>NC_135234.1:444382036-444687453 GCF_051348905.1 Ranitomeya variabilis
TATGGGCTACATTAAAGTCTGCAATATATTGATACTTTTTGTGTGCATATAAGTAATGAGGTCATTCACATTATCCACAAGGTTTGAGCAGAGTTTCTGGGAAGACTAATGAAGTGCAGCTTGGAGTAAATCGTTTGATGTATTGAAAAATGTAGTCAAATGGATGTAGTATTTATTATATGTGATAAATCTTTTCTCTTGTATCTGACACACACTACAATCTCATTGCAGAAAATGGATATCGGTCTCAAAGAGCTCCCCACAGTCCTCCAGACATTAAGCCAGAAAGAGGGATTTGGGAAATCTGTGCGTCTAGAGGATATGTACTGGAATATCATGAAGTTACTAGGATTTACGTATGTAGTTTTTGGGGTTTTTTTTCCTTATCTGTATTAAAGGGAATCTGTTAGCAAGCTTTTGCTGTTTTGTCTGAGAACAACATAATGTAGTCACTGAGCATCTGATTACAAGGATGTGTCAATTGCTCAGCAGCTTGCTGTAGTTTCAATACAATCAGTATATTATCATCAGGAGATTAACACTACATGACTACATCTCTTGTACCAGGCAGATCGGGGTAACCCCACCCCCACCACTGATTATCATCTTACTTACAATGCACAGTGAACTCATGAAGCTGGTAATCAGGGGTGTTGGAGCAGATTATACACAGCAGATGATTTAGCTCTCCTACATCTTCAGACAAAAACAGGCATGTTATCAAAACTGCACCAAGCAGCCCAGTAAGTTATAGTTACATAGGTTGAAAAAAGTCTTTGGTCCATCAAGCTCAACATTTCTCCACTAGTTATACATTTTGTGTCACTAAATTATCTATATTCCACAGTGACCATTATTTAAAGCTGTTATAGTGTCTGCCATTACTGCTTTTTGTGGTACGGCATTCCACAGTCTGACAGGTCTAACTGTAAAGAATCCTTTCCGATTTACCTGCTGGAATCACCTTTCTTCCATCCCTGTGGTTCTTTGTAAGGTCTTTGGAAGAATTAAGTCATGTGCCAGTCCCTTGTATTGACCACACATGTACCGTATTTTTCGGACTGTAAGACACACCTAGGTTTTAGAGGAGGAAATTGGAAAAAAAAAAAAAAAAAGGTGTGGCAAAAAATGTGGTCAATTCTGTACTAATATCCCGTATCCTGGTATATGTATCTCCCCAATCCAGGCATACATGGTCCCCCCTCGTCCCCTTTCCTGTTATCGATGGCCCCCATCTCCATCTTAGTATCCTGATATGCATGGCCCCATCACAAAAAAACATTAGAAAAAAAGCATAAGCCATTATACTTACCGTCCCTGTGCTCTCTCGCAGCATCCTGTTTCGATACCAGCATCTGATTTATGTTTGTAAGCAGCGCATGGCAGTAAAATCATGTACTGCTTAAAAGCTGAGGACAGCTGTCAGAATACTCGCTTCTCCCCACATTGGGACTATGGGAAGCGTGCGTTAAATGCTGCTGTCAGCGGTTGACAGTGGCATTTAATGGGTTAATAGCCGCAGGTGGATCGCGATTCCACTCGCGGCTGTTCCGTGCACATGTCAGCTGTACATAACAGCTGACTTGTGGCGTGAAAGATGTGGGCTCAGCGCCAGAGCCCACATCGAAGGGGTAGGGACATGACATGCGCAGTACTAGTACGGCACATGTCGTGAAGGGGTTAATAGCTGGCACAGTGTTAGCCGCAGCCACCGGCTTACAGCAGCTGTCGGGCGTTCATGTGTGCCCGCTACTAAAGGGAATGAATATTCACTGCTCTCCATGCGCATGGGAGTGGAGAGCAGTGAATATTCATTCCCTTTAGTAGCAGGCACACGTGATCGCCCAGCAGCTGCTGGAAGCCAGAGGCTGTTACTTCTGTGCACGCCAATTAAAGATCAATTAATATTCACTGCTCTCCACACCTATGAGAGTGGAGAGCAGTGAATATTCATTCCCTTAAGTAATGGGCACACTTGAATGCCCAGCAGCTGAATAAAGCAGTCAGCTGCGGCTAACAGCGTGTCTGCTATTAAAGAGAAATGAATATCCGCTGCTCTCCATGCCCATGGGCATGGAGAGCAATGAATATTAATTTCTCTTTAGCAGCGGGCACAGAAGTTAGCCACAGAGAGCTCCTGTGACCCGCTGCTCCACCGCTGCCGCTCCCCATCCACAGCAGGTACATCCGGATTATAACACGCACCCCCCATTTTCCTCCACATTTTTGGAGGAAAAACTGCATCTTTTATAGTCTGAAAAATGCTGTATTTACACATCGCTGGATTCAGGCTTTGTTGTTCTATATTATGCTGTGCTGTTTTCAATTTATATAGCAAATAAAACTGCTGACTGATTCTCTTTAAAAAAAAAATTTTTGTGTTTCCAAGTATGGCTTGTGTTGTAAGGAGCTCTGTTAAACACCACCTACATTTTTAATTGTTCTTCATCTAATATTCAAAAAAATGAAGCAAACTTGTCTTGGTAAATTAAAATATCCTAGTGGGTTTTTTGTAAACCGCTCCCCTAAAGTCCTATAATTACAAATAAGCCCAGTATAGCGTGACCTTGCAGTTAGTTATTACTTTTTTTTTTTTTTACTGGTAGTGGACTGCCCACCACAGGGTAAAAAATATTACCTTTTCTAAACATATTAGTAAATGAAAAGAAAAAGATAATGTGAAGACAGTTGAATCCGGTTTGGTAGTTAAAAATTAATATGTGTTTTGTTTGTATTTTTTTACTTGATTCTAGACGTCCAAAAAAAGAAAAAACAAAAGTTGTCCCTGAAGTTGCTCCAGAAATGCAAAATAATACTTCGAAAAAAAAAGGATTCTTACCAGAAACCAAAAAACGGAAGAATAGAAAGAAGGCCACACCTGCTGAAGAGCAGAAGGTGAGTTGTGGAGAAGACAAAATGGAGGTCTCGGCACAGCAAGGAAGTAGTAAATCTAAGAAAAAGAAGAACAAGAAGAAACGGAAATTAGAACAGGAAGGTGGAACTCGAGAGAACTCTGCAGAGGCTCCAACAAGTAAGAAGGCCAAACTTGGCTCTGAATGCAAGGGCAAAAGCGGGGAACCTGCAGCACTAGAGAAGACTAAGAAGAAGAAAAAATTAAAACAAAAGAAAGGTGTAGTCCAGGAGAACTCTAAAGAGGCTCCAACAGGTAAAAAAGCCAAGCTTAATTCAGAAGGCAAAGGCAAGAATGAGGAACCTGCAACACTGGCAAAAGCTAAGAAGAAAAAGAAGCTCGGACAACAGGGAGGTAAAGCTCAGGAGACCTTAGCAGGGGCACCAACAAATAAGAAAAACAAACCTAATGCAGAAGGCAAGAATGAGACTAATAAACCTACAAGACAAGAGAAAATCAAGAAGAAAAAGAAGGGAAAGGGCGTAGTACAAAGCTAAGGTCCATCACCCTGCATTGCGTGCACTCGATGAGCAGACGTTTATGCAGATCTTGTACAATATTATGTGTTTGTTTTTAAAACACTGACTTATAAAAAACAAAGATTGAACAAGGAGAGAGTTTGTCCAGTATTTGGCAGCTGTGCATCCAAAAGATGCCCATAGTTACCAAAAATTCTGGGAATGGGTGACGCTGAAGGCTGTGAGCCGGCTTCCAGTATGTTAATAATCTGAGCCTCATCAGAAGTAACATACCATACAAGATTCAAACTGTATTTTTACATTGAATGAATGTTATTACTTTTATATGTTATGTTTAAATTCAGACATTTCACCATAAAGGTTTCTTAACTATAGATGTGTCCAATTTTTGTCTTTTGTTTAGTGTCAGTGTTAAGTAGAGATTGTGCCTCCAATTTTCTACAGTACGATATATACACTAGGTAACCCCTTTCCAACGTTGGGTGCAACAGTACGCCCACGTCTGACTCCCTCCCTTTGATGTGGGCTCCGGCGGTGAGCCCACATCTTTCCCGGCACGTCAGCTGTTTTGATCTACCCACGGCTGTTAACCCTGACAGCGGCATTTAACATGCATATCCGACAATCGCGCCGGAAATTCGCCCATCGGTGCCCTCCGTCACGTCACCGATGCGTCATCATGGCAACCAGAGATCTCCTGGAGACTTCTACGGTTGTCCTGATTGATTGCTATGATTGCCACCCGATGGTCGGCGATCATAGCAAGTGAGGTATTCTGCTACACACAGGCAATCTGATCATCGCCTGCATGTAGCAGAGCCATTTGGGGTATGGCAGCTTTTAGTCTCCCATGGAGACTACTAAAGCACGCTAAAAGTGGAAAAAAAAAAGTTTTTAAAAACATAAAAAATATAAAAGTTAAAATCACCCCCCTTTTGTCCCATTCAAAATAAAACAATAATAAAAAATCAAATATGCACATTTGGTATCGCCGGGTTCAGAATCGCCCGATCGATCAATAAAAAAAGGATTAACCTGATCGCTAAACGGCATAGCGAGAAAAAAAGTCAGAACGGCAGAATTAAGTTTTATTGGTCGCCGTGGGCGATCAAAAGAACGTATCTGCGCCAAAATGGTATCATTAAAAACGTCAGCTTGGCGCACAAAAATAAGCCCTCAGTCGACCCGTGATCACAAAAAATGGAGACGCTACAGGTATCAGAATATGGCGCAATTTGTGTTTTTTTGTTTTTTTTTTTAAACAGTTTTGAAATTTTTTTCACCACTTGGATAAAAAAGACGTGTTTGGTGTATATGAACTCGTAGTGACCAGGAGAATCATAGTGGCAGGTCAGTTTTCGTATTTAGTGAACCTAGTAAAAAAGCAAAACAAAATCTCTGGAATTGCACTTTTTTTTGCAAATTCACCACACTTGGAATTTTTTTCCCGTTTTTCAGGACACGATATGCTGAAACCAATGGTGTCGTTCAAAAGTACAACTCGTCCCACTAAAAGCAAGCTCTCACATGGCCATATTGATGGAAAAATAAAAAAAGTTATGGCTCTGGGAAGAAGGGGAGCAAAAAACGAAAACACAAAACCAAAAATACCTCCGGTCATGGAGTGGTTAAAGGGGATATCCGGGGAGAATAAGTATTAACTGTGTCTCCTTGGGCATGCCAGAAAGCCTTGGGAGTTGTCATTAATCTCATTCACAATTTGGTCTTTTGCCGTTCTTCAGCTTCATATCATGTGATTTTTTTTCTGTCTTTTCATCGGTTATAAATACCCACATGGTCATAGAGCTTAGGAATTAGGACTGTATTTTTCTCATATGTAGAAACACTAAAAAATATTTGTGACGTAACATGGTCTTTGTGTAGCAAAAATAAGGAAATGGTTATCTATGGCTCCATTTTTTGTCTGAACTAGATTTTCTACTAGATGTTCAAGTAGCTTTATAATTGTTCCATTTCTAGTTTTGTTTTGTTTGTTTTTTTTATATAGTAAAAGACCATGGCCATAAGGTGCAGGAGCCTTGATGTCTTGTACACTTATGATCCTGGTTCGAGATGTCAGTCCCATTTTGAACTGTCAGTAGGCTGTCACTTTGTCTAATCCAAAATATGCTATCAACAGGAATGTGCAGTTCTGCACATGCTCAGAAACCAGTTCTACTTCTTCCTATTACAAACACTTGAACCACAGCTGTCAGTTTTGTATAGCAACTAAACCCACTATGCATGTGCAGGAGCTCCAAGCCGATCATGGCAGGGCTGTACAGACTGTACATGCTCTGTACTGTTCCATAAGGGGAAAAAGTTTTAACATCATGCTCAGTTACAGCCCACAACCTGGGGGAGCAGATGTAGACTCAAGTCTATGCTTCCAAAGCTGATTATGGTACAAAAGATTTTTTGTCAAGTGTTTCTGCGTAATGGTTTTATTAATTTATTTTTTTAAGGAACCTGCTTCTGTATCATGTGTAGGGGCACTAATTGGAGATCTATTATTATATTTAATGGCACCTGAATACATTTCCTTTCTAGTGGCAACTGTAGGCAGTCTGGCTGTGTCCTCTCCCAATAATTTCTGCCCACTTTTAAAAAGGCTGTCAGACCTGGTGTGAAAACACCAACATTTTTGCACAACTGCAAATGTGATGTTTTTAAACTGCTTGATCCACAAACTAAGGAGACTGAGCCTTTGGGTACAATTATATAAAGCTACTGGTAAGGTGGGAAATGATATAAGGAAGGTGCACATGCTCAACCACAAAGCATGATCCAATCTGCTTCAACACCTTCTGTTCCCATTTACCAATTTACTGGACCTAACATTCAGAAAATAACTTTATACATTTACATGAGCATTAAAGGGAATCTGTTGCCCCTCTTCCCCTGACGTATGTGACCTATTAATATGGGCATCTTCATTGTAATACTACCCACCCCACCTCCCATGCACATCAGTTGCAACCCTGGAAACCTGTGCCTGCACGCCCTCAAATATCCATACCTCTTCGTCCCTTCTCTGGGCACTGCATTCAGGGGTCTTTTGTGCAGGCGCCAGTGACTTCCACTCCAGTGACCTACGGTGTGCTTGACGATAAGATGCTCTCCCCACTTCCTCCCTCCATAGTCATTGCTATGTACACAGGGTTCCTAGTGGTGACTGTGCAGGGAGGAAGTGGGGAGAGCATATTATCGGCGTGCACTTTGGAGGTTACAGTGACTCGTCTGCGCAGAAGAGAGGTATGTATTTTTGAGGTACTGCAGGGCGGAGGATTCTGGGGCCTTAACTGATTTGCGTGGGAGGGGTGTAGTATTGTAATGAGGACAGGGGGGACATTAGCATACAGAAAGAATATAACATTTCTCAACAGCAAGACTGCCGCTAAAATAAGGCATACAGGTAGGACTAGTGTAACATTTCTATTACCTGTATGCCCATATTAATAGGTCATATACGTCTCGGGGTGACAGATTCCCTTTAAAGGTTCACTGGCTCTCTTTCTAAGCATTGATAGCAGGTACAAATGGGATAGCATAGCTGACATTACAGATCCATGAAAGCTTGTGTTTAGGGTATAAACATGGCCACTAGACCATTGCCGTAGGGCCAGGGCTACATTACTTAACCGACAACAGCCGAATGGTGCTGCTACATAAGGAAAGTGTAGCCTCTTAAGTTAATGTGATATGGAAAACTAAAGAAATCCAGCAGGTATGAATGTTTTGCATCTTGTTGTTCATAGTAGCTTAACGATTGCTTTATTCGCATTCACTTTTCTCATTAATATCATTAGGGGGCACAGAACTACGGGTACACGCTCTGCCACTGACAATAGGTGAAAAAAAAAGTTCACTCCCCTGTGACGTATGACTCCTGTTGCTTCCTGGGTATGCTGTGGGTCCTGGTGTAACAGGCCACATTAACCCCCCGCCCTGTATACCCGGGGTTAAAGTGGCCTAGGCCAGATTATACCTTGGGTATATTCTGGCCTAGCCCGAACTATACCCCGGGGTACAAATTGGACCAGTCCAGATTATACCCCTCCAGGTCAGAATATACCCCAGCTGCTGTAGATCAGATTTTTCAGCCTTTTGAGTGATCTAATCAATAACGGAGCCCCAGGCAGCACACAGGGGCCCCAGGCAGCACACAGGGGCCCCAGGGAGCGCATAGGGCCACAGGCAGCGCATAGGGCCACAGGCAGTGCACAGGGCCCTAGGCAGCCCACGGGGCCCCAGGCAGCGCTCAGGGGCCTTAGGCAGCCGACGGGGCCCCAGGCAGCGCACGGAGCCCCAAACAGCACACGGTGCCCCAGGCAGCTCACGGCTAAAGGGCGGCCCACAGCAGCCCCAGGCAGCAGAGGGGCCCCAGGAAGAGCACAGGGGTCCCAGGCAGCGCACAGGGCAACAGGAAGCACAGAGGGGCAACAGGCAGCACAGAGGGGGGGCCCCAGGAAGAGCACAGGGGCCACAGGAAGTGCACGGGTCCCCAGGCAGCGCACAGGGCAACAGGCAGCACAGGGGCCACAGGAAGTGCACGGGGCCTCAGGCAGCACACGGTGCCCCAGGCAGCACAGAGGGGCCCCAGGAAGTGCACGGGGCCCCAGGCAGCACAGAGGGGGCCCCAGGAAGAGCAAAGGGGCCACAGGAAGTGCGCGGGGCCCCAAACAGCGTACAGAGCCCCAGGCAGCCCACATGACCCCAGGCAGTGCACAGGGCCTCAGGTAGCACACGAGCTCCAGGCAGTGCACAGGGGCCCCAGGCAGCCCACAGGGACCCCAGGCAGCCCACGGGATCCCAGATAGCGCACAGGGGGGGCAGAGACAGCAAGGGGGGAATAGCGCACAGGGGACATGCGCTGTCTATCTGGGACCCACTGTATGCTGTCTGGGACCCCCTTTGCGATGTCTGGGGCCCTGCTCTTGAGTATATCACTCAATCCTGTAAGGCTAGTTTCACATTTGCGTACAGCCGTGCGCATGCGTACGCTCTCAGTGAAGCCTTGACCACTGCTGCGCCCCGCCAGTTAAGCTCCACCCATGTTCTTTTGACGGTGCTGCAACTCGCGGCGAAGGCAACAAGTTGGATTTTCTTGCGTTCACCGAATTGTCGAAACAATGTATGCGTACCCAATGATAAAGATAGGGTACGCAGGCCGCATGCGTACCTAGGCGGAGCTTAACTGGCAGGCTCTGCAGTGGGCGGGGCTTCACTAAGAGTGTACACAGCCATGCGCAAATTTTAAACTAGCCTAAGATGTCTAGGGCCCCTGTGCGATGTCTGGGGCCCTGTTCTTGAGTACGTCACTCAATGGTTCTCATAAGCGTGAAAAATCTCATCTACAGCAGCAGGGGTATATTCTGGCCTGGAGGAGTATAATCTGGCCTAGGTATAATATACCCATGGTCTATGCTCCTCTAGGGCAGAATATTAGTATGTTTTTGCTGCTGTAGTGCTACAGTATATATAGATGCACATACACAAACCATATACCATTTCATGCGGCTTTTGTCAGATTTTCATGCAGTCTGCAGCAGATTTCCCTCTTCCACGTGACACGGAGAAATCTGCTGTGCTTCTGCACAAAAAAATCCACATCGTTGGGATGCCGATTTTGATGCAGATTGACTGCTGATTTTTTTCCCTGTTGAAAATCAGCAGCAAATCTAGTGCAAGGGAACGGGTGGACTAGACTTATAGCATGTGTTGGAGGCATTACATTGAACTGACAATAGATAGTGTAGTTCCATCAGTGCATAGTTAATGTTATGTGTTGTAACTTACGTATGTTTCTCCCTGCTCTCTATGATATGCACCTTAAGTTCTCCAGTGTGAGTTCCTATTCTATACTGATAAGGTATATAAAGTGAACTTGGAACACCTCCAACAAAAAAAAAAAGTTTTCCAATTTTGACAACAATGGAAGACCAACTATATGATCAACTTTTGAGATTCTACACTGCAACAGAACAAAAGTACTCCCAGTGGTTCTACGATCTACCTCCAGAGAAACATTCAAATGTCAAGTCCCAGTTTAGACAAACATCTAAGCCATATCGAGCAGAGAAAGGGATAATTTACTATGGGAAAAAAGGAGGTTCTCACTAAAAGCCGACTTGCCAAATATCCTGTAGGCCTGTCACGACAACCCAACTTCTGGTGCCCATTTTGGCAGAGATAAAACATTTGCCAAAATTTCTGACCGATATTACTGGAAGGGAATGAAGAATGAGGTTTACCAACATGTCAAAGCCTGTCAAAAATGTTTTGTCACATGTCCCAAAATCAGCAAAGAAGCTCCACCACTCAACAGTATACCAGTGCCTGCAAAAGTATGGAGCTTAGTTGGGATTGATATGATCGGTCCTCTTCAGGAAACATTAAACAGCAACAAATATATAGTTGCTGTCACTGATCATTTCTCGAAGTGGACTGAAGCAACAGCTGTTTCAGACAAGAGTGCCATGTCAGTAGCAAAATTTTTGTACAACATTATTTGCCGCTTAGGCTGTATGGACACTGATTAGCGACCAGGGAAGAGAGTTTGTGAACTTGATCATCGACAGCCTGATGGATCATTTTAAAACAGGTCACCGCATTTCATCTGCCTACCACCCACAAATGGCCGGCGGGAACGTGACAATCGAACACTCAAAGAATCTCTTTGCAAGCTTGTCAATGACCAAGGAACCAACTGGGACCAGTTCATCCCTGGTGTTTTGTTTGCCTATCACATATGTTTGCCTATCACATATCGGTTTGCCTATCACATATCTGTGCATGCCTCAACCAAGTGCACTCCATTTGAGGTCATGTATGGACGAAAGGCTAAGCTTCCTATTGACCTCAATCCACCAGCAAATGACACTGTGGATGTCATGTCTCTTTCAGATGATGCCAACCCTGATGTGCTAAATACACTCACAGCCATTCATAACAGGATCCTCTAAACTGTAAGTACCAACATCCATTCTGCTCGGGAACACCAAAAGTGTGCCTTTGATCGCCGACACGAGCAGCAAAGAAATCACTGCTGGCACCATTGTTTATATCAAGAATCCATGTAGTATTCATCGCATGGGTTCAAAGATGGCACCACACTGGGTTGGACCCTACTTAGTTTTGGAATCCTTAACCAAGGGACGAGTAAAACTTAAGAACAATAAGACTGGCAAGATACTAAGCAACACCTACCATGCCAACAACCTTAAGATTTACCAGGATGAACCACCCCAGTCCCCTGATGACTGTCCCAGTGACTCTGCCACACAGAAACACCAGCAAACAAAGACTTTCAACCCACTACCAAGTTCAGGAAGGAAGTATCTTACCACCACTTGACCTTACGTTTAATAGGGTTGTGTACTTAGGAGGCACAAGAGATCTTGGACAACCACGGCATACATATAAAACTAAAGGTGATGGGAACTGCTATTTTTGGGCCATCAGGTATTTCCTGACAGGAACACAGGACAACTACTCCCTTCTCAGAGCTAAAGTCATCCACCACATGAAAACTGACTTGTCCAAAAAACTGCAGGGCTACTGTAATCAAGATGTGAATGAATATGTGAACACCTCTGGCATATCTCATGATGGAGTCTGGGCAACTAATGCTGAAATCATGGCCACAGCAAATCTGTTGAGTTGTGACATCGTCATCCACACCAAGGTTGGTGACACCATGGATTGGTTGACCCATACCTCCCAACTTTTGAAGATGGGAAAGAGGGACAAAGTTAGCGGCGCGCAATGCGCGCCATGGCAAATCTTAGGCCACACCCATTCATAATTAGTCACACCCATATCCACGTTCCAACCACACGCATTTAGCCTGCTGATCACACTGTTTCATATGCAATAATTATAAACAAAAAAATATGGTCACACAGTGCTCCATACTGTATAATGACCGCACATGATGCTCCATACTGTATAATGGCCCCACATGATGCTCCATACTGTATAATGACCACACATGATGCTCCATACTGTATAATGGCCACACAGTGCTCCATACTGTATAATGATCCCACATGATGCTCCATACTGTATAATGACCGCACATGATGCTCCATACTGTATAATGGCCACACATGATGCTCCATACTGTATAATGACCACACATGATGCTCCATACTGTATAATGACTGCACATGATGCTCCATACTGTATAATGGCTGCACATGATGCTCCATATTGTATAATGGCTGCACATGATGCTCCATACTGTATATTGGCTGAACATGATGCTCCATACTGTATAATGACCCCACATGATGCTCCATACTGTATAATGACCGCACATGATGCTCCATACTGTATAATGGCCCCACATGATGCTCCATACTGTATAATGACCGCACATGATGCTCCATACTATATAATGACCCCACATGATGCTCCATACTGTATAATGACCCAACATGATGCTCCATACTGTATAGTGACCACACATGATGCTCCATACTGTATATTGGCCCCACATGATGCTCCATACTGTATAATGACCGCACATGATGCTCCATACTATATAATGACCCCACATGATGCTCCATACTGTATAATGACCCAACATGATGCTCCATACTGTATAATGACCACACGTGATGCTCCATACTGTATATTGGCCGCACATGATACTTCGTACCGCATAATGGCCACACATAGCTACTCCTACACACGCGGCTGCGGTCCGTACACACGCGCTCGGCTCCATACACCTCGTACACGCGGCTCCGCTCCGTACACCTTGTACACACACGGCTCCGCTCCATACACCTTGTACACACACAGCTCCGCTCCGTACACCTCGTACACACACAGCTCCGCTTCATACACCTCATAAACACACGGCTCCGCTCCGTACACCTCGTACACACACGGCTCCACTCCGTACACCTCGTACACACACGGCTCCACCTCGTACACACACGGCTCCGCTTCGTACAACTCGTACACACACGGCTCCCCTCCATACACCTCGTACACACACGGCTCCGCTCTGTACACCTCGTACACACGGCTTCGCTCCGTACACCTCGTACACACACGGCTTCGCTCCGTACACCTCGTACACACACGGCTTCGCTCCATACACCTCGTATACACACGGCTCCGCTCCGTACACCTCGTACACACACGGCTTCACTCCATACACCTCATACACACGGCTCAGCTACATCCACACTGTACACCTCCTGACCCCACACACGGCAGCTTACCTCATCCAGCAGCACCATCGCAAGTTGGCAACCAGCACAGCCGTCCTGCAATCCACGGAGGTCCCGATCATGTGACCCCCTGACTCCTCCCCTCTGTGACCTCATCACAGGTCCTCCTCTCCTGTGAGCAGGGAGCAGCCAATATGTTGTGTGCTGTGCTCAGGCAGCTCTGCGGGTGCAGGGATGAGGCTGACCGGCTGATATTGCACGCACACCTCCCAACCACTGCGGGACAACTAATGTCCCGCCCTTGGATCGCGAGGCTGACTGTCAAAATCGGGACAGTCCCGCTGGATCTCGGATGGTTGGGAGGTATGGTTGACCTATCCCGCAAGCTTCAATCTGCAGTCAACAGAACATGCACTTTATCTTGAAAACAATCATGATCATTTTAATGTTGTTATTAGTGTTTACTAATCATTTTAATGTTATCAGTGATTACCTTTGAACATTTATCTTGTAGGGTCCTGTCACCAGCCATGTGTGCGATTATCAGCCGAAAGCCTCTCTGGAACCAATAATCGCCCCATGTAAAAGTACCTTTATAAGTTGAAGTTTCAGAATGTTATAACTTTTATTATATCCTGAACAGTTTTTTTATGAACAGTCAAGGTTTTCAGGTTGAAGTAAAAAAAAAAAAAGTCTGTTTAGAGTTTTAAACACTAAAATGTTTAAAAATTATGTAATTCTTGAGTGTATCACCCAATGGTGCTCCTAAATGGGAAAAATTTGATCTTTAACCCCTTAACGACCGCCGATACGCCTTTTAACGGCGGCAGTTAAAGGTACTTAAACCACAGCGCCGTTAATTAATGTCGCTGTGGAAAAAGTGAACAGCGCCCCCCAGAGTCGGATTTTCTCTGGGGTCTTGGTTACCGGGGGTAGCCGAGACCCCAGAGAACATGATTCGGGTTTTTTTTTACTGACCCCCGGGTTAACCATTTACCGGCGGTCGCAAAAAAACCCCGCTATTTCCCATTTAATTTCTCTGTCCACCGATGTGATCGCACATCAGAGGACAGAGAAATGGGGTCCCCGATAGCCCCCCGATACTCACCTGTCTCCCCAGGTGCTCCTCGTGGCTCCCGATGCGCTCCGCCATCTTGTTCTGGCCAAAAAATGGCGGGCACATGCGCAGTGCGCCCGCCGGCCAGCACCCGGAAGATCTTTGAGGTCTCGGCTGCGGGGGGTAGCCGAGACCCCAAAGAACATGATAACTGTTAACCGGCGACCGCAAAAATAAAAGCGATGTGTAATTCTCTGTCCTCTGATGTGATCGCACATTAGAGGACCAGAGGACCGAGAAATAGGGGGATTCGGGGACCCTGTTATACTTACCGGTGTCCCTGGGTCCTCCTGTGTCCCCTCTTGGCCGCCGGCTTCTTCGTCCGGTAAGAAAATGGCGGGCGCATGCGCAGTGCACCCGCCATGATCTGCCAGCCGGCAGCTAGGGGAGTTGGGGCTAAATTTAGGGTTAGGGTTGGGGCTAAATTTAGGGTTAGGGTTGGGGCTAAAGTTAGGGTTAGGGCTGGGGCTAAAGTTAGGGTTAGGGCTGGGGCTAAAGTTAGGGCTAGGGTTGGGGCTAACGTTAGGGTTAGAGTTGGGATTAGGGTTAAGGTTTGGATTAGGGTTACGTTTGGGATTAGGGTTAAGTTTAGGGTTGGGATTAGGGTTAGGGGTGTATTGGGATTGGGATTAGGGTTAGGTTAGAGGTTAGGGTTGAGATTAGGATTAGGGGTGTGTTGGATTTAGGGTTCTGATTAGGGTTTTAGTTGTTTTGGGGTTAGGGTTGTGATTATCGTTAGGGTTGTGATTAGGATTATGGATTGGGATTAGGGTTAGGGGTGTGTTGGGGTTAGGGTTGGAGTTAGAATTGGGGGGTTTCCACTGTTTAGGTACATCATGGGGCCTCTAAACGCCACAGCCAATTTTGCGCTCAAAAAGTCAAATGGTGCTCCCTCCCATCTGAGCTCTGCCGTGCGCCCAAACAGTGGTTTACCCCCACATATGGGGCATCAGGGTACTCGGGATAAATTGGACAACAACTTTTAGGGTCCAATTTCTCCTGTTACCCTTGTGAAAATAAAAACATGGGGGGCTAAAAAAATCTTTTTTGTGGAAAAAAAAAAATTTTTTTATTTTCACGACTCTGCATTATAAACTTCTGTGAAGCACTTGGGCATTCAAAGTTCTCACCACATATCTAGATAAGTTCCTTCTGTGAAGCAGTTTGGGGTTCATAGCGTTCACCACACATCTAGATAAGCTCTTTGGGGGGTCTTGTTTCCAAAATGGAGTCACTTGTGGGGGGTTTCAACTGTTTAGGTACATCAGGAGCTCTGCAAATGCAACATGACGCCCGCAGACCATCCCATCAGAGTCTGAATTCCAAGCGGCGCTCCTTCCCTTCTGAGCCCTGATGGGTGCCCAAACAGTGACCCCCCCCCTCCCCCGTATATGGGGTATCAGCATACTCAGGACAAACTGGTCAACAGATTTTGGGGTCCAATGTCTCCTGTTACCCTTGAGACTAAAAAATCATTTTTGAGGAAAAAAAAAAGATTTTTTATTTTCACGGCTACTTCTACTGTTTAGGCACATCAGGGGCTCTCCAAACGCGACATGGTGTCCGATCTCAATTCCAGCCAATTCTATATTGAAAAAGTAAAACGGCACTCCTTCTCTTCCAAGCTCTGCGGTACAGCCAAACAGTGGTTTACCCCCACATATAGGGTATCGACGTACTCAGGAGAAATTGCACAACAACTTTTGTGGTCTAATTTCTCCTGTTACCCTTGTCAAAATAAAAATTTTGACGCTTAATATAGCGAGGGTATCCCCGTTTTCACTTGATAATAGGAGCATGGGATGACAATCCTACATCGTTTGGTTTTTGGTTTGTTTTTCTTTCTATGTTTGTTTTATCTGTTATGTAGGTAGAAATCGCCGCCAATGGATCTCTCGACCTCTATTTGTTATCCTTAGGTCCTTCCCGGACAACATTGTTTATTATATTTTGATGAGTGAGCATGGGGTCTGAAATAATATACATGACCTGGAACGTGCGGGGTATTAAAACTCCCGGAAAAAGATTAAGGTATTTTCACAGATCAAGCGCTATCACCCACACATCGTAGCGTTGGTTGAGATACATTTGACTAGGGACACGGCCCGGTGTGTACAAAAACCGTGGGTGCAATGGTCCATACACGCGTTCCACACTAGTTATTCAAGAGGGGTTTCTCTGTTAATTCACAGGGATGTTAGATGGGAGATGAGGGAGGCTAAGAGGGATTCTGAAGGTCGATTCGTCTTTGTACACGCATTAATTAACTCTCGTGAATACGTCATATTATGTGTTTACAACCCTCCTCCAGCTAATCTATCAATACTCCGGATGGCAATGAGCTTCGCCCTAAGCTATCCGGATGCAAATGTCATATGCATGGGAGATTTCAATCTGGTCATGGACGCCCACTTGGATAGGCTGAGACTGGGTGACGATATAGCGGGGGAACTCTCCTCTCAGACTCCATCCCCATTGGCTTTATTTATGGAGGGTAGTGGTTGGTTGTATTTGTGGAGAACGCGCCATCCGGGAGTAAAAGGTTATACCTGTCACTCATCTACCAGACGTTCCCTCTCTCGCCTGGATTATATATTTGGATCCGAAGGGTTGGCAACATGGGTGGATAGTGTTGAACATGGCAATAGGGGAATTTCTGACCACAGCCCGGTTATTCTTAAACTTAAATTTGGGCACTCAAATAGCGGCATAGTGTGGAAATTGAATCCGTTTTGGCTTAAGTTAATAGATGATAGAACTGTGGACCAGTTGAATGGCTTTATTTTATCCCACCCGGAACCCCAAAACACTAATCAATTCTGGGATACCCTTAAGGCATATCTAAGGGGGTGTCTATCTTCTACGATATCTTACATAAAAAGGGTGACTTCGAGGGAGGATGACGAGATGGAACAATGACTAAAAGATTCGGAGTCTGCATATATATCTGATCCAACTAATGGTAATAGACTTGAGTGGTTAACTTCCCAGAGGTTATATTTTCCGCATACAGACACTAAATCTAAGCGTAAATTATTTTTTACCCGTCAATCCGTTTTTGAATTGGGAAACCAAGCTAGCAAATTTTTGGCTTTTCTGGTACGCCAACATAATGTCTCCAATACTATACTACAGATTCGAACACCAGACGGATCATTGGTATCCTCGACTGAGGAGATACTTCACTGCTTTCACGATTATTATAAGTCGCTATATACATCTAAGTGTGACTTTGATATTCAGGGAAACCTGGATTATTTATCAGATGTAACATTTCCCCTACTGACCCCAGCTGAGCGAGCCTTTATGGACGCGGAGTTTACCCTGGAGGAGGTTGAACATGCTTTGATGGATATGGCCTCTGGGAAGGCCCCTGGCCCAGACGGGTTTCCCATTGAATTATACAGGAAATATCATGATATACTGGCACCACTTTTGTTGAGGGTGTTCCGGGACGTTCTACGAAGCAAACATTGTACTTAAAAAGGAAGGGAAGGACCCATTGGAGTGTGGATCTTATAGGCCTATCTCACTAGTAAATGTAGACTATAAAATCTTTACTAAAATCCTAGCTACAAGACTAAATTCGATAATATTAGACCTTATACATCCAGACCAAACGGGTTTTATGCCGGGCAAAAATACTTCGATTAACATCAGATGGGTCCAATCAGTAGTCCAATATAGCTCATTGGAACCAGATAACTCCTGGGCACTGGCATCATTGGATGCGGCCAAAGCCTTTGACTCTCTTGATTGGCCCTTCCTATCAGCATGTTTAAAAAAATACGGTTTTGGGGATAAATTCTTGAAGTGGGTAGGTTTATTGTATATGAAACCCAAGGCCCGTATAATTGTTAACGGCTCCATCTCTAAATCTTTTTCATTGTAAAGAGGGACCCACCAGGGGTGTCTCCTCTCCCCGGCCCTCTTTGCCCTCGCAATAGAGGCCCTGGCGATACGTGTAAGGTCCTCTGCCGACATTAAAGGCATAAATATAGCTGGTCGTGTGGACACCATTGGTCTATACGCTGACGACATGGTGATATTTATGGATAAGGCGGAGGTAACACTACCGCAGGTAATCGCTACTGTAGACAAATTCAGTAGACACTCAGGCCTATACATAAATTGGGACAAATCAGCATTGATGTCTCTCTCCCATATTCCGACACCCGGCCTTGGGACCCTTTCCTCCCTCCCTATTGTACCTAGCTTTAAATACGTGGGTATACATATCTCTCAATGTAGTAGATATGATCTACAACTTAATATATTCCCGTTGTTAGAATTAGTTAAATCTAAATTTGCAGCTTGGAGCAAACTTCCGCTGTCTGTAGCCGGCTGTGTCAACTTAATCAAAATGATACTGCTCCCTAAGCTCTGTTACTGTCTTCAACACATCGCGGTGCTAATCCCTAAATTCTTCTTTACAAGTCTGAATTCTCAAATCACATCTTTCATATGGGGGAAATCCAGGCCCAAACTTAAACTGTCTATGCTGCAGAGACCAAAGCAGGGGGGTGGGGCTGCGTTGCCAGATTTTTATTTATATTACTTGGCTGGTCAGGTTAAAGCGCTCAATAAATGGATGCCCAATAATTGTCTTCCTAACTCTGAAAGTCATCTACTTCATGCGGCTCAAACTAACTGACCACTGAACTTTCTAGAGTTGGAGAAAATTGGAAAAGAACTCAAACTCACTCCCCAACTAGCCCTTCTTTCATTATAGATCACCAAAATCCAAGCCAATCTCAGACCGATAGTCATTCATCTTTTCCTCACTACTAAAAATCTGATAGCTTCCAAGTGGAAGTCAGAGGAAGTTCCGTCTTTACAAGACATCATTGACTCTCTCATGCTCCACAAGACTTACGAAGCCAAGTTCGCAAATGTTGACGGCAATCTGAGGAGATACGATATGAAATGGTCGCGCTGGAATGAGCTCTTCCCTTAAAAATCCGGCCCCACTCAAAAATTTACCACTTTCTTGTCTATCATGTTAAGGTACTACGGATATATATTCCTTTTAATGTACATAGTTTTATGTTTTAAGTTGTTTAATGTTTTGGGTCATATGAAATGACCCCATACAGGGCAGGTGTCCTTATCTCATCGTCCGCCACGCAACTTCATTCTATTTTCATAGATCACTATGCTATGCTACTTCATTTTAACCTAATATGCTACACTAATCGACTACTTGATTGATTGCCTGTCTCCCCTACTGCTATAGGGGTTTATTTTTTCCCTACCCTCATATCCCACCCTTCCTTTCCATCCCTTCCTAACTTATCCTTCCTTGTTAAAAGTTAAAATTTCCAATAAAGATTATTTGAAAAAGAAAAAGAGTTGGAGAAAATTAATATCCCTCGTATGCTACCCTTGCTTCGCTTGGCGCGGTCAGTTTGGAGGCAAATAAAAAAAACTGTAGGATTCATAGATATTGTGGCAGAGATGCCCCTGTGGAAGAATGGTTATTTCTCAACTTTATTGAATCACCCGTCAACCAACTTTTGGATTGGGCACGGTGTCTCTTCAATAGGTGATTTGTATGATGGTGGGGTGTTTGTGTCTTTTGAGCAATTGCAAACCAAGTATGATATACCGAGATCCCAATTTTTCCGATATCTACAGCTACGGTCAGCCGTACAATCATACATGAGACAGGCAGGTGTAGGTCATGCTATATCCTCTTTACCCTTGATAGGAATTCTTAAATCGCAGGGCCCCCAAGGTCTTATCTCCTCCTTATATACCTATTTGCTATCTTCGGGAGCTATGTCTACTGTCAATTTTATTAAAGGGAAGTGGGGGGGACTTCTTTCTAGTATGCAAGAGGAGGAATGGGACGACATTCTTGAATCTCCAATTAAAGTATCCCCATCAGTTAACAATAGGATGACCCAGTTATACATACTACACCAATCGTACTTAACTCCGATAAGGCTCTTTAAGATGGGTCGGTTTCAAACATCTGAGTGTGTGCGATGCCGTGCTTTAGATGCAGACTTCATCCACATGATATGGAGGTGTCCTGTTGTTCTTCAATATTGAAGGGAGGTGACATCACTACTTGCATCATTGCTATCAATTCCAGTTCCCCTTGACCCACTAGTTTGTATATTTGGGGTATGGGAGGAGGAGACTTGGGATCATTACATTGATATTTTCCTACGCGAGACGCTCTTTATGGCACGGAAGGTATTGGCTTTGCGGTGGATGGGGAGCTCAAATCCATCTACAAGAGCTTGGATTGATCTGGTTAATTCGATCATTCCATATGAACGCACGTTATTTCAAAATAGAGGATGTCCGGGAAAATTTGAAAAGATCTGAGGTAGGTGGAATTCTTCCCATCTTACCCTGTAGATTTATTGTGGGTTGGGGATTTCACGTGGAGGGGCAGGCACGAGGCATTGCGGCGAGTTAGTAGGGTACAGTTTTATTTCAGGAGTTCTGGTTTTATGAGTTTTCCTATTTACATAATTCATATGTTACAATTGACTCAATAATTCTAATAATCACAAGATAATGCTGGATATAGGTGAAAGTTGTGTTTTATTGTCTGCTTACCAATGCATGATTTATGTGTATCACATATTATGTTTAACAATCCTGGATGCAAAATGTATGTAACATCACTTATTTTGTTGCTAATAAATGAATAAAAAAAAATAAAAAATTGGGGGGGCAAAAAGATCATTTTTGTAGAAAAAATGCGATTTTTTTATTTTTACTGCTCTACGTTATAAACTTCCGTGAAGCACCTGGGGGTTTAAAGTGCTCACCACACATCTAGATAAGTTCCTTAAGGGGTCTAGTTTCCAAAATGGTGTCACTTGTGGGGGTTTCCACTGTTTAGGCACATCAGGGGCTCTCCAAACGCGACATGGTGTCCGACCTCAATTCCAGCCAATTCTACATTGAAAAAGTAAAACGGCACTCCTTCTCTTCCAAGCTCTGCAGTGCGTACTAACAGTGGTTTACCCCCACATATGGGGTATCGACGTACTCAGGAGAAATTGCACAACAACTTTTGTGGTCTAATTTATCCTGTTACCCTTGTGAAAATAAGAATTTGTGGGCGAAAAGATAATTTTTGTGTAAACAAATGAGATTTTTATTTTCACGGCTCTACTTTATAAACTTCTGTGAAGCACTTGGGGGCTCAAAGTGCTCACCACATATCTAGTTAAGTTCCTTAAGGGGTCTAGTTTCCAAAATGGTGTCACTTGTGGAGTGTTTCCACTGTTTAGGCACATCAGGGGCTCTCTAAACGTGACATGGCGTCCGATCTCAATTCCAGCCAATTCTGCATTGAAAAAGTAAAACGGTGCTGCTTCTCTTCCAAGCTCTGCGGTGCGCCCAAACAGTGGTTTACCCCCACATATGGGGTATCGGCATATTCAGGAAAAATTGCACAACAAAATTTATGGTTAAATTTCTGTTTTTACACTTGTGAAAATAAAAAAAAATGGTTCTGAATTAAAATGTTTGCAAAAACAAAGTTAAATGTTCATTTTTTCCTTCCACATTATTTCAGTTCCTGTGAAGCACGTAAAGGGTTAATAAACTTCTTGAATATGGTTTTGAGCACCTTGAGGGGTGCAGTTTTTAGAATGGTGTCACACTTGGTTATTTTTTATCATATAGACCCCTCAAAATGACTTCAAATGTGATGTGGTCCCTAAAAAAAAAAAAATGGTGTTGTAAAAATGAGAAATTGCTGGTCAACTTTTAACCCTTAACTCCCTAACAAAATAAAATTTTGTTTCCAAAATTGTGCTGATGTAAAGTAGATATGTGGGAAATGTTATTTATTAACTATTTTTTGTGACATATCTCTATGATTTAAGGGCATAAAAATACAAAGTTTGAAAATTGCAAAATTTTAAAAACTTTCGCCATATTTACGTTTTTTTCATAAATAATCGCAAGTAATATCAAAGAAATGTTGCCACTAATATGAAGTACAATATATCATGAAAAAATAATCTCAGAATCAGCAGGATCGGTTAAAGAGTTATAACCTCATAAAGTGACAGTGGTCAGAATTGTAAAAATTGGCTTGGTCATTAAGTACCAAATTGGCTCTGTCACTAAGGGGTTAATATGCTTTAATCTTTAATATACTCAAGAATGGGGCCACAGACATCACACTGGGTCCCAAACAGCGCACATGGGATCCCAGACAGCGCACAGGGGCTCTGCACGCTGTCTCTTCCCCCCCTTGCACACTGTCACTTCCCCCTGCTTTGTGCACTGTCTCTGCCCCCGTGCGCTGCCTGGGGCCCTGTGTGCTGCCTGGGTTCCCGTTCACTCTCTTCCTCCCCTTGCATGCTGTCTCTTCCCCCTCCCTTGTGCACTGTCTCTGCCACTCCTGTGCTGCCTGGGGCCCCTGTGCGCTCCCTGGAGCCCATATGCTGCCTGGGGCCCCTGTGCGCTCCCTGAAGCCCATGTGCTGCCTAGGGCCCTGTGCTCTGCCTGGGGTCCCGTGTGCTGCCTGGGCCCCTGTGCGCTGCCTGGGGCCCCGTGTGCTGCCTGGTGCCCTATGTGCTGCCTGGGGCCCATTCGCTGTCTCTGCCCCGTGTGATGCCTGGAGCCCATGTGCTATGCCTGGGGCCCCTGTGTGCTGCCTGGGGCCCCTGTGTGCTGCCTGGGGCCCCTGTGTGCTGCATGGGTCCCTGTGTGCTGCCTGGGACCCTGTGCGCTGCCTGGGGCCCCTGTGCGCTGCCTGGGGCCCCTGTGCGCTGCCTGGGGCCCCTGGGTGCTGCCTGGGGTTCCGTTAAGAATGCCACTCAATGGTTCTCAAAAGCCTGAAAAATCTGATCTACAGTAGCTGGGGTATATTTTGACCTGGAGGGGTATAACCTAGTCCAATTTATACCCCGGGGTATAGTTTGGGCTAGGCCAGAATATACCCGGGATATAATCTGGCCTAGGCCACTTTAACCCCGGGTATATTCTGGGCGGGGGGTTAATCTGGCCTGTTACACCGGCATGTACACGCCACTCTCCATGTCACCAAAAGTGAAGCTGCGCCTACAGGGAATCGTATATGAGGTAAGCATGAAAAACTTTATTTTTTAAAATAAAATTAAGTAAATGGGCTTGAAGGGGAGCAAATGATGATGAATTGAGGGTGGGGAAAGGGGAACCATGAATCATGATATATTTAGATGAGGGAACGCAAATAATGATGAATTGATGATGCAGGCATGTGACTGGCATTGAATTGGGGAAAGAGATCAGTTGCTAATTAATTTATATATTTATTGGATGGGAAAGTGGCTATTTATAGATAGTGGAGGTACATTGGTGGATTACAATTTATATTTGGATGGTGGGTTGCATAATAACTAATTTTATATTAATGGTGTGTGCACATCTGTATTCAACTGTGAGGTATTGAAGATGGGGAGTGTGCTCTGGAAGCGGTGCTCTAGATAACTGTGTGTTACTTTCTGCAAAGATAAGTCCTGGCTGGAAGAAGTGATGACGGTCTATGCAGAATGAAGTAGAAAAGCGAAGATGAAGGACTTCAACTAGAGACAACTAGAGACATCACCGTTGAGTCAGTGTAATACCTGTACACTTACACTATACACTGTATACTATGTAAAGAGCACCTGTATATAATGTCATCGGTGATCATCGTATAACCTGTACAATGACACTATATATAGAGCTACTGTGCATAATGTCACTAGTGATCACTGTATTACCTGCCCACTGACACTATATGCACAGCTCCTGTGTATAATGACACTTACAGTAATATCAGTAATTTTTTTTATTATTAATGATTAGTATTGTAGTATTCGGTTATTATGTGGTGGTAATATTTGGTATGTTCATGATGTGATGGTATTTGTCCCTGTATATGGTATTATTTGGTCACTATGCGGTGGTAATATGTGGTCCTGCCATGGCTTGATGGTATTTGTCCCTTCTATGTGGTATTATTGGTCATTTAAAATAATGTATGTCACACATTCCCTTCAAGAAAAATAAATGAAAATATATTTAGAAAGAGTCTTGGATATTTCAATAAATGTTTAAAGGGAACCTGTCAGCAGGATTGTGCTGAGGAGCCTACAGACAGTGTCAGGTTGGCATCATACTATTGATCCGAATGATAACTAGGTTGATGAAATCCGTCTTGTGGTTGTTGTTTAATCTTTATTTTCAGTTAATGAGATTCTCATGCTCCAGGGTGGTCTGTGGTGGAGGTCTTTATGTGGTGCTCTTCTTAGCTATTCATACTGATGGCTTATGTCAGGTCACCCCCTATTTTACACAACGACTATAATATGCTTTGAAAAAAAAAATTCACATTCATCAGGCAGGCGCCGGCGGTTTCCTAGAAAAAATTTTTTTTGTCTCCACCAAGATGGCGCCAGCGCAGTAGCATCTACCAGCGATTCAATAGATGCTACTGCACAGGCGGGCTGATGCAATTTTGAGAGAGAATTGTATTTTTATCTGAATAAATTTTATATCAGCAAATAAAGTAATTAAATGCATATTAAAGATGTGATCTTACTGCATTTGATGATCTGGAGAATAGATCCCGGAGAATCAATCTTAGGATTATTGGTTTACCAGAATCTATTACCCGTAGCCAGCTTACAATTATATGCACACTAGACCTACCAAAAGCTCTGGGCATTAATACACCATTGAAAGTGAAACACGCTGACAGAGTAGCTCACCACCACCACCTCTTCTGCTAATAAGCCCAGGCCTGGTATTGTGAAATACCTGAACTATGCAGACAAAGCAGACATCTTACAAAAGTACAGAAAATCCTCTCCACCCCAGTGCCAAATGGACATAGAGTGTTAATTTTCAGTGACTACTCGGTGGAAGTAACAAAGAAAAGACGCGCCTTTAGTGGAATATGCACTGATCTAGTAAAGAAAAAAAATCCGCTTCTCATTACAATTCCCAGCGAATCTTAAAGTGTTTTCACCTGGAGGAAGAATACAAACATTTTCAGCACCAGAATAAGCATCAGACTTTCTTAAAGACATAAAAGATCTTCGCAAAGAAAAAAAACAGAAAACACCAGGTCCCATAAAACAGTAGGAGCAGTAATGATCTGATGGTGGTCCTTTCCACACATGAAAGTATAAAATAAAGACTCAGACACATCATTGAAAGTTTAAATAGTGTGAAGTTTATTATATGCGCTGGTTACCTCCCATCACTCACAAAGAGCGTACAGCAACGCTCAGGACAGGAAAAAACCCCAGAGGTGGAAACCTGTAGGGAAACCATGGCTGCTGTACTGCCCTTCCTCCGGGCATACTAAGGGAGGTTACCACTATAAAATATAACAACTGTGAAAAAATAACAATTATGTCTAAAGTATACAGTGTGTCTATGTGTACAGCATATGGGGTGTATGTTGTCTGTGTATAGTGGGATGTGCATGTTCTGTGTGTGACTATTAAGAATACATAGTAACAGTTATTAAGGTTGAAGGAAGACTTTAAGTCCATCTAGTTCAACCCATAGCCTAACCTAACATGCCCTAACATGTTGATCCAGAGGAAGGCAAAAAAAAACCCATGTGGTAAGAGTAAGCTCCATCATGGGGAAAAAAATTCCTTCCCGACTCCACATACAGCAATCAGACTAGTTCCCTGGATCAACGCCCTATCAAGGAATCTAATATATATAACCTGTAACATTATACTTTGCAAGAAGGGTGTCTGTGTGTGTATGTATGTATGTTGTCTGTGTACAGTGGGATGTGCATGTTCTGTGTGACTATTAAAGGGAGCCTGTCACCCCTCCAGGCGTTGACTAAAACAGCCAACTTGTGCAGCACTAATGCTGCATTCTGTCAAGGTGGCTCTTTTAATTGGGGTCCCTTTCAAGGCTTCAATATCTGTTTTTATAATTTGTCCCTCATACATATAGTTCCTCCATTAATGTCCCTGGCACCTGAGCTGTAAGACTTTTTTCGGGCATGCGCAGTTTGCGCTGCCCTTCGACTCCCATCACACGATGGGAACTTACAGCGCAGGCGCCAGGGACGTTAATGAAGGAAGTGGAGGCGGCCCCGGCGCACGGATTATTGAGTGATGGCTGGGAGGCGTTTGTGTCCAGGGGGAAAAAGACATTCCCCCGGACGAACTACAGGTATGAGGGACAAATTATAAAAACGGATATTACAGCATTGAAAGGAACCCCAACTAAAAGAGCCACCTTGACAGAATGCAGCATTAGTGCTGCACAAGGTGGCTCTTTTAGTTAAAAATGCCTTGGGGGTGACAACTTCCCTTTAAGAATACTTCTCTCCTGTCTCCACTTCTTCATCTGTCACGTCTTCTAGCTGTTCTTCTTATAGGACCAGCAGCTAAGATTCCCTTCCAGCTATGTTCTTCTCCTTCCAGGTCCAGCAGCTATGTTCCTCTTCCAGCTATGTTCTTCTCCTTCCAGGTCCAGCAGCTATGTTCCTCTTCCAGCCATGTTCATCTCCTTGTGGGTCCAGCAGCTCCTCTTCCAGGCATTAGATATTCGCATCTTCCTCCTTCTTGCATGGAACGATGTTACAGAGAGAGCAGGGTAGGGCATTATTCCTCCTGAACCAACGAATTGCCCAGCTGTGATGGATATTCCTGTCTCTCTTCCATGCCCAGTGGTCAGGGTCTTGTGCCATGATCTAGAATGAAATACATGATTAGAATCAGAGTTTAAAGGGAATATATCACCATTAATCATAATTCAATTTACATATATTTTAGACCTGATGATATTGATGTGATGACTGAAAAGCCATGGCAGAATGACTGCATAATTACTTATTAAAGTTTTCTTCCTTGACATTAAAACAAGCATTTCATGAGTCCAGCTATGGCTGCATTCATAAAATGCTCTACCTAACATAAGGATTACAAGACCATTTTGACATGGCTTTTCAAAGTAAGTACAACCACCCCATCAGGTCTAAGGGATTTATTTATGTATACTGTTTATATTGTGATATCTATTTACAGATCAGCTTTATATTATTATTGTTTATATTGCTAACCAGATCACAGGTGGCCCGATCCACCCAAGCCCGAAATTCCATCCTGGTGAGAAGAACATTGCGGAACTGTAGAAGTCGGTCCTTCTTCATGCTCCATGTCCATCCGAGGGCCCAGCGGTAGATCTTCCGTTGATATGGCACATCCTCTTCAAACTGGTTGGCTAAAAACCTGGATGGACGAAAAATGAATCCAAATAAATTAGAATCCACTTCAGAAGAAAATACAGAAATATAGCAACAAATACAATTATCGTGTATTTATATGAGTGGTAGAAAAGATATTTTGGTTTTACAATAAAATAAAGTTATTTATAGACATAAATGTGTAATAATAAAAGAGACTCACAGAGCTGGAAAGAAGAAGATTCCATATTCTGAAGATCGTAGTCCTGCTCTCCTGAAGTAAGTGACGACCATAGCGAGGAGATACTAGAGGGATGAGAAGCAGAGGTAGAGGGTATATATAATACAGAACATATATAGCTGTATATTCCTATGTTTGGTAATATCTGGCCACTATTACATAAGAATAAGCCCTTTATTTCCCTATGATGGATCTTCTCAAATCTGGGTGATTTCTTATCCTTCACTACAATAATACCTTGTCCGAAATCTTAAGACAGCTGTCCCTGGCTAGAAAACGTCTGATGTATTCTTCTTCTACAAAAATGAGAAAATAGAAATATTTCACTATGAACTTTGTAATGAAAACCTTTTTATTGCTATTAATGTTAAATTATTGGGGTTGTAGAGCTCTTCATTAATGATGGATTATCCTTACAATAACTCATGAATATCAGATTGGTGGAGATTTGGCGCCCGACACCCACTGATCAGATACTGAAGAATTGTCCTAAAGATATGCCATCACTATTGAGGTGAAACCAAAACCACAACACTGCTCACCACATAGTGACCGCTCCTGTCTGCTGCATCATACTAGGTATAATTATAGGAGGCTGAGGGAGAACACTTCCCTACATGTTTCTCTACCATTATACACATAAAATAGATTAATATAAAAATACATGCCATATAATCTAATACTTTATATCTGGAAACCTTGTAATGTGCAATGAGTCTTACCAAGGAGTGCGGCGAAAGCTGCCCGCTCTTCTGGCTGGGGGATGTCATCTTCTGTCTTCCTCCTCTTGGCTTCTTCCTGGGTGGCAGACAGTGCACTATGGTAGAAGAGGTAGATAATATAGTATTAGGCCTCATGCACATGGTCGCACTATGGCTACACATAATTCACTTACATCCTGATGGGTGTTCTCCTCATGGGGATCTGACATTAGTTTTGTGCTGTAAATGGTATAAATATGTGTAGTGGTGATGTGTAATGGTCACTATGGATTTGCCGCTGTAAGTGTATGGATTGTGATGACTGCAGTGATGTAACCTCATCTACTTACCACTCCTCTTCATACTGGGCGATCAGTTCTCTCTTCCGCTTCCTCATGGCCATCTCTACTCTTCTTCCTGGAAACATACAGAAAAAGGAAAAACCTGAATATGCAGAGCATGGCTCTGTCTATAGGATCTCTAGTAGAGTAATACTACCAACCGAATGTGTAACCCAAAACCAAGCTACCACAGCCTGCATTACATGGGTTGCAGTATTGCAGCTTTATTGACTTGATTGGTGCTGAGTTGTAATACCCAACATGACCCATTGACAGAAGTGGCGCTGTAGCTAAGAAAACAAACCCTATTTTCTACTTAAAGCACCACTCCAGCATTTTGTTTTGTTTGTACTGCTGGAGTGGCACTTTTAATGTAAGCCCCCTGCCCACATTCTTATACTTGGTGCCATCTTGTGCCCGTAACTTCTGACTAGCCGCAAGTGAGAAGTTACGTAACAAGAGTTTAATGCAAATCTATGAGAGCTAGAACGAGGCTCTTATAGAGAGGTATTGAAAAGTGACGTCTGCGCCGCTCCATGAATCACTGGAGCTGATGGCCGGTCACAATTCACCGGAGACTGATAGGAGCAACACTGGAAAAGGATGAAGGGGCGACAGGTGAGTATGAGACAAGGGCCAGGAGAATTACATAAAAAGCACCACTCCCGCGGTGCAGTAAAAACCCGCTGTAGTGGTGCTTTAAAAAAGCAAAAATATATAATCTGTCATAGGAGAAATATGTGGCCCCGTGTTTTTCAGATTAATATTTACACATCATTATCCACATTTTAAATATTTATTCAAAGTCACCAAATGTTATCCCATTTATCCATAATCACCCCGTTATCTATATCTGGGATTTATGGTGAAATCATTTGCTTTTGTATATGTGATTGCTTTCAGTATAGATCCCAACTGTTAGTATCTGGAATGACATAAAGCGGCAGTTTATTCATCACACAATGATTCTCACCTCTGTAGAGCGGCCGGTGGCGGTTGTCTCCCAATCAGCAGGTAATGATCCGGGTATAAATCCAAAAAGTGTCGCTTCTGGGAATCAATAAGGAGCCTGTCTTATCTCTAATAGAGCTATCGCAGACTGGCACCAACTGACGGTTTTTTTCTTTCTTTGAGTTCAAATCCTGCGATGCTATTGGTTGACGGTTGAGGCACGCGGCGCAAAATTTAAAGGGAAAGCGCATTCTAATAATGAATAAGGAGATACAGTGTATTACTTTTATATCTATATTTGCAGTTTTCCTCTTTATTCCAATTAGTGTTATTTGAGGAAGTTGTCATGTTATTCCATTTATTAACTGATGATTGGGAAATGGCAGCAGTGAAAGCCGCATGTAATAATGATGACACTAAAGTCGTGATGAGAGAAGTGTGATGTGTAACATGTTCACTAGATCGTCCATTGTGTATGGAGTAAGAGAATAATTGTCATCTGCTTTCTTGCTCCCTGTAAAGTCATTATTGAACCCCCTTAGCGGCAAGGTCAATTTTCATTTTTGCCTCTTTGTTCTTTCTCCATTTTTCCCAAACTCAGGACTTTTTTATTTTTCTGTCCACATAGCCATATGAGGGCTTGTGTTGTGGAGGACAAGTTGCACTTTTGAATGACACCATTCATTTCACCACATAGTGTACAGGAAAACTTAAAACAATTCCAAGTGAGGAGAAATTGTAAAAATAAAAAAAAGGAATTCTGACATTGCTTTTAGGACTATAGGTTGAATTATATTGTATGGACTATGGGGTGCACTATACTGTATGGACTATGGGATGCTTTATACTATGTGGATGACTATGGGGTGCATTATACTGTATAACATATTGGGTGTATTATGCTGTATAGACTATGGGGTGCATTATACTATACAGAGGACTATGGGTGCATTGTACTGTATAAACTATGGGGTGCATTATGCTGTATGCACAATATATTATTATGTTGTATGGACTATGGAGTGCATTATACTGTATAGATGACTATGGAGTGCAATATGCTGTATAGACTATGGGATGCATTATACTATACAGAGGACTATGGGGTGTATTATACTGTATAGATGACTTCGGTAAGCCATTTTTATTGTATCTCCCCCTGTAAAGCACACTTAACTTTAATGTTGTTGCTGGTATTTTTTAGAATAATTTTTAGTGTATTTCATACAGTTAAAGTTGCATTATAGCCGTAATGTTATTGCTGGTATTTTGTAATAATTTTTGTCTTGCTTTTATTCAGATTCCTTGTAACTGGAAAATCCTTTTCGTCACTACATTTTCAATTTCGGATGGGAATTTCCACCATATCGGGAATTGTCAAGCACACCTGCCGTGCATTGTGGAACTCTTTGCACGGCGAATTTATACCACATCCAACAATGGACAGTTGGTTGGACATAGCTGATAAATTCCAGCAACTTTATCAGTTTCCCAATTGCTTTCGTGCTGTGGACGGGAAACATATCCGCATCGTGAAACCGGCTGGATCTGACTAGGAATATTTTAACTATAAAAAATACTTCTCCATTGTGCTGATGGCCATCGCAGACGCGAAATACAAATTTATAGTGGTGGATATTGGGGCGTATGGCGGCTCCAATGATTCCCAAGTTTTCAAATTGTCTGATATGGGCCGTCATCTCTATGGAAACACCTTCCAATTCCACCCCCCCCCCCCAATACCACTGCCTCAAACTTCTGGGCCACCAATGCCATTTGTTTGTGTTTGGGATGAAGCCTTTCAACTGCAGGAACACCCCTGAAACCCTACTCTAGTAGCAGATTAACGCAAACTAAAAGAATTATTAATTACAGCCTCACACGAGCACAGAGAATGGTGGAGTGTGCTTTTGGGATTCTGACCGCCAAATGGCGAGTTCTATTGACAGCTATAAACTTGAAGACTGACACTGTTGATGAGGTGGTGAAAGCGTGTGTTGTCCTGCACAATTTTGTGATATACAAGGAACATATTTCCATTGAAGACCACTCTGAAGAAACCACCTTGGCTGATTATCACAACATTACGTTTCGAACTTCTGTGTCAGTTTCCCAAATGAGGGACAAATTTGCAGAATACTTTATTTCACCTGAAGGAAGAGTAGACTGGCAAGATGAGAGAGTTTGAACAATGTGTCTTGGACCTTGCAACCAAAATTATTTTACCTTATTTTACCCAAAGTTGTGTACCCGTTTGGGTTGTACCCAAAGTATTTAACCTTCTTTTACCCAAGTTGTGTACCTGTTTTGGTTGTACCCAAAGTTTTTAACCTTCTTTTACCCAAGTTGTGTACCTGTTTGGGTTGTACCCAAAGTATTTCACCTTCTTTTACCCAAGTTGTGTACCTGTTTGGGTTGTACCCAAAGTATTTCACCTTCTTTTACCCAAGTTGTGTCCCTGTTTGGGTTGTACCCAAAGTATTTAACCTTTAACCACATTATTAAACCTTGTTTTACCCAACGTATTTAACCTTATAAACCTTATAAATAAATGACAACATTTTTAAACAATAAACTGTTTTATTAACCACATTTTTAAAAAAATAAAAAATTATAAATTTAAAAAGTTTGGGGTGGTGATATTGCTGGAGGAGCTGTCAGATTGGGACACTTCGACAGTGAGAGTGTGGAGAGAGGAATGTGATGGTGAAGGATCAGTAGGTAAAACAGGTTTGGGGGTGGAGAAAGAAATAGAATGGGTGGACATGAAACCGGGAGTAGTATTGGGAATTTGGAAGGTTGGAGGGGTGGAGTGGGTGGATTGGGAGGCAGAAGAGGTGATGGGTGGAGAAGAGGGTTGTAGTGGCATGATGGGTGAAGGAGACTGGTGGTAGTGGGAAGGGAGAGGAGGCATGGATGATGTTGGTGGGAACTGGTATGGGGCGGGATGTTGGTATAGGGCAGGATGCTGGTACTGGCTGGAGGGGGAGACAGTGGCTGCAGGGGGGGCAGGTGCGGGAGGGGGGGCAGATGTGGTGGCTTGGGAGGTAGCAAGCGCTAGAGCAGACTGGCACGATCGTATTACTTGCATCTGCTGATCAGGAGATAGGTTATCCATACGCTCGAGTACCGACTGGAAAAATGTGTGGTTCAGTGATTGACTTGCATCTGAATGCATCCTTCCAGACGTGACTGCAACTCAAGAAGACTTTTGTTTATCAAATTAAAACCTGGGGCCATTTGCTCCGACAAAAGTTTCAGACAGTTCTGGAAGGATGCATTCAGATGCAAGAACTCGGGCGCATAGCATAGCTCTGTACCTGACCCCTCTGGCGCTGCCGCCCAGAACCCACAGGTGTACTAGATCAGATGTGAGGGAAGGATGTGAGGGGCCAGGACTGTCGAAGTGTCCCTCGGTGGCGGACTCCTGAGGGATCGCCCCAGAAGAGTTCAACTCTGCAGGCTCCCGAGTGCTGCCAACGGTGCTGTGGAACAAAGAGAAAAAAAATATATAATTAATATATTGATATTGCATGGCCCTGGCTGAAACAAAAAAAAAGGGTTAGACATGTAAACATTTGTTATTAAATGGGGTGGGTAATATTTACCTTCGGCTCACCATCGTTGACCTGAGGAACGACAGGGCCCTTGCATATTTATACTTGCTCCTGCGTCCACCAGATCTACTCGGGGCCCGCATCTCTTTGTTGAACTCCTTCTTGAAGCGATCCCTGACTGACCGCCACCGCTTGACAATTCTCTCGCCTGAAAAGTGAAAGCACAAATTGGTCACTATACAACACTTTACATCCAGCAACATAACTGAACTGTGTATACTTACGTGTTTGATTCTGGGCCCGAACATCGAGGTCCTCCCAGTTGTCTACAAGCTGTTGGCAGACTTGCTCCCAGAGCCGACAGGGTCACAATTACATCAGCGTGGCGGCTGTCACCCATGTTCCACAGCGGCTCCCTCTCTCGGATCAGATTGATGAGGAGGTCGATAGCCTGGCCTCCTCACCGTCCGAGTCAGGAGCATGCTGTGAAGCCTGTTAAAAAAGACAAAAAACAAAGACATTAGACTCAAAACAACATAAAGTTTTATTAAAAAAAAAAAAAAAAAAAAAAAAAATGCCTACCCGATGACCGCCAGCCTGACTCGCACGCCAACGACCCTGGGAGCCGCTCTGAGGACCTCTGGATCGAGCATCAGAATCAGAAGACTATAAGAAAAAAAAAAATTATGTGCTTTTATGTTGGCTTATGTGTTGCGTGCACTGTGATGTCTATAATGATCAGTTTGTATGTGTTGTATGTTGTGTGATGTCTGTAATGATCAGTTTGTATGTGTTGTATGTTGTGTGATGTCTATAATGATCAGTTTGTATGTGTTGTATGTTGTGTGATGTCTATAATGATCAGTTTGTATGTGGTGTGTGTAGTGTGATGTCTGATAAATACATAAATTCATAATATATATATTTATAAATAGATAGATGTGGGATAGATAGATAGATAGATAGATAGATAGATAGATAGATAGATAGATAGATAGAGATAGACATGGGATAGATAGATATGGGATACATAGATAGATAGATATGGGATAGATAGATAGATAGATAGATAGATAGATAGATAGATATGAGATAGATAGATATGAGATAGATAGTGTAAGGATTCACTCGCTCAGGTGCGTTGGAGGAAACAGGAGGCACGTTCTCTTTAAAAGTTCACAGGTTTATTTGCACCATAAAGCAAAACAGAAAAGAAATAGCCTTTAGCTCAGGAAAGGAAAATGCAAATGTCCAGTCCTTCAGGCTCAGTCCTGTGGAGGCTTTCTCCTCCACACACAGACTCCTGTCTGTAGTGTCCCGCCTGGACACAGGGATCTCTGTCCACCATGACAGATTCCCACACTCACTCTGGAGGCTAGCACCTCCACACATATCCACTGTGTTAAGCATTAGGCTTTCTTTAATAGGTCTAACCACACCCAGAACCCATCACATGATCAGACATGTGGTTGTGACCTCACCACAGGTCCTGACACATATAGGTAGCTATGGTTACATCACAGCGGCAAGCCATCTATGTGACACATATCTCCCGTCGATTAGACACCCTTTAGCCATGCTACATACCTCCCCCCTCTGCCTAAAGCCGTGGGGCTTGGCACTTGTCCTTAACCGACTAGAGACCCCTCTCAGTCGTCCCTGACAGTCAAACCGTCTGTCTAAGTCAGAGCCTGTTATTGAACCCTTGTCCTCTCGTCTGCTACAGAATCTCCTGCTTAGGTCACTTAACCCTGAGCTGACTGAGGCACCACTGCTTCTACCTGTTTCATCAGGCCACCTTCTCCAATGGTCTTTATTGCCTGGAGAGGAATCCATCCACTTTTCTCTATGTCCTCTGTTAGCTTCAGCTTGAGGACTTCCGGTCTTACGCAAAGTTCTTCGCCTCTCTGGCAGCTGTTTATTAACTTGCAGTCTCTCAAGTCTCAGCTGCTCTACCTCCCTTAGGTATGCCATGCGATATTCCAGGAGCATGCGGATATTCCTAATACTCTCTCTGGATCCGACAACCAGGAACGGAACCATCCCATCTTCATCCATGACCTGGACCTCTTCATCAGCCGGTATCCTTAGTCTCTTCAGACCGGATTTATCCACCATCTCCTGCATCACTCTCCCAAGTTTCCCCAATGACTTTCTCCACAAGAACTTTGGGTACTTGGACTGTGTCTTCCAATAAGCCCAGCCGACTAAGAGCTTTCCTTTCACGCTCCAAACGTCGAATGGCTTCATCATTCTTCAAAATGATCTTCTGCTTTGTACGGAGGCAGTGTAGGTGCATATCCCTCAGGATAGCCACCCGCTTCACTGTGACTTCCATAGTCGACAGTATCACCAACTGTTTAGTCTCTGGTGCCCAGTGCACACTACATGCTTCCACTGCTTTTCTGAAGGCCTCATGCACACCTTCTCCGGTACAGGCTTCTTGCACCTCTTCAGGTACATCAATCATGGTCTTGAAGAGCGGGGTCTCACTCTCTTCATAGACAGATGGCTCCCTTTTTGCCTCTGATCTTTCCACCAAAACGTCTGTCACGACCGGGTGACTCTTGTTCCGGTTTTAGCACGAACTCTTCCTCAGTCTTTTCTTCCGCTTGAGCCTTCGCCAAGATGGGCATTGGCAACTCCTCTGCCAGGCAGCGACGTTCCTCCTCTCTCTGGAGAAGCTCCTGCTGATGCTTTTCTTGAGCCATTCTGAGCACATCCATATCTTTCAATATGGCCCTATTCATGGCCTGACACGCTGATAGGTGACCTCTGAGTTCAACGACCTCCTTCTCTAGGTTACCCACTTTGTGATCACTTGCTTGCCTCAGGACTAGTGTTGAGCGATACCGTCCGATACTTGAAAGTATCGGTATCGGAAAGTATCGGCCGATACCGGCAAAGTATCGGATCTAATCCGATACCGATACCCGATACCAATACAAGTCAATGGGACTCAAGTATCGGACGGTATCCTGTATGGTTCCCAGGGTCTGAAGGAGAGGAAACTCTCCTTCAGGCCCTGGGATCCATATCAATGTGTAAAATAAAGAATTAAAATAAAAAAATAGGGATATACTCACCTCTCCGGCGGCCCCTGGACTTTACCGCCGTAACCGGGAGCCGTTGTACCTAAGAATGTGCGGTTGAAGGGCCTTAGATGACGTCACTGCGCTCTGATTGGTCCGTAGCGGTCGCGTGACCGCTGCGCGACCAATCACAAAGCCGTGACGTCACCTAAGGTCTTTCAAGCGCTTGAAATACCTTAGGTGACGTCACGGCTTTGTGATTGGTCGCGTAGCGGTCACGCGACCGCTACGCGACCAATCAGAAGCTGCGGACGTCTTCTAAGGTATTTCAAGCGCTTGAAATACCTTAGGTGACGTCACGGCTTTGTGATTGGTCGCATAGCGGTCACGCGACCGCTACGGACCAATCAGAGCGCAGTGACGTCATCTAAGGCCCTTCAAGCGGCTCCCGGTTACGGCGGTAAAGTCCAGGGGCCGCCGGAGAGGTGAGTATATCCCTATTTTTTATTTTAATTCTTTATTTTACACATTGATATTAATCCCGATACCGATTCCCGATACCACAAAAGTATCGGATCTCGGTATCGGAATTCCGATACCGCAAGTATCGGCCGATACCCGATACTTGCGGTATCGGAATGCTCAACACTACTCAGGACCCTTTCTCGTTCGACTGTTTCTCTAAGCAGCTCTATGTTATGGTCCTGCTCTTTTTTGGCCAGCACATGTAGATTTTCAGAAGGGCTCTCTTGTCCACCCAGACTCTGCCTCTTCAGAGTTCCAGCTGTTTCTGCATCCAGCTCTATGGTCTCTCCAGGGCTCTCTGTCTGTTTACTCTTTGGTACCTCTGGACTCTTGGCAACCTCCGAGTTCTCCATTTCTTCCGCATCAGGTACTTCATCATACTGAGCCACTTCACTTTTACCAGGCATTGCAGATGTGGGTCTACTACAGGTCTGTTCTAACCCCAGCCCGTCACTAACTATCTCAGTGCTAGGGTTTGTCAGAGATAAATTGACCTCCTCATCAAGGACAGTAACCTGATCTGTACCTGACCCTGTCTCTTCCTCATCACCTCTCTTCTCAGAGGGTGTAACCAGTCCCGCCTTTCTGCGGCCCCGACGACGAGATGAAGATTTGTGATTTTTACTCGGCTCCTCCTTACTGCACTCTTTTCCCTTTGCGCTTGAGTCACAGTCTGAACAGGAGTCACCCCCTCTCACTCTGTCATCCTGGAACAGCAATATCCCATTTAAACAGGTGTCAGACCCACACTTTCTTCCAGTCACCCGTAACTCTGGACTATTGACATTAGGTGGCGCTACTTCCTCTTTACACATCCCATTACCAGGAATCCCCACAGCCTGCTGCTGTAGTGGGGCTTCAATATGACCATTGCGTCTCTCCTCTGAACAACCCCACACTGCGTCAACTTCCCATATGTCTTCAAAGATCACAAAGTCCCGGTTCCTCTCAAAAGGGTAGAACAAGTCTGGTGTTATACCGCCATCTTGGCACTTTACATTTTTGGACATATCAATGAACACTCTGTCCACAGTATAGTTAACAGTGACCCCATGAATGCAGCGAACATTGACCTTTTTCTCGGTTAGACAGAGAACGAGAGGAGTTCCTGTCAGAGTCACCTGACTCTTTGAGTCCAGCAGTCCAGATACTCCTTCACAGTGTAACAACAGTACACACCTGTGGGCTGTCATCAAATGGGAAGTCTATGCCGCACTCAGAATATGCAAAACACAAACATTGCTGTTCCCCAGACATGTCTACTGAGGTAACCAATGCCGCCCCTTTTGAAAGCTCCACCCCTTTTTGGGTCACTTTCCCCTTTTCGGACTCTGCCCCTTTTAGGGCCACCACCCCCTTGTGGGCTATTTTCTCCTTTAGGACCTCCACCCCCTTTAGGGCAACTACCCCCTTTTGAGATGCAGCCCCTTTTTGGCCAACCATAATTATTTGGGGTCACCGCTCCGTTTTGGGACTCCACCCCACTTTTAGTGACACCACCCCACTCTGGGGTACACCCCGTGGACTTCCCACAGTACTCTCAGGCCCCAGTTCGCCCAGCACACCAATGTGTCTCTGGCCCTTTAAGAGTCTGCACACATTAACCCCTTCATGACCGTGGGATTTTTCGTTTTTCCATTTTCGTTTTTCACTCCCCTCCTTCCCAGAGCCATAACTTTTTTATTTTTCCGTCAATTTGGCCATATGAGGGCTTATTTTTTGCGGGACGAGTTGTACTTTTGAATGACACCATTGGTTTTAACATGGCGTGTACTAGAAAACGGGAAAAAAATTCCAAGTGCGGTGAAATTGCAAAAAAAGTGCAATCCCACACTTGTTTTTTGTTTGTTTTTTTTGCTAGGTTCACTAAATGATAAAACTGACCTGCCATTATGATTCTCCAGGTCAGTACGAGTTCATAGACACCTCACATGTCTAGGTTATGTTTTACCTAAGTGGTGAAAAAAAATTCCAAACTTTGCAAAAAAAAAAAAATAAATAAAATTGCGCCATTTTCCGATACCCGTAGCGTCTCCATTTTTCGTGATCTGGGGTCGGGTGAGGGCTTATTTTTTGCGTGCCGAGCTGGCGTTTTTAATAATAGCATTTCGGTGCAGATACGTTCTTTTGATCGCCCGTTATTGCATTTTAATGCAATGTCGCGGCGACCAAAAAAACGTAATTCTGGCGTTTCGATTTTTTTTCTCGTTACGCCGTTTTGCGATCAGGTTAATGCTTTTTTTTATTGATAGATCGGGCGATTCTGAACGCGGCGATACCAAATATGTGTAGATTTGATATTTTTTTATTGATTTATTTTGATTGGGGCGAAAGGGGGGTGATTTAAACTTTTATATTTTTTTAATTTTTTTCACATTTTTTTTTACTTTTTTTTTTTTTTACTTTTGCCATGCTTCTATAGCCTCCATGGGAGGCTAGAAGCAGGCACAGCCCGATCGGCTCTGCTACATAACAGCGATCATCAGATCGCTGCTATATAGCAGAATTGCAGGTGTGCTGTGAGCGCCGACCACAGGGGGGCGCTCACAGCCACCGGCGATCAGTAACCATAGAGGTCTCAAGGACCTCTATGGTTACCTTCCTGACTCATCGCCGACCCCCGATCATGTGACGGGGGTCGGCGATGCGCTCATTTCCAGCCGCCCGGCCGGATGCGGTAGTTAAATGCCGCTGTCTGCGTTTGACAGCGGCATTTAACTAGTTAATAGCGGCGGGTGATCGCGATTTCACCCGCCGCTACTGCGCGCACATGTCAGCTGTAAAAAACAGCTGACATGTCGCGACTTTGATGTGCGCTCACCGCCGGAGCGCACATCAAAGCAGGGAACCCGACATCGGACGGTATATTACGTCCGATGTCGGGAAGGGGTTAAACCAGCAATGCCTTTTTTTTTTTTTTTTAATGTCACTTCACCAGCTCCTGCTGGTACCGCCACAGCTCCCGCTGCAGTCACACACAACTGGCACCTCTGGCTGCCGACCACAAGCCGCCGCTGCTGCCACTGCAGCTCCAGCCGCTGCGGAACCTCCCACTGCAACCGCGGCCACACTCCACAAGGCTCTACCGCAGACTTCGTGGACCCGCCGATCCACAGCAAGCCGCTTGTCCCCTTCGTGGACCCGCCGATCCACAGCAAGCCGCTTGTCACCTTCGTGACCCCACCGAGCCACAGCAAATTTCATGACCCCACCGAGCCACAGCAAATTTCGTGACCCCACCGAGCCACAGCAAATTTCGTGACCCCACCGAGCCACAGCAAGCTGACCACAGAAGGGAAAAAAAAGAGAAATACCTGGACTCGCCGGTCCACAGCAAGCACCTGCACACGTGCTTTATAGAAAAAAAAAAAACAGTCTTTCACTGACCCCAGTCAGTACAGCACACAGACTTCGGTCTGTTTCACACCCGGCTTTACCAATGCCCAAAAACAGTTTTTCCACTGACGCTGGTCAGTATCACACGGCTTCCAGACCGTTACCTGTTGGTGGCGGCCACACAGGTTCCCAGATCCCTCTTCTCCTCAGAGGCATCCACAGTAGTGTTGAGCATTCCGATGCTGCAAGTATCGGGTATCGGCCGATACTTGCTGTATCGGAATTCCGATACCGGGATTCCGATACTCTTGTGGTATCGGGTATCGGGTATCGCAACAACATTAATGTTAAAATGTGTAAAAGAGAGAATTAAAATAAAAAATATTGCTATACTCACCTGTCCGACGCAGCCGGGACTTCAGCGAGGGAACCGGCAGCGTTGTTTGTTTAAAATTCGCGCTATTACTTGGTTACGTGAATTCCCGGCTTGTGATTGGTCAGGTCGGCCACGTTGCCGGGACGCGGACCAATCACAGCAAGCCGTGACGAAATTACGTCACGGCTTGCTGTGATTGGTCCGCGTCCCGGCAATATGGCCGCCCTGACCAATCACAAGCCGTGACGTCACGGGAGGCTGGACACGCGCCCATTTTAAAATGAGCGCGTCCAGCCTCCCGGCTTGTGATTGGTTGACCGCGGCGCAACCAATCACAAGCCGTGACGTCACGGGAGGCTGGACACGCGCCCATTTTAAAATGAGCGCGTCCAGCCTCCCGGCTTGTGATTGGTTGACCGCGGCGCAACCAATCACAAGCCGTGACGTCACGGGAGGCTGGACACGCGCCCATTTTAAAATGAGCGCGTGTCCAGCCTCCCGTGACGTCACGGCTTGTGATTGGTCAGGGCGGCCATATTGCCGGGACGCGGACCAATCACAGCAAGCCGTGACGTAATTTCGTCACGGCTTGCTGTGATTGGTCCGCGTCCCGGCAACATGGCCGACCTGACCAATCACAAGCCGGGAATTCACGTAACCAAGTAATAGCGCGAATTTTAAACAAACAACGCTGCCGGTTCCCTCGCTGAAGTCCCGGCTGCGTCGGACAGGTGAGTATAGCGATATTTTTTATTTTAATTCTTTCTTTTACACATTTATATGGTTCCCAGGGCCTGAAGGAGAGTTTCCTCTCCTTCAGACTCTGGGAACCATCAGGGATACCGTCCGATACATGAGTCCCATTGACTTGTATTGGTATCGGGTATCGGTATCGGATTGGATCCGATACTTTGCCGGTATCGGCCGATACTTTCCGATACCGATACTTTCAAGTATCGGACGGTATCGCTCAACACTAATCCACAGACTGCAGTTCTCACTGACCCCGATCAGTACTGTATTACTCACGGTTGTCAAGACCGTTCACTCTTCTTGGCTCAGCCCAGCCAGTGCTGCAAGACGTGCTCCTGGATCTTTGCCCGCATCTGAAACACCAATTGTAAGGATTCACTCGCTCAGGTGCGTTGGAGGAAACAGGAGGCACGTTCTCTTTAAAAGTTCACAGGTTTATTTGCACCATAAACCATACAGCAAAACAGAAAAGAAATAGCCTTTAGCTCAGGAAAGGAAAATGCAAATGTCCAGTCCTTCAGGCTCAGTCCTGTGGAGGCTTTCTCCTCCACACACAGAGACTCCTGTCTGTAGTGTCCCGCCTGGACACAGGGATCTCTGTCCACCATGACAGATTCCCACACTCACTCTGGAGGCTAGCACCTCCACATATCCACTGTGTTAAGCATTAGGCTTTCTTTAATAGGTCTATCCACACCCAGAACCCATCACATGATCAGGCATGTGGTTGTGACATCACCACAGGTCCTGACAGACATATAGGTAGCTATGGCTACATCACAGCGGCAAGCCATCTATGCGACACACATCTCCCATCGATTAGACACCCTTTAGCCATGCTACAATAGATAGATATGAGATAGATGATAGATAGATAGATAGATAGATAGATAGATAGATAGATAGATAGATAGATAGATAGATAGATAGATAGAGTAGATAATATTCAGAAAAAAAGGCAGCACTCCTTGCTTATAGTGAATATTTGTGGTTTAATTCAGACCCACAAGCAGGCGATGTTTCGGCTCCTGTCGAGCCTTTCTCAAGCAGTGAATCATATGTAGCAGTGAGTTTAAATACATGCAGTAATTGCTCATAATCTTTACAAAAAGTACATAAAAATGATTTTTAACAAATATACAATATCGTGTTATATTCATAGAAGCGATGTGTAACATTGTGTGACTGTTCCTAAACCGTGACGATTTCATAAAGTGCCATTTGTGCAAAAATGCATTACACAATGTAAACAGGACTATCATCCAATAAATGTTATTAATAAAGTGCAGCTGTGCTTAGATGTGTTTAAAACAAAACTCATGGAGGACTCCTCTTTCCTAAGATCGGCGTGCTCAAATCTCTATTGCGCATGCGGTTGTGTTTCATTACGTCACTAGACGCTTTCAACCAATGTAATTCTATGTGTGTCACATTCCCATTTGGCGCTTGCACACTGCGTCATTCCAGACGTCTAGGTGCCATCTTAGATGGGGAAGGAATGCATTCTAAGGCCGGCGTCACACTGGCGAGTTTTACGGACGTAAGAGCGCAGAAACTACGTCCGTAAAACTCGCATTACATACGGCACAATTATTCTCAATGGGGCTGCTCCTATTAGCCGTATATTACGGTTCAGTATTATACGGCTTTCTACGGCCGTACAAAATCACAGCATGCTGCGTTTGTCAGCGTATTGCGCAAAAAAATCGCTAATGAAAGTCTATGGGGGCGAGAAAAATACGGATTCCACACAGACCTGCAGTGTGACTTGCGAGAAATACACAGCGCTGTTAGTGAAAAGTCGGTAATTCAATTGCCGGCTTTTCATTTCTCCTGCACAAACCCGACAGGATATGAGACGTGGTTTACATACAGTAAACCATCTCATATCCCCCTTTTTTTTGCATATTCCACACTACTAATGTTAGTAGTGTGTATGAGCAAAATTTCAGCGCTGTAGCTGCTGAAATAAAGGGTTAAATTGCGGAAAAAATTGGCGTGGGCTCCCGCGCAATTTTCTCCGCCAGAATGGTAAAGCCAGTGACTGAGGGCAGATATTAATAGCCTAGAGAGGGTCCATGGTTATTGCCCCCCCCCCCGTGGCTAAAAACATCTGCCCCCATCCACCCCAGAAAAGGCACATCTGGAAGATGCACCTATTCTGGCACTTGGCCACTCTCTTCCCACTCCCTGTAGCGGTGGGATATGGGGTAATGAAGGGTTAATGCCACCTTGCTATTGTAAGGTGACATTAAGCCAGATTAATAATGGAGAGGCGTCAATGATGACACCTATCCATTATTAATCCAATTGTTGGAAAGGGTTAAAAAACACACACACATGATTTAAAAGTAGTTTAATGAAATAAACACAGCGGTTGTTGTAATAATTTATTGTTCTCGCAATCCATCAGGAACACCATCGCTTGGAAAAATAATAAACGCACAAGATACATACCTTCTGGTGAACCGTCTCGTCCCACGAAGTAATCCATCTGAAGGGGTTAACTAATATTACAGGCACGAGCCCTGCTAAATGCAGCGGTGCTCCGTGCCTGTAATCCCCGGCGAATGAATGAAATGTAGGTCATTGACCTACATTTCCTTCAGTCGCGGTGATGCGCCCCCTGGTGGATGTCCTCATATGACCTGGAGCGTGGGAAAAAGTTCCCAGGCTGCAGTTCATGAGAACATCCACCAGAGGGCGCATCACCGCGACTGAATGTAAGTACAGATCACTGCTTTCCTTTCAGCACCCGGGGATTACAGGCACGAGCGAGTGGTTTATCGCAGCTCGTGCCTGTAATATTAGTTAACCCCTTCAGATGGATTACTTCGTGGGACGAGACGGTTCACCGGAGGGTATGTATCTTGTGCGTTTATTATTTTTCCAAGCGATGGTGTTCCTGATGGATTGAGAGAACAATAAATTATTACAACAACCGCTGTGTTTATTGCATTAAACTACTTTTAAATCATGTGTGTGTGTGTTTTTTAACCCTTTCCAACAATTGGATTAATAATGGATAGGTGTCATCATTGACGCCTCTCCATTATTAATCTGGCTTAATGTCACCTTACAATAGCAAGGTGGCATTAACCCTTCATTACCCCATATCCCACCGCTACAGGGAGTGGGAAGAGAGTGGCCAAGTGCCAGAATAGGCGCATCTTCCAGATGTGCCTTTTCTGGGGTGGCTGGGGGCAGATGTTTTTAGCCACGGGGGGGCCAATAACCATGGACCCTCTCCTGGCTATTAATATCTGCCCTCAGTCACTGGCTTTACCATTCTGGCGGAGAAAATTGCGCGGGAGCCCACGCCAATTTTTTCCGCAATTTAACCCTTTATTTCAGCAGCTACAGCGCTGAAATTTTGCACATACACACTACTAACATTAGTAGTGTGGAATATGCAAAAAAAAGGGGGATATGAGATGGTTTACTGTATGTTAGGCTGGGTTCACATTGCGCTAGGTGTGTCCGTCTAACGGACTCGTTTTTAAGTAGTAAAAACGCAATGTAACGCACTTACTAACGCGCCCATAGACTTGCATTGTAAAACGCATCGTGACGCATCCCTAAATTGGTATGCGTTTGTCACATAACGTTTTTTTTCTGACGGACCTTCAACGCGGCTTGCAGCGTTCTCGGGTCCGGTCAAGCTAACGCACTACTAACGGAAGCGTTCATTCTGCCATAGAAGGCTATGGCAAACGCAGTCAGACGCAAATCATGAAAAATTTCCAAATAGGACCACACGTTTTAATAGCGTTTGAGGGTGGTCACATGTGTCATGTGACAGGAAATGTGATTTCGGCCATTAAGAGGAATATACCACCCACAATAGGACTACTGCACGTGACAGAGTGTTGCAATACCTCTCCTGAAATGTAAGTACATTTCTATATATATATCTCAGTATACATCATGGGAGTCTGTAAAATGTCCGTCGGATGTGTGTGTACTAAACATGTTGCTTTGTTGCACACAGATGTCGGACACAGATGTCAGCAGCAGCAGCAGCAGCAGTGTGTCTGCGATTTTTTCGTCACAGTCGGTAGGCTTGCACTTTAAAAAAACACTATAATGTTGTGTGAAACTCCATTGTATTGAGCTAGGCATAACAATCCTGTTTATTGTTTTATTGTGAATAGGAGTCTTCTGAGCCCGAGGCTGCTAGACCACCCCCCAAAAAACATGCTAAAAAAACAAAGGTACATAGCACACATGTTGAATTTTTCAGGCATAAATTTATTGATCCAATGAATGTTAACATAATTTAATGTTAAAATGTTTTTTTTTTACATTTTACATACACAATAGGTGGTGCAACACGGAGGACAAAAAAGAAAGAAGGTCCCTAGCCGTCTGTCGTCGCCACAACTGCCAGTGGTAAATATCAAATTAGAAATATTCTATCCAATATTTATCAACAATCTATCTATTCAATTTCTATCTACTATACCTGTAAAATATCAACTATCTATCGCTCCATCTATTTTTGTCAATCTATATCTATGTATATATCTATATCCATGTATCTATCTATTTATCTATCTATCAATATCTATGTATCTATCTATAAATATGTATCTATCTATGTATCTATCTATCTATATCTATGTATCTATCTATCTATCTATATCTATGTATCTATATATCTATCTATATCTATCTATATCTATGTATCTATTGCTATATCTATGTATCTATCTATCTATATCTATGTATCTATATATCTATCTATATCTATCTATATCTATCTATATATATGTATCTATCTATTGCTATATCTATGTATCTATCTATCTCTGTATATATGAATATGGCCATCCAGTGAAATTGAAACTATCAACCTAAATTTTTTGGGTTTACCTAGTCCAAGTCAGCGGCCAAAAAAAAAACGATTGTCGTTGACGAAGAGCCATTGACTATCCACAACGAGACACTGATCAACCTTGTTGAAGCCAACCCCTCCATATGGGACCAGAGCGACAGCTCCCACCATGACATCGTGAAAAACCGGAAGTTGTGGGATCAAATAATCTGTCACTTTGATCCCCGATACATGGAGAAGTCTACAACTTCAAAGAAAAAAATTGGTAAATATTGGTGACGTAACATCGGAAAATGTAAACCCAAAAAAAATTTCTATCCTATCAACCTATCCACTTGTTGTCTATCTCTCAATTATGAACTATCTGTACACTATCTATCTATACACTATTTCTAAAAACTATTTCTTAACTATCTATCTACTATTTATATCTCAACTATCCTAGCAAACTATGAAAAATGTTTCCTATATCTTCAAACTATCTGTCTACTATTTTTTTTTTTTTTTTTAAATTTAAAGCCGATGCTGTCCATACCCGTTGGAAGTCCATCCGCGATCGCTTTGTCCGTGACTACCGGAACAATCAAAATGCAGCAAGTGGATCCAGTGGTAAACGGGTGACCCCGTATGTGCATTACGACCAACTGCTCTTTCTTCAAAAAACATTGTCTCAGCGCTCGTAAGTACAAAAACGTCTGTGTGCGAGACAAAATTGTTTAATAAAGGTAACTAATTTACTTTATTTATATTAATTTTTTTGGGGAGTTACAGCACGATATGCAGTACCGCTGCTCCGAGACCGACAGAGGAACTGGAACCTTCTCCAGTGGAACCAACACAACCTGAAGATGTGTCTGGCATCAGCGAGCCACGATCTGCGGACAGAAGCACTGTTGCTGCAGGTGTGAGTGCCCGGTTGCAATCACAGCGTGGACGCAAGCGAGCAACCCAAAAAGATGAAGCTGATGCAATTATCGTGGATGGACTCCAACGGGTAGAGGACATGTGTCGCAGTGAGCTGAAAGACGTGAGGCGCAAAATTACCGAGCTGCAAGCACGCGAGTCTGTCTACTCTGCTAATGAGTGGAAGCTACTTTTCTTATCCTATGTGCCTGTTGCCCAAAATATCCCGGCACATAGAAACTTTATGTTTAGACAAAGACTGAACGAGCTTGTAGAGGAATTTGTGGGACCACAAGAACCCGCTCCATCGGGAACTAGAAGAATGGACTTGCCGGCCTACAACCCTCAATATAGAGGCCGGGGTGAAACGAGCGTGGAACCTCATAGACATAGTAGCAGTCCATCATATAGTTGGGCAGACAATACGCCCGTGCAGTACCAAAGTCTTTAGTACAGTTCAATGTCCCCAGCCAGGTGCAATAACCACGTTGCAAGTTTTCTATTTTTTTTTTTTTGTTATGTTTTTTGTTGTGAATTTCTATTTTCCTTTTTTTTCTTCCCTATGGGATATCATATGTTAAACCTGTGTACCAAAAGTTTGTTGGAAAAACCCATAAACATGTTGTAAACTGTTTCAAATTTAATAATCTTGGATGACTTTAACTTTTAACACAACACAACTTTATACACGACATAAGGTAATTTTTAACACGACATCTGGTTAAAAAACTTTTTACACGCCATAAGGTAACTTTTTACACAACATCAGGAAGACTTTACAATATTTTCACACGTATCTGTCTTGCCATGGAACATGGCCTTCATGTGTGAAGTAGTGTGCAAACTGATCACGAATCCTCATTATTTGTGCTGTTGACCGAACAGCAGTAGATTCAATGCTCATGAGGTTCGACTCACAATCATCAGGGTCTACCACCTGGGTTTCATGTCTCGCCACAAAATTATGCAGACAGATGCACGCCTTCACAACACGGTCCACATTTTCTGGTTGCAGTTGCATGCAGGTTAGTAAAATCCGCCATTTCAATGTCAAAATCCCAAAGGCACACTCCACATAACGTCTAGCCCGGCTCAAGCGATAATTAAAAATGCGCCTGCTGGAGTCTAGACTACGGCTTGAGTAGGGCTTGAGGAGATTTTGTCCTAGTTGGAAGGCCTCGTCACCAACTAAAACATAGGGCAAACTTGGGCCTTCGGTCCCCGGAAGAGGTCTTGATGAGGGTATGTTGAAACTTTGGCTGTACAAACATCGGCCCATGTTGGAGTCTCTGAATACTCTGGAATCGTTAGTCCGGCCATAAGCACCAATATCCACAGCAACAAAACGGTACCTGGCATCCGCAATAGCCATCAATACTATAGAAAAGTATTTCTTATAGTTATAGTACAGGGAACCACTATGCGCAGGTTTCTGAATCCGTATGTGCTTGCCGTCCACGGCACCAATACAATTGGGGAAATTAGCCACATCCTCAAACTGTTGGGAAATCGCTAGCCACATTTCTGATGTCGGGGTTGGTAGCACAAGTGGTTGCAAGTTATTCCAAATGGCATCACAAGTTTCCCGAACCAGTTGGCAAATTGTTGACTTCCCAAGTCTAAACTGATAATGCAGTGATGCAAAAGTTTCTCCGGTAGCCAGATATCTGTCGACATTTAAATAAAAAAAAAAAAATTAGGATTGTTAGTGATCATCTAAAGCCTAGTTACAATAGAATATACAATTGCAAAATGAACATTATGCCCCACGATACCTACATCTAGTGTTTGTCAATAGAATGCTAAAAAAAATGTATAATTACCTCACAGTCACTACTAGACGTTGCTCCGCACTGATGCTTTCACGAAAAGTGCTGCGATGATGATGTATCTCATCCGTCACATGCGAGAGCAGAACATCAAAGGTCTCAATGGACATCCGTAGATAGCGTTGGAATTTGGAGGGGTGATCCCGAAGCTGCACATACAGGGTGTGAAAGGCACCATATGTACTCCGCAAGAAATTCACTTCGTGGATCCAATATCTCCTTTGCGAACTGCGCTTTCTCTGACGAAGTCGCAACCGCATCAAGCGAAATCTGACGAGCTCAGACACAAACATCTTGCTAGCAGAAGTTCACTCAATGCTTTCAAAATGGAGAATGAGTCTGTGCCCACACCCGACAATGACAAAAGGGAAAAAAAAAAAAAAAAAAAAAAAGAACAACTTTATTGACAGTGGCAAACGCAGACAAACGGATACGGACATCAAAATGAAAAACGCAATCACATGCGTTAACGCTAGCGTTACTGTGACGACGAATTTCACATATTTTTTGCTCCTTTTCTGTACATGCGTTTAACGCATCCGTTTAACGCCATGTACTTGACGCAATGTGAACCTAGCCTAAACCATGTCTCATATCCTGTCGGGTTTGTGCAGGAGAAATGAAAAGCCGGCAATTGAATTACCGACTTTTCACAGATATCGCGCTGAATGAAATCTAAATACAGAATATATATATATGTGTCTCAATGACATATATATATATATAAATATATATATATATACTGTATATATGTTTTCCCGAACATTTGAGCACATAAATCCATTAGATGTCGGTTTTGCAAGCCTGCGCGAAAATCTCGCAGTACGGATGCCATACGGATTACATATGGAGGATGCCATGCGCAAAATACGCTGACACACCCTGACTACGGATCACTATTTTGGGAACATTTCTCCGTATTACGGCCGTAGTACGGACGTAAAAAACGGACCGTATTGTCTTACGCCGAGTGTGACGCTGGCCTAATGACTATTCCGCAATAAATCTCTGTTATCTTACAGCACTTGTATATTCTATCACTTAAAGCATGTTAGCGCCACTTATAATGTGGAAATATTATATGGGTATAGGGTATAAACATATGAACAGTACAACTGTCTAAACTGTTGGGACAGCGTGTACATGAGCTGATGGATTCACATGGCGGCTATGAGGGAACATCTGAGGAGCAAGGAGCTAAGTGGATAACTTGCATTGGTTGCAGTGTTATGGTGCAATTTATGGCATATTAAACACTTGATTTATTCAAATTAGCGATACATATAACATTTTTATATCCCCGGTATCTGTAAATTAGGGAACTGGGAGTGTGTATCTGAACTGCCTATAAACAAGACAATATATGGTTTATGAGTAGTCTATTCAGCACTGTGTTTTTGACTAAGGCACTAGCTACAAGCAACAATAGTTGTGTGGGTATATCCCCTTTATGTTAAGCCATGGATACATGAATATTTTCCCTTTTTTCTAAACTCATTTGAGTATTCATTAAAGTTTATGTCTTGATTTAGGACTAGCTTGCATATTGTAGGCATGCTGGTTAGATATACTTGTTGATAATATACATAAAACAACTGAGGTGCAGTTCTAGGTCTCTATTGATCATGATCATAGATTTGTGATAATTTTATATGCACTTTATAATTAGTTCTTAGTCAATAGCATCAGGTGCAGCACATAGCGTATATATTAGTGCTTGGTATGGTGCTATGGATCTAATTTTATCCATATATGTGTGGTTTTTGTCTGTGGGTATTAGATTTGTAGGGGTCACCTAGGGATATAAGGTACAGCCGCCGGTGAGCGGGGGCGCCATATCGAAAATTTAGGGTGCCAACCTCCGCTGCAAGGAAGGTTATCAGACCTTAGGGCCTATTAGGGTCAGCATAGGCATATTATATTCAACATTTTCATTTTTTATGTTTTTTTCATGTTGTTTGGTTTTTTAGTGTTATTTTTCACATTTTGTTGATTTTTTCTATTGTGTTATTTCTTGGTACATAAATGAGATATATATAAGCGGTTTCCCTAATCCCAGGAATTTGGTCCCCTAACAGGGATGTTTTTTATCTAGATTTTTTATGTCTATGTGTATTATACTAGAGTATTAATAAAGATTGATGTTTTTAAGGGGTAGGTTTGTTGTTTCGGTTGTTGGTTTGCTATAAACATATGAGCATACGGACTATGTAAAGCACCCTGGTATACCTGACGGTGCCTTATACAGGCCACCTCCTGCAACCAATGGTATCCTCGGGAGACATTTAACCAGTTAGGGTCACAGTGTCTCCACCAAAGTCCATATAGGTGTTATTGTTATGTCCAGCTCTGTTTACCACTGACCCTTATTTTTCATGTATTTCATTCCTTTTTTTATCCCCCTTTCGTAATAATGGGAATTGACCCCTAAAGAAAAAGAATTAAAAAAAAAAAAGTTTATATTAAAGGCATAAATCCAAAAAACGTATCCTCCACATGCTGGTGTGTCCCCCTGGGTTAGGCTAGGTTCACATTGCGTTAGGGCAATCCGTTAAGCGCCTAGCACGAGCGGATTGCGCTAACGCAATGTTTCTCTAGGGTCAGCGTTCGCCGTCCCTGCTAGCGCAGATCCCTGATCTGCGCTAGTGAGGAACGGACCTTGGGCGCACCTGCAAGCAGCGTCCGAGGTCCGTCACAAAAGAACGGCACATCGCTAGCGCGTGCCGAAAATGGCATGCGCTAGCGATGCGCTACAGGGAAAAATCACATTGCTGTCAATGGGTGCGCTACGGACCCGTTGCACGGCGTTAATTGCGACAATTTCGCCGTGCAACGCAGTCCGTTAGCGTTAACCCATTAACGCAATTGTGAACCTAGCCTTAGTTTATATTGGTGACTTCCTGTGCAAAGTGAATTATTTTTCTGAAAGAGAAAAATATAAACTAATTTTTAGTGTCATTATATAGATATTATTTAAAAACAAATAATAATTAAATTACCCTTTTAAGGCACTTATATCTTGCTATATTGTGGAGCCAAAGAATTACTGCTACCCACAATACATTGAAGGAAATGAAAACACAGTATGATACAGGAAAGATATATATCTTGGTACCGTGTTAGCCAGTAGTAGAAAAATGTTTAGAAAAATGTTTAGAATTGAGACTCTCAATTCTAAACATTTTTCTAAAACACAGTATGTAATTTAAAGTCCACATTTAACCCCGTTGGTTTTAAAGTGTTTAGTTCCGAGATCCATTTTAATTCTTTTTGTTTCAGGAGCTTTTTCCCTATCTCCTCCCCTCCTCTGTATGGGTACTGTGTCAATCAGTCTGAATCTTTAGTCCTTTTCTGTATGTCCAAGTTCAACAAAGTGTTTTGGAACTGGGAGGTCCATCCTTTTCTAATTGTATACCGATGATGATTTATGCGTGTTTTAAAATCGCATGTCGTTTCCCCGATGTACCATAAATTACATGGACATTGTAATAAATAGATCACGAAAATTCTTTTTGTTTCAGGAGCTTTTCCTTATTTCCCCCCCTCCTCTGTATGAGTACTGTGTCAATGTGCCTTTTAAGGCACTTCAAGAGAAAGGCTCTCCATAAGCTGAAACGTCGCCATGATGGGCTATTAAACTTGAACACTTTTTGAACTCATTTGCAATGGTGTGCTGCCTCTGACTTTTTGGACTAGATAGATAGATAGATAGATAGATAGATAGATAGATAGATAGATAGATAGATAGATAGATAGATAGATAGATCGATCTATATAATATAAAATATATATATACCTTCAAAGGAGATTTCTTGAAATACAGTTATGTGAGCTGGACATATATCTAAAAAATACACCTTTATGGACCTTGGTAGGGATATCTTGGCCATAATGGGGTCAAGTATCTTCCAAGTACACCATTGGCTGCAGGAGGTGACCTGAAGAGGGCACCGTCGGGTATACCAGGGTGTTCTGTATATACAATAAAGTCCGTAAGCTAACTCACTTTTAACTCTTAAAAATAGCTGGTTTAATATAGCAGGAAATCGGAATGCATGATTGAAAGGTTACTGATAGTTTTTTCTAAAAAAAAGGATTACAATATTAACGAAAGTAAGATTTCATACCATTCCTCTCTTAAGACGGCACCTAAACGTCGGAAAGGACTTAATGCGCATGCGCGAAAAGCTTTTTGACACACATCTAACAACATTGGTTAGAAACGTCCATAGACGTAATGAAACATTATCGCATGCGCAGTAGGGATTAAGGTACGCCGAACTAAGGGAAATAGCACCCTCCATGTGTCTTTTGTGATCCCGTCAGGGTGAGTCTGTTTTTAATCATATTTAAATATGTTACAAGAACACAGCTGCACTTTAATGAATTATATTGGTCTGTACAACATAAGGCACGTTATGATGCACTTTATATATAAAAAAGCACTTTATATGGAACGTCACAACCCTAAGAATGACATGAGACACTGCACTGGAGTATTATCTATATATATAAGAGGCATCGTGATTACTCGCTAATCCCGCCCCCTGCACAGTAGCTCCACCCCCCACCACATCACGACACATAATCCTGCCCCCCACCCCATTACCACACACAATCCCGCCCCCACCACATTACCACACACAATCCGCACCACATCACCACACACAATCCCACCCCCCCACAAATCCCGCCCCCCACCACATCACCACACATAATCCCGCCCCCACCACATCACCATACAATCCCGCCTCCCCAACACATCACCACACATAATCCCGCCCCCCCACCCCATCACCACACAAAATCCCGTCCCCCCACCACATCACCACACATAATCCTGCCCCCACCACATCGCCACACTATCCCGCCTCCCCACCACATCACCACACATAATCCCGCCCCTTCAACACACATAATCCCGCCCCCCAACACATCACCACACAATCCCGCCTCCCCAACACATCACCACACATAATCCCGCCACCGCACCCCATTACCACACAAAATCCCGTCCTCCACCACATCACGACACATAATCCCGCCCCCACCACATCACCACACATAATCCCGCCCCTTCAACACACATAATCCCGCCCCCCAACACATCACCACACAATCCCGCCTCCCCAACACATCACCACACATAATCCCGCCACCCCACCCCATTACCACACAATATCCTGCACCCACCACATCACCACACACAATCCCGCCCCCACCACATCACCACACATAATCCCGCCCCCACCATATTACCAGACATAATCCCACCCCCCACCACATTACCACACATAATCCCGCCCCCCCACATTACCACCACACATAATCCCGCCCCCCACCCCATCACCACACATAATCCCGCCACCACTCCATCACCACACATAATCCGGCCCCCCCACCCCATTACCACACATAATCCCGCCCCCCCACCCCATTACCACACATAATCCCGCCCCCCCACCCCATTACCACACATAATCCCGCCCCCCCACCCCATTACCACACATAATCTCGCCCCCACCACATCACCACACATAATCCCGCCCCCAACACATCACCACACTATTGTTATTAACTCCATTTTAAGTTAATTTACCACCTGCGTAAGCGCTATTGAATGTTGTCATTATTTACTTTAGTTTAAACACCAGCAGCGTTAGGCCGCCGTCACACATGCGAGTTTTACAGACGTAAGAGCGCAGAAACTACGTCCGTAAAACTCGCATAACATACGGCACAATTATTCTCAATGGGGCTGCTCGTATCAGCCGTATATTACGGATCCGTAATATACGGCTTTCTACGGCCGTACAAAATCGCAGCATGCTGCGTTTGTCAGCGTATTGTGCAAAAAAATCGCCAATGAAAGTCTATGGGGGCGAGAAAAATACGGATTCCACACGGACCAGCAGTGTGACTTGCGAGAAATACGCAGCGGTGTTAGTGAAAAGTCGGTAATTCAATTGCCGGCTTTTCATTTCTCCTGCACAAACCCGACAGGATATGAGACATGGTTTACATACAGTAAACCATCTCATATCCCCATTTTTTTGCATATTCCACACTACTAATGTTAGTAGTGTGTATGTGCAAAATTTCAGCGCTGTAGCTGCTAAAATAAAGGGTTAAATGGCGGAAAAAATTGGCGTGGGCTCCCGCGCAATTTTCTCCGCCAGAATGGTAAAGCCAGTGACTGAGGGCAGATATTAATAGCCAGGAGAGGGTCCATGGTTATTGGCCCCCCCCCCCGTGGCTAAAAACATCTGCCCCCAGCCACCCCAGAAAAGGCACATCTGGAAGATGCGCCTATTCTGGCACTTGGCCACTCTCTTCCCACTCCCTGTAGCGGTGGGATATGGGGTAATGAAGGGTTAATGCCACCTTGCTATTGTAAGGTGACATTAAGCCAGATTAATAATGGAGAGGCGTCAATTATGACACCTATCCATTATTAATCCAATTGTTTGAAAGGGTTAAAAAACACACACACACATGATTTAAAAGTATTTTAATGAAATAAACACAGCGGTTGTTTTAATAATTTATTGCTCTCTCAATCCATTTGCAGGCCCTCGCTTGGCAAAATAATAAACGCACAAGATACATACCTTCAGATGACCTATCACGTCCCACGAGGTAATCCATCTGAAGGGGTTAACTAATATTACAGGCACGAGCTGCGATAAACCACTCGCTCGTGCCTGTAATCCCCCGGGTGCTGAAAGGAAGGCTGGATCTGTACTTACATTGAGTCGGGGTGATGCGCCCCTGCTGGATGTTCTCATGAACTGCAGCCTGGGAACTTTTTCCCACGCTCCAGGTCATATGAGGACATCCACCAGGGGGCGCATCACCGCGACTGAAGGAAATGTAGGTCAATGACCTACATTTCCTTCATTCGCCGGGGAATTACAAGCACGAGCACACAGCTGCATTAGCAGGGCTCCTGCCTGTAAAATAATTAACCCCTTCAGATGGATTACCTCGTGGGACGTGACGGTTCAGCTGAGGGTATGTATCTTGTGCGTTTATTATTTTGCCAAGCGAGGGTCTTAGGTGGATTGAGAGAGCAATAAAATATTAAAACAACCGCTGTGTTTATTTCATTAAAATACTTTTAAATCATGTGTGTGTGTGTGTGTGTGTGTGTGTGTGTGTTTTTTAACCCTTTCAAACAATTGGATTAATAATGGATAGGTGTCATAATTGACGCCTCTCCATTATTAATCTGGCTTAATGTCACCTTACAATAGCAAGGTGGCATTAACCCTTCATTACCCCATATCCCACCGCTACAGGGAGTGGGAAGAGAGTGGCCAAGTGCCAGAATAGGCGCATCTTCCAGATGTGCCTTTTCTGGGGTGGCTGGGGGCAGATGTTTTTAGCCACGGGGGGGCCAATAACCATGGACCCTCTCCTGGCTATTAATATCTGCCCTCAGTCACTGGCTTTACCATTCTGGCGGAGAAAATTGCGCGGGAGCCCACGCCAATTTTTTCCACCATTTAACCCTTTATTTTAGCAGCTACAGCGCTGAAATTTTGCACATACACACTACTAACATTAGTAGTGTGGAATATGCATAAAAAAAGGGGATATGAGATGGTTTACTGTATGTAAACCATGTCTCATATCATGTCAGGTTTGTGCAGGAGAAATGAAAAGCCGGCAATTGAATTACCGGCTTTTCACAGATATCGCGCTGAATGAAATCTAAATACAGAATATATATATATGTGTCTCAATGACATATATATATATATATATATATATATATATATATATATACTGTATATATGTTTTCCCGAACATTTGAGCACATAAATCCATTAGATGTCGGTTTTGCAAGCCTGCGCGAAAATCTCGCAGTACGGATGCCATACGGATTACATACGGAGGATGCCATGCGCAAAATACGCTGACACACCCTGCCTACGGATCAATATTTTGGGAACATTTCTCCGTATTACGGCCGTAGTACGGACGTATAATACGTGGCGTATTGTCTTACGCCCAGTGTGACGCCGGCCTTAATTAGATAGCAATGAGCGTGCCGAGCGTTAGCTGGCTGGAAACATCTAGTATATAAAAAGTGAGATATTAATTCTAGATAAATTATTGTCAAAAAAACGTAATTTGCACCTGTATTTAAACACACCATTGTCAATGATTCACTGCTTGAGAAAGGCTCCGTAGGAGCCGAAACGTCGCCTGCCATGTGGGTCTAAATAAAAAAACACAAAATTTCACTGAATGGAGGAGTGCTGCCTATTTTTTCTAATGGTAGATAGATAGATAGATAGATAGATAGATAGATAGATAGATAGATAGATAGATAGATAGATAGATAGATAGATAGATAGATAGATAGATAGAATGGCAAAAAAAATCATTACAAAAAACAGTTATTTACCTCAATGCGCTGCCGACATGGGGGAGGGCTCCCAGAAGAAGACATGGCTGATGGCTATTAGGCTTTGTGGCTGGCAGGCTCTGTGGCTGGCAGAGTCTGTGGCTGGCAGAGTCTGTGGCTGGCAGGCTCTGTGGCTGGCAGGCTTTGTTGCTGGCTGTCTTGCTGGCTGGTAAATGGGTGAGGGAGAACTTCACTGGCATTGTTTATATATGTGTCCTGGAGGCCGGCCAATTGGTTCTGAGCATGCTCAGATTAAAAAAACGGAATCCGTCTTTTTCCGCCCATAGACTTGCATTGCAGCAAAAAGCCGGAAGCGTCGGATCCGGCACTTCCGGCTTTTTCGCCGGAGACAAAAAACGTTACTGTAGACTAGAGTTGAGCGACTTTTACTTTTTTCGGATCGAGTCGGGTTTCGCGAAACCTGACTTTGTCAAAAGTCGGGTCGGGTGAAATCGGCCGATTATTGCGTAAAGTCGGGGGCCGACTGAAACACGAAACCCAATGCAAGTCAATGAGGAATCAAAGTCGGCAGTGAGTGGAGGACAGGAAAACACCTACAGTGCCCATTTTAATGCCAAAAACATAAATTCTTATTACTGAAGCTTGTCAATCTTAATTTACTTTATAGTAATAGTTAGGCATTGAAAACTGGGGGTCATTTGGCTAAAGTTGTGGGGGGGTAGGGCTGGCTCAAGATTTTCGTGGGAACAGAAAACGCGGAATACGTCACAGCGGTGGAGCAGGGAGAGGTAAGTATTTCAACTTTGCAAGTGCTGTGATCCTGAGCAAGCAGGGGGGGCCCACTCGTTGGCATTGGCACAGGACCCCTCATAATACGGCGGTGTGTTTGACGGTGGGTGGCGCCTCCCACCGGCAGAGACACTTTTGCATTCTATGAGGGGCCCTGTGCCAGTGACGTCGCCAATGAGTATGCCCCCCCCACCTGATGAAGGAACCTGCACTTTCATCTGCACCTTCCTCTTTGTCCCCGTGTAAGGTGATATAGTATGCGGGAAGGGGAACCTGACTTTCAGCAGGGTCAGATTCTGGCTGTGTAGAGTGCAAGGGGAATGTAGTGGTCTGGGTCAATGTACCAGCAGACTCATCTAGCAGTGGCTGGGCAATGGGCAGGATGAGGAGGAAACACAGATATAGGCCCAAATGATAAAGTAGGCTAAATGCAGTTCAAAATTGGTAACAGGACTAAACAGGCGGCATTGCTTTGTTTAGTGGAGGACAACTGTAAGGAGTGGCAAACACAGTTAGTAGGCCCAAATAATAAAGTGGGCTAAATGCAGTTCAAAATTGGTAACAGGACTAAACAGGCGGCATTGCTTTGTTCAGTGGAGGACAACTGTAATGAGGGGCAGACACAGTTAGTATGCCCAAATAATAAAGTGTGCTAAATGCAGTTCAAAAGTGGTAACAGGACTAAACAGGCGGCATTGCTTTGTTCAGTGGAGGACAACTGTAATGAGCGGCAGACACAGTTAGTAGGCCCAAATAATAATGTAGCCTAAATGCAGTTCAAAATTGGTAACAGGACTAAACAGGCGGCATTGCTTTGTTCAGTGGAGGACAACTGTAATGAGGGGCAGACACAGTTAGTAGGCCCAAATAATAAAGTGGGCTAAATGCAGTTAAAAATTGGTAACAGGACTAAACAGGCGGCATTGCTTTGTTCAGTGGAGGACAACTGTAATGAGTGGCAGACACAGTTAGTAGGCCCAAATAATAATGTAGCCTCAATGCAGTTCAAAATTGGTAACAGGACTAAACAGGCGGCATTGCTTTGTTCAGTGGAGGACAACTGTAATGAGCGGCAGACACAGTTAGTAGGCCCAAATAATAATGTAGCCCAAATGCAGTTCAAAATTGGTAACAGGACTAAACAGGCAGCATTGCTTTGTTCAGTGGAGGACAGCTGTAATGAGGGAGGGGCAGACACAGTTAGTAGGCCCAAATAATAAAGTGGGCTAAATGCAGTTCAAAATTGGTAACAGGTAGTGTTGAGCATTCCGATACTGCAAATATCAGGTATCGGCCGATATTTGCTGTATCAGAATTCTGATACCGAGTTCCGATATTTTTGCGATATCGGAAATCGGAATCAGAAGTGTGCAGTGCGTATGGTTCCCAGGGTCTGGAGGAGAGGAGACTCTCCTTCAGGCCCTGGGATCCATATTCATGTAAAAAATAAATAATAAAAATAAAAAATATTGATATACTCACCCCTCCGGCGGACCCTGCCTCTTAGCGGTGCCTACGTTCCTAAGAATGCAGGGAGTGAAGGACCTTCGATGACGTCGCGGCTTGTGATTGGTCGCGTGAGCGGTCACATGAGCGGTCACGCGACCAATCACAAGCCGCGACATCATCGAAGGTTCTTCACTCTGCATTCTTAGGAACGGAGGCAGACGCTTGGACCGGTGAGAACCGGGGCCGTCGGAGGGCTGAGTATATCAATATTTTTTATTTTTATTCTTTATTTTATACATGAATATGGATCCCAGGGCCTGAAGGAGAGTTTCCTCTCCTTAAGACCCTGGGAACCGTTCCGATATTTTGTGTCCCATTGATATGCATTGGTATCGGGTATCGGTATCGGCGATATCCGATATTTTTTGGATATCGGCCGATCCAATCCAATACCGATACCTTTGCATATCGAAAGGTATCGCTCAACACTAGTAACAGGACTAAACAGGCGGCATTGCTTTGTTCAGTGGAGGACAACTGTAATGAGTGGCAGACACAGTTAGCAGGCACAAATAATAAAGTAGGCTAAATGCAGTTTAAAATTGGTAACAGGACTAAACAGGCGGCATTGCTTTGTTCAGTGGAGGACAACTGTAATGAGGGGCAGACACAGTTAGTAGGCCCAAATAATAAAGTAGGCTAAATGCAGTTCAAAATTGATAACAGGACTAAACAGGCAGCATTGCTTTGTTCAGTGGAGGACAACTGTAATGAGGGGCAGACACAGTTAGTAGGCCCAAATAATAAAGTGGGCTAAATGCAGTTCAAAAGTGGTAACAGGACTAAACAGGCGGCATTGCTTTGTTCAGTGGAGGACAACTGTAATGAGCGGCAGACACAGTTAGTAGGCCCAAGTAATTATGTAGCCTAAATGCAGTTCAAAATTGGTAACAGGACTAAACAGGCGGCATTGCTTTGTTCAGTGGAGGACAACTGTAATGAGTGGCAGACACAGTTAGTAGGCCCAAATAATAAAGTGGGCTAAATGCAGTTCAAAAGTGGTAACAGGACTAAACAGGCGCCATTGCTTTGTTCAGTGGAGGACAACTGTAATGAGCGGCAGACACAGTTAGTAGGCCCAAGTAATAATGTAGCCTAAATGCAGTTCAAAATTGGTAACAGGACTAAACAGGCGGCATTGCTTTGTTCAGTGGAGGACAACTGTAATGAGCGGCAGACACAGTTAGTAGGCTCAAATAATAATGTAGCCTAAATGCAGTTCAAAATTGGTAACAGGACTAAACAGGCGGCATTGCTTTTCTCAGTGGAGGACAACTGTAATGAGGGGCAGACACAGTTAGTAGGCCCAAATAATAAAGTGGGCTAAATGCAGTTGAAAATTGGTAACAGGACTAAACAGGCGGCATTGCTTTGTTCAGTGGAGGACAACTGTAATGAGCAGCAGACACAGTTAGTAGGCCCAAATACTAAAGTGGGCTAAATGCAGTTCAAAAGTGGTAACAGGACTAAACAGGCTAAATGTCTGCCAAAAAATTGATCATAAATAAACAGGTGGCATAGCTAGGTACAGGGGTGGGCTCCTCTGCTGAGTAGCAGACAGTGGTAGTAGGCGCAAAGTATTAACTGGTCTAAATGGAGGCCAGGGCCCTTGTATATTTTAACTATCATCTATCATTTCAACAAATTTGTATTGGCAGTGCCATTGAAGGATTTAACAGCACAGACTAAACAGTGGTGGAGCAGGGAGAGGTAAGTATTGCAAGTGGTAGAGCACTGTTCGAGCTGGGGGGACCACTCTCTCGTGGGTGGCGGTACTGGCACAGAGCCTCTCATATTACGACGGTGTGTCTGACATTGGTTGTGCACCACCACTGTCAGAGACACTTCATTGTACTATGAGGGACCCTGTGCCAGTGCCTTCGCTCAAGAGTGTGCACACCCACCTGTCCAGGCAAACGGCACTCGCACGGGTTCTTGCGCCAGGTGGTGACCACGGCCCTGTGGGGGGAGTCAGCCCATTTTGGGAGGTATAAAAATGGCCTATGGTAGACATTCAGCAGCTGCAAATGGAGGAATTGGAGAGGTCAATAAGAGGAGGCCAAAAGCAAGACATTTTTCAGGCAAGCTACGTGTCAGCAGTGGAAGGTGGGGCCAAATAATTTGAAATCCATGATTGGTTCATTTTAATGAAGGTTAGATCATCGACATTTCGGGTAGCCAGACGTGTCCTTTTTTCGGTCAGTATTGAACCAGCAGCACTGAAGACTCTTTCAGATAGCACACTAGCAGCAGGGCAAGCGAGCTCCTGTAATGCATATTCTGCCAATTCAGGCCAGGTGTCTATTTTAGATGCCCAGTAATCAAAGGGGAATGACCTGTGAGGGAGAACATCGTTAAGGGAGGAAAAGTAGTTTGTAACCATACTGGACAAATGCCGTCTCCTGTCACTTTGAATCGATGCAGCAGTACCTGTAGTGTCAGCGTTCATTGCGAAATCACTCCACAACCTGGTCATAAAACCCCTCTGTCCAACGCCACTTTGGATTTGTGCACCTCTAACACCTCTGCCATGTTGCCCCCTACGGCTCGTGTGAGAACCATCACCGCCGCTGTGTGCTGGGAATGCCTGAACCAAATGGTCTACAAAAGTTGCTTGTTTGGTAGCCAATATTTGCTCAAGGTTCTCAAGTGACATGATATTTTGTAATTTTCCTTTATATCATGGATCCAGGAGGCAGGCCTACCAGTAATCATCATCGGTCATCATTTTGATAATGCGGGGGTCCCTTTTTAGGATACGCAAGGCATACTCAGCCATGTGGGCCAATGTTCCAGGTTTCAATTCACTGCTTGTGCTGGGTTGAGGAGCACTTTCTTGCAAATCAACATCACTTGTGTCCCGCAAAAACCCTGTACCTGACGTTGCAACGCCACCAGTTTCTATTGCCCCCTGAGAAGCATCCTCCTCCCATAAATATTCATCCCCATCATCCTCCTCCTCCTCCTCTTCGTCCGCCACCTCGTCCAGGAGAGTTCCCTGAGCAGACAATGGCTGACTGTCATCAAGGCTTCACTCCTCCTCGGCTGCAGACACCTGCTCCTTAATGTGCATCAAACTTTGCACCAGCAGATGCATTAGTGGGATGCTCATGCTTATGGTGGCGTCGTCTGCACTTACCATCCATGTGTATTCCTCAAAACACTGAAGGACTTGACAGAGGTCTTGTAGCTTCGACCACTGCACACCAGACAGCTCCATGTCTGCCATCCAAGTGCCTGCCCGTGTATGTGTATCCTCCCACAAATTAATTACAGCACGCCTCTGTTCGCACAGCCTCTGAACCATGTGCAGTGTGGAGTTCCACCTTGTTGCAACGTCGATTATTAGGCGGTGCTTGGGAAGATTCAGCGATCGCTGATAGTTGAGCATACGGCTGGAGTGTACGGGCGAGCAAAGTCTTCGCACCTTCAGGAGCAGGGCTGGTAACCCCGAATAATTTTTCAGGAAGCACTGCACCACCAGGTTCAAGGTGTGAGCCAGGCAAGGTATGTGTTTCAGTTCTGAAAGGGCTATGGCAGCCATAAAATTCCTCCCGTTATCACTGACTACCTTGCCTGCCTCAAGATGTACACTCCCCAGCCATGACTAAGTTTCTTGCTGCAAGTACTCGGCCAGTACTTCCGCGGTGTGTCTGTTGTCGCCCAAACACTTCATTTGTAACACAGCCTGCTGACGCTTACCACTAGCTGTTCGATAATGGGACACTTCGTGTGCAACACTGGCAGCTGCGGATGGAGTGGTCGTGCGACTGCGCTCTGTGGACGAGCTTTCGCTTCTGGAGGAGGAGGAGGGGTGGCGAACGCCTACAGCCAACTGTTTCCTAGACCGTGGGCTAGGCAGAACTGCCCCACTGTGGCTGTCCCCTGTGGATCCTGCATCCACCGCATTAACCCAGTGCGCCGTGATGGACACGTAACGTCCCTGGCCATGCTTACTGGTCCATGCATCTGTTGTGAGGTGCAACTTTCCACTGACTGATTGCCTCAGTGCATGGACAATGCGGTCTTTGACATGCTGGTGGAGGGCTGGGATGGCTTTTCTCGCAAAGAAGTGCTGACTGGGTAGGTCATAGCGTGGTACTGCATAGGCCATCAGGTCTTTGAAAGCTTCGCTTTCAACCAACCGGTAGGGCATCATCTCTAACGAGATTAGTATAGCAATGTGGGCGTTCAAACCCTGTGTACGCGGATGAGAGGATGAGTACTTTCTTTTCCTATCGAGAGTCTCTTGTAGGGTGAGCTGGACTGGAGAGCTGCATATGGTGGAACTAGCGGGGGTGGTGGTGGTGGACATGGCGGATTGAGAGAGGGTTGGTGATGGCATTCTTGATGTTGGCCTACATACAGTGTTTCCTACCAAAAACCTTGTGATTCCCTGACTGCTTTGGCCTTGCGACGATACCTCCACATTTGCTGCTGGTGGTGTCCTAACCGGTGGGCTTACAGTGAGGGAAGCAATGTAGCGTTGCTGACTACCTTCATTCTGAGCAGGTGCACCAACGTTACGGGACATTTGGTAGTTAGTCCAGGCTTGCAAGTGCATGCTGGTTAAATGTCTACGCATGCACGTTGTATTTAAATTTTGAAGATTCTTCCCTCTGCTAAAGGTCTTTGAGCGTTTCTTACAGATAACTTTTGACTGATCATTCGGATCTTGGTTAAAAAATTGCCACACTGCACTCTTCTTACTATCGAATACCTTTTCAGGCATTGCACGCTGTGCTACTTTCACCGGATGGCCACGCTGTCCTAAAACTGTTTTTGTTTTTGACACACGTTTTTGGATTGATACGGGCCTGCCAGATGACAGCTGTTGCGATGAAGATGGCTGCTGCGGATCATCCTCCTCCGCTTCTGAGCTACTGGCAGCGGCACCCTCTTCCCCCAATGGCTGCCAATCTGGGTCAACAACTGGGTCATCTATCACCTCCTCTTCAATGTCATGCGCATCTTCCTCTGTGTCACCATGTAAGGTGCTATAGCGTACGGGACAGGGCACCATAGTCTCATCAGGGTCAGATTCTGGCTGAGTACACTGTGAGGGCAATGTAGTGATCTGAGTCTATGGAACAGCATAATAATCTAGCTGTGGCTGTGCATCAGTGCACTCCATGTCCGATTCATCTTGTAATGGGCAGTTAACAATTTCCCTTTCTAACCCAGGCACGGTATGTGTAAAGAGCTCCATGGAGTAACATGTAGTGTCGCCTGACACATCCTTCACTTTTGGTTTGGGTGAAGGACACAAGGAAACGTCTTGTTCCTGACCGGGAGCATCCACTGACGACTCGCTGCTTTTATATTTTGAACTTTCTGAAGAGGAGGCGAAAGAGCTAGAGGCTGAGTCAGCAAGGAAAGCCAAAACTTTTTCCTGCTGCTCCGGCTTTAAAAGCGGTTTTCCTACTCCAAGATAAGGGAGCCTTCGAGGCCTTGTGTAGCCAGACGATGACGCTGGCTCAACACCTCCAGCCTTAGGTGCTATTTTGCTTTTCCCACTACCACCAGATGCTCCACCACCACCACCACCAACAGTACCAGCTTTCAACTACTGCCCACGGCCGCTTCCACCAGACTTCCTCATATTTGGGAAAATCTAACCAAAATAACAACCGTTATAAGGTACTGTAAAACAAGGTAGAAGGTGTATATAAACTTGTTGACAATTTCAATCTCCCTTTTTTTGGGGGGAGACTGCCCCAAAACTCAGGCCCTGTGTATAACACAACACAATATAAGTGGCAGAACGTGGCTGGCTGATATACGACAAACTAACAGAACTGACGTATATCCACTTTGTGACAATTTGAATCTCCCTTTTTTGGGGGGAGACTGCACAAAAACTCAGGCCCAGTGTATAACACAACACAATGTAAGTGGCAGAACGTGGCTGGCTGATATGCGACAAACTAACAGAACTGACGTATATCCACTTTGTGACAATTTGAATCTCCCTTTTTTGGGGGGGAGACTGCACCAAAACTCAGGCCCAGTGTATAACACAGCACAATGTAAGTGGCAGAACGTGGCTAGCTGATATACACCAAACTAACAGAACTGACGTATATCCACTTTGTGACAATTTGAATCTCCCTTTTTTTGGGGGGAGACTGCACCAAAACTCAGGCCCAGTGTATAACACAACACAATGTAAGTGGCAGAACGTGGCTGGCTGATATACGACAAACTAACAGAACTGACGTATATCCACTTTGTGACAATTTGAATCTCCCTTTCTTGGGGGGGAGACTGCACCAAATCTCAGGCCCAGTGTATAACACAACACAAAGTAAGTGGCAGAACGTGGCTGGCTGATATACGACAAACTAACAGAACTGACGTATATCCACTTTGTGACAATTTGAATCTCCCTTTTTTTGGGGGGAGACTGCACCAATACTCAGGCCCAGTGTATAACACAACACAATGTAAGTGGCAGAACGTGGCTGGCTGATATACGACAAACTAGCAGAACTGACGTATATCCACTTTGTGACAATTTGAATCTCCCTTTCTTGAGGGGGAGACTGCACCAAAACTCAGGCCCAGTTTATAACACAACACAATGTAAGTGGCAGAACGTGGCTGGTTGATATACGACAAACTAACAGAACTGATATATATCCACTTTGTGACAATTTGAATCTCCCTTTTTTGGGGGGAGACTGCACCAAAACTCAGGCCCAGTGTATAACACAATACAATGTAAGTGGCAGAACGTGGCTGGCTGATATACGACAAACTAACAGTACTGACGTATATCCACTTTGTGACAATTTGAATCTCCCTTTTTTTGGGGGGAGACTGCACCAAAACTCAGGCCCAGTGTATAACACAACACAATGTAAGTGGCAGAACGTGGCTAGCTGATATACGACAAACAAACAGAACTGACGTATATCCACTTTGTGACAATTTGAATCTCCCTTTTTTAGGGGGGAGACTGCACCAAAACTCAGGCCCAGTGTATAACACAACACAATGTAAGTGGCAGAACGTGGCTGGCTGATATACGACAAACTAACAGAACTGACGTATATCCACTTTGTGACAATTTGAATCTCCCTTTTTTGGGGGGGAGACTGCATCAAAACTCAGGCCCAGTGTATAACACAACACAAAGTAAGTGGCAGAACGTGGCTGGCTGATATACGACAAACTAACAGAACTGACGTATATCCACTTTGTGACAATTTGAATCTTCCTTTTTTTGGGGGGAGACTGCACCAAAACTCAGGCCCAGTGTATAACACAACACAATGTAAGTGGCAGAACGTGGCTGGCTGATATATGACAAACTAACAGAACTGACGTATATCCACTTTGTGACAATTTGAATCTCCCTTTTTTGGGGGGAGACTGCACCAAAACTCAGGCCCAGTGTATAACACAACACAATGTAAGTGGCAGAACGTGGCTGGCTGATATGCGACAAACTAACAGAACTGATGTATATCCACTTTGTGACAATTTGAATCTCCCTTTTTTTGGGGGGAGACTGCACCAAAACTCAGGCCCAGTGTATAACACAACACAATGTAAGTGGCAGAACGTGGCTAGCTGATATACGACAAACTAACAGAACTGACGTATATCCACTTTGTGACAATTTGAATCTCCCTTTCTTGGGGGGGAGACTGCACCAAATCTCAGGCCCAGTGTATAACACAACACAATGTAAGTGGCAGAACGTGGCTGGCTGATATGCGACAAACTAACAGAACTGACGTATATCCACTTTGTGACAATTTGAATCTCCCTTTTTTGGGGGGGAGACTGCACCAAAACTCAGGCCCAGTGTATAACACAATACAATGTAAGTGGCAGAACGTGGCTGGCTGATATACGACAAACTAGCAGAACTGACGTATATCCACTTTGTGACAATTTGAATCTCCCTTTTTTTGGGGGGAGACTGCACCAAAACTCAGGCCCAGTGTATAACACAACACAATGTAAGTGGCAGAACGTGGCTAGCTGATATACGACAAACTAACAGAACTGACGTATATCCACTTTGTGACAATTTGAATCTCCCTTTTTTTGGGGGGAGACTGCACCAAAACTCAGGCCCAGTGTATAACACAATACAATGTAAGTGGCAGAACGTGGCTGGCTGATATACGACAAACTAACAGAACTGACGTATATCCACTTTGTGACAATTTGAATCTCCCTTTTTTGGGGGGGAGACTGCACCAAAACTCAGGCCCAGTGTATAACACAACACAATGTAAGTGGCAGAACGTGGCTAGCTGATATACGACAAACTAACAGAACTGACGTATATCCACTTTGTGACAATTTGAATCTCCCTTTTTTAGGGGGGAGACTGCACCAAAACTCAGGCCCAGTGTATAACACAACACAATGTAAGTGGCAGAACGTGGCTGGCTGATATACGACAAACTAACAGAACTGACGTATATCCACTTTGTGACAATTTGAATCTCCCTTTTTTGGGGGGGAGACTGCATCAAAACTCAGGCCCAGTGTATAACACAACACAAAGTAAGTGGCAGAACGTGGCTGGCTGATATACGACAAACTAACAGAACTGACGTATATCCACTTTGTGACAATTTGAATCTCCCTTTTTTTGGGGGGAGACTGCACCAAAACTCAGGCCCAGTGTATAACACAACACAATGTAAGTGGCAGAACGTGGCTGGCTGATATATGACAAACTAACAGAACTGACGTATATCCACTTTGTGACAATTTGAATCTCCCTTTTTTGGGGGGAGACTGCACCAAAACTCAGGTCAGTGTATAACACAACACAATGTAAGTGGCAGAACGTGGCTAGCTGATATACGACAAACTAACAGAACTGACGTATATCCACTTTGTGACAATTTGAATCTCCCTTTCTTGGGGGGGAGACTGCACCAAAACTCAGGCCCAGTGTATAACACAACACAATGTAAGTGGCAGAACGTGGCTGGCTGATATACGACAAACTAACAGAACTGACGTATATCCAATTTGTGACAATTTGAATCTCCCTTTTTTGGGGGGGAGAATGCACCAAAACTCAGGCCCAGTGTATAACACAACACAATGTAAGTGGCAGAACGTGGCTGGAAGATATATGAAAAAATACAAGGACTGTAGTACAATTTCAATCTCCCTACAATGATCTCAGGACAAGTATGGCAGCAATACAAAGGACTGCTGCACACAAAAGTGTGGACAAATAAACAAGATAACTGTGCAGAAAGGAGCAACAGGATTTTTGCTTTTAAAAAAGCAGTTGGTTTGCACAGCAGCGTGCAAACAGCAATGCAGCTATCAGGGAGCCTTATAAGGCAGCTCCATATATGAAGAACTATGGGGAGTGTATTATACTATATGGAGAACTATTGGCAGTGTATTATACTATATGGATGACTATGAATTGTGCAGTATATTATATAGAGGACTATCGGGGTGCATTATACTTCTTATATGGATCCCCATGACTTCCATGTAAGCCCCTGATGAGTATAATGATTTATTTTCTTGTATACATTACTTAACAATTGGCAGTACGGGGGACAAATATATACCAGGATGGGGCACCGGATAGTTACGCCACACTATACAATTTGCAATAAAGCTATAGTGTGCGAAATGAATAGGAAAAATGTGAATTTGTTTGGAAAATATTTTGGCATGGTGGGGGGGCCCCATTTGAAAGTTCGCATCGGGGCCCATAACTTTGTAGTTACGCCACTGCCCAAATAGGTCACCATCTTGGCAGCCACATTGACTCTGATACTCAAGATGACTTTAACAGCCGACTGCCTCAAGAACAATAGCTGACATTTGTCTATATTTACCCTGTATCCCGAAAAGGAGCCAAAGTATTGCAGTATCTAGTTGCTTTTCTGATTCGGAAAGAAAGAGCAGCATGTTATCCGCAAAGGATGTTAACTTAACCTCTTCATCTACAATTTTGATACCTTTGAACACGTTAGAGGCAATAAGATGTCGAGACAAAGGTTCTACCGGAGGGTCAAATAACAAGGGTGAGAGGGGGCAACCTTGTCTGGTACCCTTCTCTAAAGAGAATGGTTGAGGTATAAATCCTGGAGTATACATTGTGGCTTGAGGATTTTTATATAGAGCTATTTGATTTTTCCTAAATATACCTGTGATACCAAATTTATCCAGAACCACATCCATCCATTTCTGATTACGGTATATACTCGAGTATAAGCCGACTTCCCTAATTTTGCCACAAAAAACTGGGAAAACTTAATGACTCGAGTATAAGCCTAGGGTGGGAAATGCAGCAGCTACCAGTAAAATTCAAATATAAAAATAGGCACTAATAAAAGTAAAATTAATTGAGATATCAATAGGTTAAGTGTTTTTTAACCCCTTCATGACCCAGCCTATTTTGGCCTTAATGACCTTGCCGTTTTTTGCAATTCTGACCAGTGTCCCTTTATGAGGTAATAACTCAGGAACGCTTCAACGGATCCTAGCGATTCTGAGATTGTTTTTTCGTGACATATTGGGCTTCATGTTAGTGGTAAATTTAGGTCGATAATTTCTGAGTTTATTTGTGAAAAAAAACGGAAATTTGGCGAAAATTTTGAAAATTTCGCAATTTTCACATTTTTAATTTTTATTCTGTTAAACCAGAGAGTTATGTGACACAAAATAGTTAATAAATAACGTTTCCCACATGTCTACTTTACATCAGCACAATTTTGGAAACAAATTTTTTTTTTGCTAGGAAGTTATAAGGGTTAAAATTCGACCAGTGATTTCTCATTTTTACAACAAAATTTACAAAACCATTTTCTTTAGGGACCACCTCACATTTGAAGTCATTTTGAGGGTTCTATATGGCTGAAAATACCCAAAAGTGACACCATTCTAAAAACTGCACCCCTCAAGGTGCTCAAAACCACATTCAAGAAGTTTATTAACCCTTCAGGTGTTTCACAGCAGCAGAAGCAACATGGAAGTAAAAAATGAACATTTAACTTTTTAGTCACAAAAATGATTTTTAGCAACAATTTTTTTATTTTCCCAAGGGTAAAAGGAGAAACTGGACCACGGACGTTGTTGTCCAATTTGTCCTGAGTACGCTGATACCTCATATGTGGGGGTAAACCACTGTTTGGGCGCACGGCAGGGCTCGGAAGGGAAGGAGCGCCATTTGACTTTTTGAATGAAAAATTGGCTCCAATCTTTAGCGGACACCATGTCGCGTTTGGAGAGCCCCCGTGTGCCTAAACATTGGAGCTCCCCCACAAGTGACCCCATTTTGGAAACTAGACCCCCCAAGGAACTTATCTGGAAGCATAGTGAGCACTTTAAACCCCCAGATGCTTCACAAATTGATCCGTAAAAATGAAAAAGTACTTTTTTTTCCCCAAAAAATGATTTTAGCCTCAATGTTTTCATTTTCACATGGGCAACAGGATAAAATGGATCCTAAATTTTGTTGGGCAATTTCTCCTGAGTACACCGATACCTCACATGTGGGGGTAAACCACTGTTTGGGCACATGGTAAGGCTCGGAAGGGAAGGAGCGCCATTTGACTTTTTGAATGAAAAAATTATCTCCATCGTTAGCGGACACCATGTCGCTTTTGGAATGCCCCTGTGTGCCTAAACATTGGAGCTCCTCCACAAGTGACCCCATTTTGGAAACTAGACCCCACAAGGAACTTATCTAGAGGCATAGTGAGCACTTTAAACCCCCAGGTGCTTCACAAATTGATCCGCAAAAATGAAAAAGTACTTTTTCTTCACACAAAATTTCTTTTAGCCTCAATTCTTTCATTTTCACATGGGCAACAGGATAAAATGGATCCTAAAATTTGTTGGGCAATTTCTCTTGAGTACGCCGATACCTCATATGTGGGGGTAAACCACTGTTTGGGTGCACGGCAAGGCTCGGAAGGGGAGGCGTGCCATTTGACTTTTTGAATGGAAAATTAGCTCCAATCGTTAGCGGACACCATGTCGCGTTTGGAGAGCCCCTGTGTGCCTAAACATTGGAGATCCCCTACAAGTGACCCCATTTTGGAAACTAGACCCCCCAAGGAACTTATCTAGATGCATAGTGAGCACTTATAACCCCCAGGTGCTTCACAGAAGTTTATAACGCAGAGCCGTGAAAATAAAAAATAATTTTTCTTTTCCTCAAAAATGATTTTTAGCCCAGAATTTTTTATTTTCCCAAGGGTAATAGGAGAAATTGGACCCCAAATGTTGTTGTCCAGTTTGTCCTGAGTACGATGATACCCCATATGCGGGGGTAAACCACTGTTTGGGCGCACGGCAGGGCTCGGAAGGGAAGGCACGCCATTTGGCTTTTTGAATGGAAAATTAGCTCCAATCATTAGCGGACACCATGTCGCGTTTGGAAGTAGTGACATTTGAAATGCAGACTTTGATGAAATGGTCTGCGGGCATCACGTTGCATTTGCAGAGCCCCTGATGTGCCTAAACAGTAGAAACACCCCACAAGTAACCCCATTTTGGAAACTAGACCCCCGAAGGAACTTATCTAGATGTGTGGTGACCACTTTCAACCCCCAAGTGCTTCACAGAAGTTTATAACGCAGAGCCGTGAAAATAAAAAATAATTGTTCTTTCCTCAAAAATTATGTTTTAGCAAGTAATTTTTTATTTTTGCAAGGGTAACAGGAGAAATTGGACCCCAAGAGTTGTTGCCCAGTTTGTCCTGAGTACGCTGGTACCCCAAATGTGGGGGTAAACCACTGTTTGGGCGCACGTCGGGGCTTGGAAGGGAGGGAGCACCATTTGACTTTTTGAACGCAAGATTGGCTGGAATCAATGGTGGCGCTATGTTGCGTTTGGAGACCCCTGATGTGCCTAAACAGTGGAAACCCCTCAATTCTAACTTCAACACTAACCCCAACAAACCCCTAATCCTAATCCCAACTGTAGCCATAACCCTAATCACAACCCTAACCCCAACACACCCCTAACCACAACCCTAACTGCAACACACCCGTAACCCTAATTCCAACCCTAATCCTAACCCTAATCCCAACCCTAACCCTAATCCCAACCCTAACCACAACTGTAACCCCAACGCACCCCTAACCCTATCCGTAACCCTAACCACAAGCCTAATCTTAACCCTATTTCCAACCCTAGCCCTAATTCCAACCCTAACTCTAATTCCAACCCTAACCCTAAGGCTATGTGCCCACGTTGCGGATTCGTGTGAGATTTTTCCGCACGATTTTTGAAAAATCTGCAGGTAAAAGGCACTGCGTTTTACCTGCGGATTTACAGCAGATTTCCAGTGTTTTTTTGTGCGGATTTCACCTGCGGATTCCTATTGAGGAACAGGTGTAAAACGCTGCGGAATCCGCACAAAGAATTGACATGCTGCGGAAAATACAACGCAGCGTTTCTGCACGGAATTTTCCGCACCATGGGCACAGCGGATTTGGTTTTCCATAGGTGTACATGGTACTGTAAACCTGATGGAAAACTGCTACGAATTCGCAGCGGCCAATCCGCTGCGGATCCGCGGCCAATCCGCTGCGGATCCGCGGCCAATCCGCTGTAGATCCGCGGCCAATCCGCTGCGGATCCGCGGCCAATCCGCTGCGGATCCGCAGCCAAATCCGCACTGTGTGCACATGCCATAACCCTAACTCTACCCCTAACCCTAACCCTACCCGTAACCCTAACCCTACCCCTAACCCTAACCCTACCCCTAGTTCTAGTTCTAACCCTTGTTGTAACCCTAACCCTAGTGGAAAAAGAAAAAAAAATATTTTCTTTATTTTATTATTGTCCCTACCTATGGGGGTGATAAAGGGGGGGTTTATTTATTATTTTTTTTATTTTGATCGCTGTGATAGAACCTACCACAGCGATCAAAATGTACTTTGTAATGAATCTGCCGGCCGGCAGATTCGGCGGGCACACTGAGCATGCGCCCGCCATTTTGGAAGATGGCGGCGCCCATGATGGAGGCGGATGGGCACCGGGAGCCTTGGTAAGTATAAGGGGGGGGAGATCGGGGCACGGGGGGGGCGTCGGAGCACGGGGGGGGTGACATAGGAGCAGGGGGGGAGCGGGCAGGAGGACGGGGGAGCGGAGCACAGGACGGAGGGGACCGGACCCCATAACGGAGCACTGGGGGGGCGATCGGTGGGGTGGGGGGGGTCACTTCAGGTTTTCCAGCCATGGCCGATGATATTGCAGCATCGGCCATGGCTGGATTGTAATATTTCACCAGTTTTTTAGGTGAAATATTACAAATCGCTCTGATTGGCAGTTTCACTTTCAACAGCCAATCAGAGCGATCGTAGCCACGGGGGGGGGGGTGAAGTACCACTCCCCCTGTCCCTGCAGAACGGGTGAAATCGGAGTTAACCCTTTCACCCGCTCTGCAGCGACGCGATCATTCCATGACGCCACATAGGCGTCATGGGTCGGATTGGCACGGGTTTTCATGACGCCTACGTGGCGTCATGGGTCGGGAAGGGGTTAATATCCATATTGAATCAGGAGCCCCATATAATGCTCCATACTGTTCACGATGGGCCCATAAGATGCTCCATACAGTTCATGATGGGCCCCATAAGATACTCCATATTAAAATATGCCCCATATAATGCTGCACAAAGGTTAATAATGGCCCCATAAAATGCTCCATAGACACATTTGCCCCATACAGTACTGCATAAATGTTAATAAGGGCCCCATAAGATGCTCTATAGAGACATTTGCCCCATATAATGCTGTACAAATGTTGATTATGGCCACAAAAGATGCTCCATAGAGATATTTGCCCCATATAGTGCTGCACAAACGTTGATTATGGCCCCATAAGATGCTCCATAGAGATATTTGCCCCATATAGTGCTGCACAATCGTTGATTACGGACCCAAAAGATGCTCCATAGAGATATTTGCCCCATATAGTGCTGCACAAACGTTGATTATGGCCCCAAAAGATGCTCCATATAGATATTTGCCCCATATAGTGCTGCACAAATGTTGATTATGGCCCCATAAGATGCTCCATATAGATATTTGCCCCATATAGTGCTGCACAAACGTTGAATATGGCCCCATAAGATGCTCCATATAGATATTTGCCCACTTTAATGCTGCACAAATGTTAATAATGGCCCCATAAGATGCTCCATAGAGATATTTGCCCCATATAGTGCTGCACAAACGTTGAATACGGCACCATAAGATGCGCCATAAAGATATTTGCACAATATAGCACTGCACAAACATTGAATATGGCCCCATAAGATGCTCCATAGAGATATTTGCCCCATATATTGGTGCACAAATGTTGAATATGGCCCCATAAGATGCTCCATAGAGATATTTGCCCCATATGCTGTTGCTGCGATAAAAAAAAAAAGTGACATACTCACCTCTCGTCGCACAGGCCCCCGGCAATTCTCTCCGGTCCTCATTCCGGTCCCGCTGTGTCTTCCGCGTCCTCTGCGTTAATGTTCAGGCAGAGGGCGCGGACTAACCACGTCATCATGCCCTCTGACCTGAGCATCACTGCAGAGGATGCGGAAGACGGAGCGGCGCCCGGACCGAGGAAAGGTGAATATCGCACAGTGCTCCCCCTCCCCATTATACTCACTTGCTCCTGGCGTGGTCTCTGCATCTACGGTCTCCAGGCGCTGACAGCTTCTTCCAGCGTTGAGTGGTCACCGTTACCGCTCATTACAGTAATGAATGTGTGGCTCCACCCCTATGGGAGTGGAGTCGGGTCAATATTCATTACTGTAATGGGAGGTACCATGTGACCGCTCAACGCTGGAAGAAGCTGTCAGCGACCGGAGATGCAGGGACCTCTGTTATGATCCGGTGACCTTGGAGCCGCATGAGACTTTCTCAGGAGTAGGTGGAACCTGTACTGACCGCAAATCCTAAACTGTCACCGCAACTAGAAGTAGCCGTGGGGTGTACCTAACACATCCTAGACACCTCGACACAGCCGGAGGACTAAATACCCCTATAGATGGAAATGGGAATTATATCTTGCCTCAGAACAGAACCTCAAAGGATAGGCAGCCCCCCACAAATATTGACTGTGAGTATTAGAGGAAAGACACGCAGGCAGAAATCAGGATTTAGCAAAAGAGGCCACGCTAGCTAAATAGGAAAGGATAGGACAGAATACTAAGCGGTCAGTATTAAAACCCTAAAAATATCCACAGCAGATAATACAAAAATTCCACCATCTAACTAAAGACATGGAATGTATATCTGCATCTCCTGAGAATCCAACTTGACTGAAATATCCAAACACAGTCTAAGCTGGACAAGAAAAAAACATTGAATAGTACTGAATTGTAAAGCACACAGCATGTGTGCTGCAGAAACAAAACCAGACACTTATCTTTGCTGGTTTGGCAGCAGGGCAGGAGGAACCAGACAGAGATGCAAAACCTCCAAGAACAATGGACAGCTGGCAAGGGCTAATGAATCCTGCACACCTAAATATCCCAGTCAGAGCTGCAATCAGCAGGGACACCTGCCCAGGATTGCAACCCAGGGACAACTGCATTACTACCAACAACCACCGGAGGGAACCCAAGAGCAGAATTCACAACAGTACCTCCCCCCTTGAGGAGGGGTCACCGAACCCTCACCAGAGCCCCCAGGCCGATCAGGATGAGCCAGATGAAAGGCACGGACCAAATCAGCAGCATGGACATCAGAGGCAAAAACCCAGGAATTATCCTCCTGGCCATAACCCTTCCATTTGACAAGGTACTGAAGCCTCCGCCTCGAAAAGCGAGAATACAAAATCTTCTCAACCACATACTCCAACTCCCCATCAACCAACACAGGGGCCGGAGGATCAACAGAGGGAACAACGGGCACCACATATTTCCGCAATAAAGATCTATGGAAGACATTATGGATATCAAAAGAAGCCGGAAGGGCCAATCGAAAAGACACCAGATTAATAATCTCAGAAATCCTATAGGGACCAATAAAGCGAGGCCTAAACTTAGGGGAAGAAACCTTCATAGGAACATGACGGGAAGACAACCAGACCAGATCCCCAACACGAAGCCGGGAACCAACACACCGACGACGGTTAGCAAAACGTTGAGCCTCCTCCTGAGACAACACCAAATTGTCCACCACATGAGCCCAAATCTGCTGCTACCTGTCAACCACAGAATCCACACCAGGACAGTCAGAAGGCTCAACCTGCCCCGAAGAAAAACGAGGGTGAAAACCAAAATTACAAAAGAAGGGCGAAACCAAGGTAGCCGAACTAGCCCAATTATTAAGGGCAAACTCGGCCAATGGCAAGAAAGCCACCCAATCATCCTGATCAGCAGACACAAAGCATCTCAGATAAGTTTCTAAAGTCTGATTAGTTCGCTCGGTCTGGCCATTTGTCTGAGGATGAAATGCGGAAGAAAAAGACAAATCAATGCCCAGCTTAGCACAAAAGGCCCGCCAAAACCGAGAAACAAACTGGGAACCTCTGTCGGACACAATATTCTCCGGAATACCATGCAAACAAACCACATGCTGAAAAAACAACGGAACCAAATCAGAAGAGGAAGGCAATTTAGGCAAAGGCACCAAATGGACCATCTTAGAGAACCGGTCACAAACAACCCAGATGACAGACATCTTCTGGGAAACCGGAAGATCAGAAATAAAATCCATAGAAATATGCGTCCAGGGCCTCTCAGGGACCGGCAAAGGCAAAAGCAACCCACTAGCACGGGAACAACAAGGCTTGGCCCGCGCACAAGTCCCACAGGACTGCACAAAAGAACGCACATCACGTGACAAAGAAGGCCACCAAAAGGACCTGCCAACCAAATCTCTGGTACCAAAAATACCAGGATGGCCAGCCAACACAGAACAATGAACCTCAGAAATCACTCTACTAGTCCATCTATCAGGAACAAACAGTTTCCCCACTGGACAGCGGTCAGGTTTGTCAGCCTGAAATTCCTGAAGAACCCGTCGTAAATCAGGGGAGATGGCAGAAAGGACCACCCCTTCTTTCAGAATGCCGACCGGTTCAAGGACCTCAGGAGAATCAGGCAAAAAACTCCTAGAGAGGGCATCAGCCTTAATATTCTTAGAACCCGGAAGATACGAGACCACGAAATCAAAACGGGAAAAAAACAAGGACCATCGAGCCTGTCTAGGATTCAGCCGCCTGGCAGACTCGAGGTAAATAAGATTTTTATGATCGGTCAAGACCACAATACGGTGCTTAGCTCCCTCGAGCCAATGTCGCCACTCCTCAAACGCCCACTTCATAGCCAACAACTCCCGATAGCCGACATCATAATTGCGTTCAGCGGGCGAAAACTTACGGGAAAAGAAGGCACACGGTTTCATCAAGGAACCAACAGGATCCCTCTGAGGCAAAACGGCCCCTGCCCCAATCTCAGAAGCGTCAACCTCAACCTGAAACGGAAGAGAAACATCCGGTTGATGCAACACCGGGGCAGAAGTAAATCAGCGTTTAAGCTCCTGAAAGGCAGAGACAGCCGCAGAGGACCAATTCGTCACATCAGCGCCTTTCTTCGTCAAATCGGTCAGGGGGTTTAACCACACTGGAGAAGTTAGCAATGAAACGGCGATAAAAATTAGCAATGCCCAAAAATTTCTGTAGGCTCTTCACAGATGTGGGTTGAATCCAATCATGAATGGCCTGAACCTTAACCGGATCCATCTCTATAGATGAGGGAGAAAAAATGAAGCCCAAAAAAGAAACCTTCTGCACTCCAAAGAGACACTTAGACCCCTTCACAAACAAAGCATTATCACGAAGGATCTGAAATACCATCCTGACCTGTTTCACATGAGACTCCCAATCATCGGAAAAAATTTAAATGTCATCCAAATATACAATCATGAATTTATCAAGATAAGTCCGGAAGATATCGTGCATGAAGGACTGAAAAACAGATAGAGCATTAGAGAGCCCGAATGGCATCACAAGGTATTCAAAATGGCCTTCGGGCGTATTAAACGCAGTTTTCCATTCATCACCCTGCTTAATACGAACAAGATTATATGCCCCCCGATGGTCAATCTTCGTAAACCAACTAGCCCCCTTAATCCTAGCAAACAAATCGGAAAGCAGAGGTAAAGGGTATTGAAACTTGACCGTGATCTTATTCAAGAGGCGATAATCAATACAGGGTCTCAAGGAGCCATCCTTCTTAGCAACAAAAAAAAATCCCTCTCCCAATGGTGAAGAAGATGGCCGAATATGTCCTTTCTCCAAAGACTCCTTAACATAACTCCGCATGGCGGTATGTTCAGGCACAGACAGGTTGAAAAGTCGGCCCTTAGGAAACTTACAGCCTGGAATCAAGTCAATCGCACAATCACAGTCCCTATGCGGTGGAAGGGAACTGGACTTGGGCTCATCGAATACATCCTGAAAATCAGACAAAAACTCTGGAATTTCAGAAGTGGAAGAAGAGGAGATTGACATCAAAGGAACGTCATTATGAACCCCCTGACATCCCCAACTAGTCACAGACATAGACTTCCAATCCAACACAGGATTATGTGCCTGCAACCACGGAAAACCCAGCACGATAGCATCATGTAAATTATGCAACACCAGAAATCGACAATCTTCCTGATGGGCTGGCGCCATGCACATGGTCACCTGTGTCCAGAACTGGGGCTTATTTTTAGCCAAAGGTGTAGCATCAATGCCCCTTAAAGGAATAGGGTTCTGCAAAGACTGCAAGGGAAAACCACAACGCCTGGCAAACTCAAAGTCCATTAAGTTCAAGGCGGCGCCTGAATCCACAAACGCCATGACAGAAAATGATGACAATGAGCAGATCAAGGACACAGATAATAAAAATTTAGGTTGTACAGTACTGATGGTAAATGAACTAGCGATCCTCTTTGTACGCTTAGGGCAGACTGAAATGAAATGAGAAGCATCGCCACAATAAAAACACAACCTATTCTGATGTCTGAATCCCTGTTGTTCCGTTCTAGACAGAATCCTATCACACTGCATTGACTCAGGCATCTGCTCTGAGGACAACGCCACAGCGCGCACAGTTCTGCGCTCCCGCAAACGTCGATCAATCTGAATGGCCAGAGACATAGAATCACTCAGACCGAAAGGCGTGGGAAAACCCACCATAACATCTTTAACGGATTCAGAAAGACCCTTTCTGAAAGTTGCCGCCAAAGCATCATCATTCCATTTAGTCAACACAGACCATTTTCTAAATTTCTGACAATACAATTCTGCCGCTTCTTGACCCTGAGACAGGACCAACAAGGTCTTCTCCGCTTGATCCACAGAATTTGGTTCATCATATAATAATCCTGAAGCCTGAAAAAAGGCGTCTACATTAAGCAAGGCCGGATTCCCAGATTCCAGGGAAAATGCCCAATCCTGAGGATCACCACGCAGCAGGGAGATGACAATTTTAACCTACTGAATGGAATCACCAGAGGATCGAGGTTTCAGAGCAAAAAACAGTTTACAGTTGTTTTTAAAACTCAAAAATTTCAACCTGTCCCCAAAAAACAAATCAGGAGTAGGAATCTTAGGCTCTAAAACTGGAATCTGAACAATATAATCAGAAATACCCTGTACCCTAGCAGCAAGCTGGTCTACACGAGAAGCTAATCCCTGAACATCCATGCTAGCACAAGACTCCTCAGCCACCCAGAGAAAAAGAGGGAAGAAAAGACAAAGCAGGCTACAGAAAAAAAATGTCTCTTTCTTCCCTTCTTCTGAGATGCATTTAACTCATTGTTGGCCAGTTGTACTGTTATGATCCGGTGACCTTGGAGCCGCATGAGACTTTCTCAGGAGTAGGTGGAACCTGTACTGACCGCAAACCCTAAACTGTCACCGCAACTAGAAGTAGCCGTGGGGTGTACCTAACACATCCTAGACACCTCGACACAGCCAGAGGACTAAATACCCCTATAGATGGAAATGGGAATTCTATCTTGCCTCAGAGCTGAACCCCAAAGGATAGGCAGCCCCCCACAAATATTGACTGTGAGTATTAGAGGAAAGACACACGCAGGCAGAAATCAGGATTTAGCAAAAGAGGCCACGCTAGCTAAATAGGAAAGGATAGGACAGAATACTAAGCAGTCAGTATTAAAACCCTAAAAATATCCACAGCAGATCATACAAAAATTCCACTATCTAACTAAAGACATGGAATGTATATCTGCATCTCCTGAGAATCCAACTTGACTGAAATATCCAAACACAGTCTAAGCTGGACAAGAAAAAACATTGAATAGTACTGAATTGTAAAGCACACAGCATGTGTGCTGCAGAAACAAAACCAGACACTTATCTTTGCTGGTTTGGCAGCAGGGCAGGAGGAATCAGACAGAGATGCAAAACCTCCAAACAATGGACAACTGGCAAGGGCTAATGAATCCTGCACACCTAAATATCCCAGTCAGAGCTGCAATCAGCAGGGACACCTGCCCAGGATTGCAACCCAGGGACAACTGCATTACTACCAACAACCACCGGAGGGAACCCAAGAGCAGAATTCACAACAGACCTCGCCAGGAGCAGGTGACTATGTCACAGGCGCCACTCCCCCTCCCCTGCCGACTCCCCTGGGACAATGACTCGAGTATAAGCCGACAGGGGCACTTTCAGCCTAAAACAATGGGCTGAAAATCTCAGCTTATACTCAAGTATATACGGTAACATTATAAAAAGCCTTTTCAGCATCTAAAGCAAGTAAGGCCGGGTTCCCTGAGTTTTTTCTTCTAGTTTTACTCCATCTTTACTGCCAGAACTGTATGGACGTTCAGCACTATTTTTCAAATCCACCTAGTAAGGTCCTACTAAATTAGGTAAAAGGAATGATAAGTGGTCATCTATAATCTTAGACATTAATTTTAACATCTTGGTTAATTAAAAATATATATCATCCAGGATTAGTTGGGTCCCTAACTTGTTTATACAGAACTTTAATGTATGCTGTGTTACCCAACTGCGAATATACCTTCTCTCTTAATATACGATTAAAAACTTCTCTTAATGGGGTTGTCATTTCCCCAACCAAAATTTTGTAGAACTCTCCCGGCAGCCCGTCTGGGCCCAGGGCCATGTTTATTTTCAAGGATTTCATTACTTATTATTTTTTTTTATTTTTTTTTTCTTCATTACTTATTAGGGCATTCAAACTTTCTCACTATCTGAAATTGATGGAAGGGATAATGTATCCAGGCTTTCTTCTCTGCCATAGGTTCTTGTCTATACAATGCATTGTGGTATTGGAGTAGAATATTGTTTATCATTTTTGGATCTCTTTGTAAGCTGCCGATAAATGTTGTAGGTGTCTGACCTTTTTCCAGTCGTGCTAGCAATGATCCGGCCTTATTGCCATATTTAAAAAATTCTAATTATTTTGATTTCCTTTCAATCTTTCTAATCTTTCTAACAATAAGTCAAATTTTGCTTTAGCTTTAATTTGTTTTTTCCGGTTAATCGGGTTTGAGGCCTTCAAGTATTTTGTATATAGACTCTTATAACGCTTAGATTTTTATTTGCCTCATTATATGCTAGTGTTAGTCTTAGATTTGAGAAATTGTATGTATCCAATGATATGTCCTCTAATCACTGCTTTTGCTATATCCCAAAAGCGATGAGAATCATCTACACTGTGTGCAGAATTATTAGGCAAGTTGTATTTTAGAGGATTATTTTTATTATTGATCAACAACTATGTTCTCAATCAAACCCAAAAGACTCATAAATATCAAAGCTTAATATTTTTGGAAGTTGGAGTGGTTTTTTTTTTAGATTTGGCTATCTTAGGAGGATATCTGTTTGTGCAGGTAACTATTACTGTGCAGAATTATTAGGCAACTTAATAAACACAAAATAAATTCCCATCTCACTTGTTTATTTTCACCAGGTAAATCATTATAACTGCACAAAATTTAGTAATAAACATTTCTGACATGCAAAAACAAAACCCCAAAAAATTAGACACTCGACAGCCTTCCATCAATAGATTCTGTCAGTTGCTTGATCTGTTTTCGATCAACATTGCGTGCAGCAGTGTTACGCCGTAGGAAATGGGTACAAGGAGTGGACCCACTGGACCGTGGAACCGAACTGCCCCCGAGTAAGCACTCCAGAGTGGGACCAACCCCTATACAGGGATTGTTAGGAGGCAAGCACAGGGACCTCAAGAACCACGGACGCCAGGACCAGGGATCGGCTCAAAGAACAGGAAAAGGGGGAACCGAGGGGAAATGACAAGAGGAAATGAAAACCGGACTTGAGGAATGGAGGAACACGGGAACAGGAACTGAGGAAGGAAACAGAAGAGGAGATGAAAACTTGACTGAGGAACGAAGGACACTGGAACAGCGGAACACGGGAGCAGGCACTGAGGAAAGACAAAGGAAGAACAAGGGATTAAATGGCAAAAGACTGGAGAAGCACAGGAAAACACTGCGACCTAACTATGGCAAAGAAACTCGATAATCAGGCACCTCCACTAAGGAAGGAGGGCCTGAAATACCTGATGCCGGACACCGATAGGCCAGGAAGAACTGCCGGGTCAGGTCACGCCGGGAGAGAAGAGAGGAAGAGAGTGCGCGTGGTCAGACCCTACTGCGCCTGCGCAACCCACAGGAGCGCGCACCCGAGGGACGAGAGGACGCACGCCGGGATGCCAGCACCGAGCCCCGGAGGGAAGAGGACACAGCGGGTAGAGCAAGCGACCTGGCGGCAGGAGGCAGAGCAACGGGAGCCGAGGTAACAGTACCCCCTCTCTTACACCCCCTCCCTCTGTTTTTAGATAAAAACTTCTTAAGAATGCGAGGAGCATTAATGTTCTCTCTGGGTTCCCAAGACCTCTCCTCAGGACTGAAGCCCCTCCAATCAACCAAAAAGAAAGTCTTGCCCCTGACTCTTTTGGATGCTAAAATATCCTCCACTTCAAAAACGTTATCTGCAGAAACTGGAGGAGGAGAAGAGCAAGGAACAGAATGAAAACGATTAAGAATGACCGGCTTCAGGAGAGAGACGTGGAAGGCATTAGGAATACGGAGCGAGACAGGCAACCTGAGCTTGTAGGCAGCATTGTTGATGCGCCGGAGGACTTCAAAAGGACCGATATAACGAGGTCCAAGCTTGTAAGAAGGAATCTTCAATCTAATGTATTTAGAAGGCAGCCAAACCTTTTCGCCAGGAAGAAAAGATGGAGCATCCAAGCGCTTCTTGTCAGCATGTCTCTTCATGCGTTCACCCGTCCTCACCAAGGACTCCTTGGTCTCTAGCCAGATCTTGGAGAATTCCGTAGTCTCTGAGTCTGCTACAGGAATACCGGAAGGAGACTTGACCAATTATCGTGATGTGCATTAGAGAAATGGCAAAGATAGGATGCCAACCCCTGATTGACACGTTCCACTTGACCGTTGGTTTGAGGGTGATATGCGGAGGAAAAATCCAATTTGACCTCCAGAAGACCACACAGAGCCCTCCAGAAGCGAGAAGTAAACTGAACTCCTCGATCCGACACCATGTGAGAGGGGAATCCATGAAGTCGGAAAACATGCTGGACAAAGACTTTAGCCAATTCTTGAGCAGAAGGTAGTTGTTGTAACGGAACAAAGTGTGCCATCTTGGAGAAGCAGTCTACCACTACCAGGATGGTAGTGAATCCGGAAGAACAAGGCAAATCCGTGATGAAATCCAAGGCGATGTGTTGCCAAGGAGCAGAAGGAACAGGTAAAGGAAGCAGAAGTCCAGAAGGCAATCATCTGGGAATCTTGACCTTGGCGCAAGAGGGACAGGAAGCCGAGAAGTCAGCCACATCTTGGCGGAGAGAGGGCCACCAGTAAAACCGAGAAATGAGTTCAAAAGTCTTCTTAACCCCGACATGACCAGAGATTTTGGAGGAATGACCCCAGCGCAACACTAGAGTCCTTTTGGTCTCAGGAACAAAGGTCTTGCCTGGCGGTGGAGAAATCAACCTCACGGGAGCCACAGAAATGACCTTGACTGGATCAATGATGTGAGAGAGATCCTCCTCAGAATTTTGAGGTTGAAGTGATCGAGATAAGGCGTCCGCCTTGACGTTCTTCAGACCAGGACGAAAATGTAACTCGAAATCAAAGTGAGCGAAGAATAGAGACCACCTGGCCTGTCAAGGATTGAGCCTCTGGGCTGACTGGATGTAGGCCAGATTCTTGTGGTCAGTGAAAATAATAAATGGATGAACAGCTCCCTCCAGCAAATGGCGCCATTCCTCTAAGGCCATCTTGATGGCTAGCAACTCTCTATCCCCAATAGAATAGTTGCACTCCACAGGAGAGAAGGCTTTAGAAAAGAACCCGCAGGAAACCAAATGACCTGAAGAGGACCTTTGAGATAACACTGCGCCAGCTCCGGTGGAAGAAGCGTCCACTTCCAGGATGAACGGCTTGTTAGCCTCAGGCCGATGCAATACAGGTGCGGAAGAAAAACCCTGTTTTAGACTTGAAAAAGCCTCTTCGGCCTCAGGAGACCATACAATAGGACTGGATCCCTTCCGACTGAGATTGGATATAGGTTTGATGATGGACGAAAAATGCGAAATAAACTGTCGGTAGTAATTAGCAAAACCAAGGAAGCGTTGGATAGCTTTCACCCCTGCCGGACGAGGCCATTGGAGAATAGCAGATAACTTCTCTGGATCCATCTCCAGCCCATTCTCAGAGACAATATATCCTAAAAAAGGCAAAGATGATTGCTCAAAGAGACACTTCTCCATCTTCGCATAAATGTGATTCTCCCAAAGTCGCTGCAAGACGAGACGGATGCTCCTTCTGTGAGAAGACAGATCCGGTGAGAAAACGAGGATATCGCCAAGGTAGACCACCACACAGGAGTAAAGCATATCCCGAAAGATGTCTTTGACAAACTCTTGAAAAACTGCGGGAGCGTTACACAGCCCAAAGGGCATGACGAGATACTCGTAATGTCCATCCCGGGTGTTAAAAGCAGTCTTCCACTCATCCCCTGAGCAAATACGCACAAGATTGTAGGCTCCACGTAGACCCAACTTCGAGAAAACCCACGCCCCTCTCAAGCGATCAAAGAGCTCCGGGATTAAAGGCAACGGGTATTTATTTTTTACCGTAATGTCATTCAGGCCCCGGTAGTCGATGCAAGGACGTAAAGAGCCGTCTTTCTTTTTTACAAAGAAAAAACTGGCACCAGCAGGCGAGGAGGATTTTCTAATAAAACCCTTAGCGAGGTTTTCTTGGATGTACTCGGACATGGCAGACGTCTCAGCGGGAGATAAGGGATAGATCCGACCTCTGGTGGCGTGGTCCCAGGACGTAATTCGACAGGGCAGACATAGGGCCGATGAGGAGGAAGAGTCTCAGCTTCTTTCTTGTCGAAAACGTCAGAGTAAGACCAATAGGCAGAAGGCAAGCCCTCAGGCTCGGAGGAGGGTAGAGAAACCGAAACCGGGCAGACTGAAGCTAAGCACCTCTCTTGGCATGGATGTCCCCACCGAAGAATCTCTCCAGAATGCCAATCCAGGACAGGTTCGTGAGTACAAACCCAAGGAAGGCCGAGCAGAAGAGTATGAGACAAGTTGGGCAAAACATAGAGAACAATCTTCTCTTGGTGCAGAGCTCCCACTTGAAGAGTCACCTCCTCGGTGACCATAGAGACGGACTCCTGAAGAAGCTTGCCATCTACAGAAGCAATCATTCGTTGACATTTCAGGGCGACCACTGGAATCTGGTATTTCTTCACCTCCTTAAGCCGAATAAAGTTACCTGCCGCACCCGAATCCAAATATGCTAGTTCCGAGCCACGTTTCTGACCCTGAACTATAAGAACAGAAAGAGTAAGAGGTGGAGAGGGGTCACACACACTTAGGAAGGCCTCTCTTACCAGTCCTAAGTGGAGGCGTTTCCCGGCCTCTCTGGACATGAGCGCAGGAAATGAGATGAGCTTCCACAGTACAAGCAGAGACCTTGTGCCAGCCTCTCTCTTCTGCGTTGGTCCGCCATCTTGACCCGATCCACCTGCATGGGTTCAGGTGCTGCAGTACCGGAAACCGAAGACCGAAGAGTAAGAGGACACTGAACAGAAGAAGAGGAAGGACGCATAGGCCTCCTCTCCCTAGCAGCCTCTCTAGAACGCTCTTGAAAGCGCAAATCGATGCATGTAGCAAGTGAAATAAGCTCCTCCAAGGTAGTAGGAGGATCCCTACCTGTGAGTTCATCTTTAATCTTACTCGACAAACCACGCCAAAAAGTACCTACCAACGCCTCGTTATTCCACCCAAGTTCAGACGACACGGTACGAAAGCGTATGGCATATTGCCCCACAGAGAGGGAACCCTGATGAAAGTTAAAAAGAGCCTCAGTCGTGGAAGTGAGCCTTCCGGGCTCATCAAAAACCCTCCTGAAAGTGTCCAAAAAGGTGGCAATACTGGTCACTATAGGGTCGTCCCGTTCCCAGAGAAAGAGCCTCTCCCTCTAAATGAGATACAATAAAAGCAACTTTAGCCCGGTCGGTAGGGTACTGCTGGGGCAGCAACCCAAAGTGTAAATGACACTGGTTGAGGAAACCCCGACATAGTTTAGGATCGCCGCTATAGCGAGGCGGTTTACCCAAACGAGGAGATGGCGCTGAGGAAGAATCTGGAGACCGGGAAGAACCTTGCGAAGAAACCGACTGCAAGGAAAGCAAGTGACCATCTATGGAAGCCATATAAGACAAGATGTGTGCCTGGGTATCACGCTGCTGAACCAGCTCTTGCTGGAGACTGGCCAACTGAGCAGCATTCCCGGGATCCGCGGTTTGTAAAGCAGACAGCCGGGAATCCATCGTCTTCATGAAAGACATGATTCGAGTCTGGTTTTCTCGTAAGAAAACCAACTCTTTTTGGGTGGAGGCCCCGGTGGGGTCCATGGCCTGATTATGCTGTTATGCCGTAGGAAATGGGTACAAGGAGTGGACCCACTGGACCGTGGAACCGAACTGCCCCCGAGCGAGCACTCCAGAGTGGGACCAACCCCTATACAGGGATTGTTAGGAGGCAAGCACAGGGACCTCAAGAACCATGGAGGCCAGGACCAGGGATCGGCTCAAAGAACAGGAAAAGGGAGAACCGAGGGGAAATGACAAGAGGAAATGAAAACCGGACTTGAGGAATGGAGGAACACGGGAACAGGAACTGAGGAAGGAAACAGAAGGGTAGATGAAAACTGGACTGAGGAACGAAGGACACTGGAACAGTGGAACACGGGAGCAGGCACTGAGGAAAGACAAAGGAAGAACAAGGGGTTAAACGGCAAAAGACTGGAGAAGCACAGGAAAACACTGCGACCTAACTATGGCAAAGAAACTCGATAATCAGGCACCTCCACTAAGGAAGGAGGGCCTGAAATACCTGATGCCGGACACCGATAGGCCAGGAAGAACTGCTGGGTCAGGTCACGCCGGGAGAGAAGAGAGGAAGAGAGTACGCGCGGTCAGAACCTACTGCGCCTGCGCAACCCACAGGAGTGCGCGCCCGAGGGACGAGAGGACGCACGCCGGGATGCGAGCACCGAGCCCCGGAGGGAAGAGGACGCAGCGGGGAGAGCAAGTGACCCGGCGGCAGGAGGCGGAGCAATGGGAGCCGAGGTAACAAGCAGCAACCACAGCCTCCCAGACACTGTTCCGAGAGCTGTACTGTTTTCCCTCCCTGTAGATCTCACATTTTATGAGGGACCACAGGTCCTCTATGGGGTTCAGATCAGGTGACCTTTACTGGCCAGCCACGCTGTGGAGTAGCTGGAGGCATGTGATGGAGCATTGTCCTGCATGAAAATCATGTTTTTCTTGAACAATACTGACTTCTTCCTGTACCACTGCTTGAAGAAGTTGTCTTCTAGAAACTGGCAGTAGGTCTGGGAGTTGAGCTTCACTCCATCCTCAACCCGAAAAGGTCCCACAAGTTCATCTTTGATGATACCAGCCCATAACAGTACCCCACCTCCACCTTGCTGGCGTCTGAGTCGGAGTAAAGCTCTTTGCCCTTTACCACCATTCCTTCAGTAGTGTTTGAATGTTTTCATCTTGGGTCAGAAAACTGGGGAATTTCAAAATAATATCTGATTCTTTTGGAAAAACATCAGTTTAAGTTATCTTCTCCAGAGCATGTTCTGAGATACAGTGCCTTGCGAAAGTATTCGGCTCCTTGGAACTTTTCAACCTTTTCCCACATATCATGCTTCAAACATAAAGATACCAAATGTAAATTTTTGGTGAAGAATCAACAACAAGTGGAACACAACTGTGAAGTTGAATTAAATTTATTGGTTATTTAAAATTTTTGTGGAAATTAAAAACCTGAAAAGTGGGGCGTGCAATATTATTCGGCCCCTTTACTTTCAGTGCAGCAAACTCAGTGCAGAAGTTCATTGTGGATCTCTGAATGATCCAATATTGTCCTAAATGCCTAATGATGATAAATATAATCCACCTATGTGTAATCAAGTCTCCGTATAAATGCACCTGGTCTGTGAAAGTCTCAGGGTTCTTTTTGAAGCACAGAGCGCATCATGAAGACCAAGGAACACAATAGGCAGGTCCGTGATACTGTTGTGGCAAAGTTTAAAGCCGGATTTGGATACAAAATGATTTCCAAAACTTTAAACATCTCAAGGAGCACAGGAGACCCGGCCGTCCCTCCAAACTTTCATCTCAAATAAGGAGAAGACTGATCAGAGATGCAGCCAAGAGGCCCATGATCACTCTGGATGAACTGCAGAGATCTACAGCTGAGGTGGGACAGTCTGTCCATAGGACATCAATGAGTCGTACTCTGCACAAATCTGGGCTTTATGGAAGACTGGCAAGAAGAAAGCCATTTCTCAAAGATATCCAAAAAAAAGTGTTGCTTAAAGTTTGCAACAAGCCACCTGGGAGACACACCAAACATGTGGAAGAAGGTGCTCTGGTCAGATGAAACCAAAATTTAACTTTTTGGAAACAATGTCAAACGATATGTTTGGCGTAAAGGCAACACAGTTCATCACCCTGAACACACCATCCCCACTGTCAAACATGGTGGTGGCAGCATCATGGTTTGGGCCTGGTTTTCTTCAGCAGGGACAGGGAAGATGGTTAAAATTGATGGGAAGATGGATGGAGCCAAATACAGGACCATTCTTGAAGAAAACCTGTTGGAGTCTGCAAAAGACCTGAGACTGGGACGGAGATTTGTCTTGAAACAAGACAATGATCCCAAACATAAAGCAAAATCTACAGTGGAATGGTTCACAAATAAACGTATCCAGATGTTAGAATGGCCAAGTCAAAGTCCAGACCTCAATGCAATAGAGAATCTGTGGAAAGAGCTGAAAACTGCTGTTCACAAACGATCTCCATCAGACCACACTGAGCTCGAGCTGTTTGCCAAGGAAGAATGGGCAAGAATTTCAGTCTCTTGATGAACAAAACTGTTAGAGACATACCACAAGCGACTTGCAGCTGTAATCGCAGCAAAAGGTGGAGCAACAAAGTAAGTTAAAGGGGCTGAATAATATTGCACGCCCCACTTTTCAGTTTTTGAATTTCCACAAAAATGTAAAATAACCAATAAATTTCACAATTGTGTTCCACTTGTTGTTGATTCTTTACCAAATAATTACATTTAGTATCTTTATGTTTGAAGTATGATATGTGAGAAAAGTTTGAAAAGTTCCAGGGAGTAGAATACTTTCACAAGGCACTGTAACTAGATCTTTAATAGCAACATGGCTGATTTTGTTTAAAATATCTTCTGCAACCAAAAAATAATCAACAGAGTGTTTTTGGTTTTATTGTGCTTTTTTGTGTTTTCAAGTTTCTTGGTGGTGGGAACATGTCTCTACAGGCTTGTTCACTCTGCGTATGGCTCATGTGTTCCTGTTTTACATAATTGTTTTCTTGTGTCCACAAGACTGGGGAGGCCTCCACCCCTCTTTTTTTGAGCCGTGCGCACAAGAGCTGTTCTATCCAGCGTGTCCACATTGGACATTTCCTCTCTGAACCCTGCTCATACAGGTATTGTACAGATGACCAGGTTTTTAAATACATCAGATAGGTATTACATACATCAGTTAGGACTGCTCTGATACGGGTATACCTTGACGTTTGGTAGAGCGGCTTAGTATACATTTTTTGCAAAAAGCGTATCAACCAAATACCCTGTTTTTTCCATCTTTTTTACTAGCACTTGCTGTTCACTGTGATCTTTTTGCAACAGAGTGTTTTTGGTTTTACTGTGCTTTTTTGTGTTTTCAAAAAATAATCAATACTAGACCAATTATTATGTACATGGGAAAAATGTGTATATTCCCTGCCCAGGTGGTAAATGATGGACCAGGCATCTTTAAGACTTGTGTTTTCTGTAGGAATGCTATATCTACTTTGAGTGTTTTCAAATGTCTTCTGTTGTGAATTTGGTTTCTGGGCTCCCCCGGTGGTTTCTGGTGGTACTGCACTTATGTGCTTCATCTCCTCTGTTCACCTGTTTCCATCAGGATGTGGGAGTTGTCTATTTAGCCTTGCTCCTCAGTCATTTCTATGCCGGCCAACAATGTTACCAGAAGCCTTTCTGTTGCATGTTCCTGCTCCTAGACTACTATCAGCTAAGTTGGACTTTGAGTCCTAAGTTTGTTTTGCATTTTTGTTCCAGTTCTCTGTGTTTGAATATTTCTGAGGCTGGAAGCTCTTGTGAGCTGAAATTGCCACTCTGGTGTCATGAGTTGATATTAGAGTCTTAAAGTAATTTCAGGATGGTGTTTTGAAAGGGTTTTCAGCTGACTGTGTAGTTCCCTTTTCTGTCTTCCTACTATCTAGTAAGCGGACCTCAATTTGCTAAACCTATCTTCATACTTCGTATGTCAATTTCCTCTAAAATCACCGACATTATATGTGGGGGCTACTGTCTGCCTTTTGGGGAAAATTTCTCTAGAGGTAAGCCAGGTGTGTATTTTCCTCTGCTAGGGTCAGTCAGTTCTCCGGCTGGCGCTGGGCGTCTAGGGATAAAACGTAGGCACGCTACCCGGCCACTGTTAGTTGTGCGGTAGGTTTAGCTCACAGTCAGCTCGAGTTCCCATCTTCCAAGAGCTAGTCCTTTGTATGCTTTACTACGGTCTCTTGCCATTGAGAACCATGACAGTTTGGCCGGCCAAGGGTTAAAATAATTGGCAGAAGAAAGGAGAGAAAAGAAGTCTGCATAGAATTTTTTTTTTTTTCCTGAGTTTGCTCATTAGTTGATTCACTAGCATCTCTGCTTACTGCAGCCTTCGTCTCTCTCTCCTTCTAATCCTTGAATGGTTCTGATTTCACCTGATTAATATGGATCCTCAGAGTTTAGCTACAGGTTTGGATAATCTCGCTGGGAAGGTTCAAAGTTTACAGGATTTTGTTATTCATGCTCCTATATCTGAACCTAGAATTCCTTTACCTGAATTTTTCTCCGGGGATAGATCTCGCTTCCAGAATTTCAAACATAATTGTAAATTATTTTTGTCTCTGAGATCTCGCTCCGCTGGAGATCCTGCACAGCAGGTCAGGATTGTAATTTCCTTGCTCCGGGGCGACCCTCAGGACTGGGCATTTGCTTTGACACCAGGGGATCCTGCGTTGCTCAATGTGGATGCGTTTTTCCTGGCTTTGGGGCTGCTTTATGAGGAACCTCATTTAGAGATTCAGGCTGAAAAAGCCTTAATGGCCCTGTCTCAAGGGCAAGATGAGGCTGAAATATACTGCCAAAAATTTCGTAAGTGGTCTGTGCTTACTCAGTGGAATGAGTGCGCCCTGGCGGCGAATTTCAGAGAGGGTCTCTCTGATGCCATTAAGGATGTTATGGTGGGGTTCCCTGTGCCTACAGGTCTGAATGAGTCCATGACAATGGCTATTCAGATTGATCGGCGTTTGCGGGAGCGCAAACCTGTGCACCATTTGGCGGTGTCTACTGAGAAGGCGCCAGAGATTATGCAATGTGATAGAATTCTGTCCAGAAGCGAACGACAGAATTTTAGGCGAAAAAATGGGTTATGCTTCTATTGTGATTCAACTCATGTTATATCAGCATGCTCTAAACGTACTAAGAAGGTTGATAAGTCTGTTTCAATTGGCACTTTACAGTCTAAGTTTATTCTATCTGTGACCCTGATTTGCTCTTTATCGTCTATTACCGCGGACGCCTATGTCGACTCTGGCGCCGCTTTGAGTCTTATGGATTGGTCCTTTGCCAAACGCTGTGGGTTTGATTTAGAGCCTCTGGAGGTTTCTATACCTCTGAAGGGTATTGACTCCACGCCATTGGCTAGTAATAAACCACAATACTGGACACAAGTAACTATGCGTATTAATCCGGATCACCAGGAGATTATTCGCTTCCTTGTGTTGTATAATCTACATGATGTGTTGGTGCTTGGATTGCCATGGCTGCAATCTCATAACCCAGTCCTCGACTGGAAAGCAATGTCTGTGTTAAGCTGGGGATGTCAGGGGACTCATGGGGACGTACCTTTGGTTTCCATTTCGTCATCTATTCCCTCTGAGATTCCGGAATTTTTATCTGATTATCGTGACGTTTTTGAGGAGCCTAAAATTGGTTCACTACCTCCGCACAGAGAGTGCGATTGTACTATAGATCTGATTCCGGGCAGTAAGTTTCCAAAGGGTCGTTTATTTAATCTATCTGTGCCTGAACATGCTGCTATGCGGGAATATATTAAGGAGTCCTTGGAAAAGGGACATATTCGTCCTTCGTCATCTCCCTTAGGAGCCGGTTTTTTCTTTGTATCTAAAAAAGATGGCTCTTTGAGGCCGTGTATTGATTATCGGCTTTTGAATTAAATCACGGTTAAATATCAGTATCCTTTGCCACTGCTTACTGATTTGTTTGCTCGAATAAAGGGGGCCAAGTGGTTCTCTAAGATTGATCTTCGTGGGGCGTATAATTTAGTGCGAATTAAGCAGGGGGATGAGTGGAAAACCGCATTTAATACGCCTGAGGGCCATTTTGAGTATTTAGTAATGCCTTTTGGTCTTTCAAATGCCCCTTCAGTCTTTCAGTCCTTTATGCATGACATTTTCCGTGAATATTTGGATACATTTTTGATTGTGTATCTGGATGATATTTTGATTTTTTCGGATGACTGGGACTCTCATGTCCAACAGGTCAGGAGGGTTTTTCAGGTTTTGCGCTCTAATTCCTTGTGTGTAAAGGGTTCTAAGTGCGTTTTTGGGGTTCAAAAGATTTCGTTTTTGGGGTACATTTTTTCCCCCTCTTCCATTGAGATGGACCCTGTCAAGGTTCAGGCTATTTGTGATTGGACGCAACCCTCTTCTCTTAAGAGCCTTCAGAAGTTTTTGGGCTTTGCTAATTTTTATCGTCGATTTATAACTGGTTTTTCTGATGTCGCTAAACCGTTGACTGATTTGACTAAGAAGGGTGCTGATGTTGCTGAATGGTCCCCTGCGGCTGTGGAGGCCTTTCGGGAGCTTAAGCGCCGCTTTTCTTCCGCCCCTGTATTGCGTCAGCCTGATGTTACTCTTCCTTTTCAGGTTGAGGTCGACACTTCAGAAATCGGAGCTGGGGCGGTTTTGTCGCAGAAAAGTTCCGACTGCTCCGTGATGAGGCCTTGTGCGTTCTTTTCTCGTAAGTTTTCGCCCGCTGAGCGAAATTATGATATTGGTAATCGGGAGCTCTTGGCTATGAAGTGGGCTTTTGGCGAGTGGCGTCATTGGCTTGAGGGGGCTAGACATCAGGTGGTGGTATTGACCGACCACAAGAATTTGATTTATCTTGAGTCCGCCAGGCGCCTGAATCCTAGACAGGCGCGCTGGTCGTTATTTTTCTCTCGGTTTAATTTTGTGGTTTCTTACCTACCGGGTTCTAAAAATGTGAAGGCGGATGCCCTTTCTAGGAGTTTTGAGCCTGATTCCCCTGGTAATTCTGAACCTACAGGTATCCTTAAGGATGGAGTGATATTATCTGCTGTTTCCCCGGATTTGCGACGGGTCTTGCAGGAGTTTCAGGCGGATAGACCTGATCGTTGCCCGCCTGGTAGATTGTTTGTTCCTGATGATTGGACCAGTAGAGTCATCTCGGAGGTCCATTCTTCTGCGTTAGCAGGTCATCCTGGAATCTTTGGTACCAGGGATTTGGTGGCTAGGTCCTTCTGGTGGCCTTCCCTGTCGTGAGATGTGCGAGGTTTTGTGCAGTCTTGTGATGTTTGTGCTCGGGCCAAGCCTTGTTGTTCTCGGGCTAGTGGATTGTTGTTATCCTTGCCTATTCCGAAGAGGCCTTGGACTCACATCTCCATGGATTTTATTTCTGATCTCCCTGTTTCTCAGAAGATGTCTGTCATCTGGGTGGTGTGTGACCGTTTTTCTAAGATGGTCCATTTGGTTCCCTTGCCTAAATTGCCTTCCTCATCCGAGCTGGTTCCTCTGTTTTTTTCAAAATGTGGTGCGCTTGCATGGTATTCCGGAGAATATCGTTTCTGACAGGGGAACCCAATTCGTGTCTAGATTTTGGCGAGCGTTCTGTGCTAGGATGGGCATTGATTTGTCTTTTTCGTCTGCTTTCCACCCTCAGACTAATGGCCAGACCGAGCGAACTAATCAGACCTTGGAGACTTATTTGAGGTGTTTTGTGTCTGCGGATCAGGATGATTGGGTTGCCTTTTTGCCCTTGGCGGAGTTTGCCCTCAATAATCGGGCTAGTTCTGCCACCTTGGTTTCTCCTTTCTTCTGTAATTCGGGGTTTCATCCTCGTTTCTCTTCCGGTCAGGTGGAGTCTTCGGATTGTCCTGGAGTGGATGCTGTGGTGGAGAGGTTGCATCAGATTTGGGGGCATGTGGTGGACAATTTGAAGTTGTCCCAGGAGAAGACTCAGCATTTTGCCAACCGCCGTCGTCGTGTTGGTCCTCGTCTTTGTGTTGGGGACTTGGTGTGGTTATCTTCTCGTTTTGTCCCTATGAAGGTTTCTTCTCCTAAGTTTAAGCCTCGGTTCATCGGCCCGTACAAGATATTGGAGATTCTTAACCCTGTGTCCTTTCGTTTGGACCTCCCTGCATCTTTTTCTATTCATAATGTCTTCCATCGGTCATTGTTGCGCAGGTATGAGGTACCGGTTGTGCCTTCCGTTGAGCCTCCTGCTCCGGTGTTGGTTGAGGGTGAGTTGGAGTACGTTGTCGAGAAGATCTTGGACTCCCGTGTTTCCAGACGGAGACTTCAGTATCTGGTCAAGTGGAAGGGCTACGGTCAGGAGGATAACTCTTGGGTGACAGCCTCTGATGTTCATGCCTCCGATTTGGTCCGTGCCTTTCATAGGGCTCATCCTGATCGCCCTGGTGGTTCTGGTGAGGGTTCGGTGCCCCCTCCTTGAGGGGGGGGTACTGTTGTGAATTTGGTTTCTGAGCTCCCCCGGTGGTTTCTGGTGGTACTGCACTTATGTGCTTCATCTCCTCTGTTCACCTGTTTCCATCAGGATGTGGGAGTTGTCTATTTAGCCTTGCTCCTCAGTCATTTCTATGCCGGCCAACAATGTTACCAGAAGCCTTTCTGTTGCATGTTCCTGCTCCTAGACTACTATCAGCTAAGTTGGACTTTGAGTCCTAAGTTTGTTTTGCATTTTTGTTCCAGTTCTCTGTGTTTGAATATTTCTGAGGCTGGAAGCTCTTGTGAGCTGAAATTGCCACTCTGGTGTCATGAGTTGATATTAGAGTCTTAAAGTAATTTCAGGATGGTGTTTTGAAAGGGTTTTCAGCTGACTGTGTAGTTCCCTTTTCTGTCTTCCTACTATCTAGTAAGCGGACCTCAATTTGCTAAACCTATCTTCATACTTCGTATGTCAATTTCCTCTAAAATCATCGACATTATATGTGGGGGCTACTGTCTGCCTTTTGGGGAAAATTTCTCTAGAGGTAAGCCAGGTCTGTATTTTCCTCTGCTAGGGTCAGTCAGTTCTCCGGCTGGCGCTGGGCGTCTAGGGATAAAACGTAGGCACGCTACCCGGCCACTGTTAGTTGTGCGGTAGGTTTAGCTCACAGTCAGCTCGAGTTCCCATCTTCCAAGAGCTAGTCCTTTGTATGCTTTACTACGGTCTCTTGCCATTGAGAACCATGACAGTCTTCCCACCATCATTCTCTTATAGGGTGACTGTAGCCTTTGACATTCCAAGTAATTAACTTTATATTACCGTAGTCAAGTTAATATAACAATCATAGGGTGTGAAAATTACAAACATCACAACCAAACAAAGAAAAAACAGACATCTTTCTCCAAATTAGAGAATTTCACTATAGACAGAGTCAATATTTGTAGTGTTGACTCCACTTTTTTCACACACCTATGGGAAGTCTGTCTACTTCCCTACTTTTTGATAAATGTATACATATATATATATATATATATATATATATATATATATATACATATATATATACACAGTATATATATATATATATATATATATATATATATATATATATATATATATATATATATATATATATATATAGAGGAGGGGGGCAAACCCAGTGCCTTCGCTCCCTATGTCCCTGGTATAATAAAGTAATGTGTGCGCGTGCTCCGCACACCTCAGCGCGAGTAAGCTTCCTGGGCTGCACGGAACAGCAATGTAGCTCCAAAGGAGTCACTCCGCCTCACATAAGTGCCGGCATATACACACCACTCTCCATGACACCAAAAGTGAAGCTGCGCCTACAGGGAATCGTATGTGAGGTAAACATGAAAAACTTTATTTCTTAACCCCTTTACCCCCAAGGGTGGTTTGCACGTTAATGACCAGGCCAATTTTTACAATTCTGACCACTGTCCCTTTATGAGGTTATAACTCTGGAACGCTTCAACGGATCCCAGTGACTCTGACACTGTTTTCTTGTGACATATTGTACTTCATGATAGTGGTAAAATTTCTTTGATATTACCTGCGTTTATTTGTGAAAAAACAGAAATTTGGCGAAAATTTTGAAAATTTTGCAATTTTCCAACTTTGAATTTTTATGCAATTAAATCACAGAGATATTTCAAACAAAATACTTAATAAGTAACATTTACCACATGTCTAATTTACATCAGCACAATTTTGAAACCAAAATTTTTTTTGTTAGGGAGTTATAAGGGTTAAAAGTTGACCAGCAATTTCTCATTTTTACAACACCATTTTTTTTTATGGACCACATCTCATTTGAAGTCATTTTGAGGGGTCTATATGATAGAAAATAACCAAGTGTGACACCATTCTAAAAACTGCCCCCCTCAAGGTGCTCAAAACCACATTCAAAAAGTTTATTAACCCTTCAGGTGTTTCACAGGAATTTTTGGATTGTTTAAATAAAAATGAACATTTAACTTTTTTTCACAAAAAATTTACTTCAGCTCCAATTTGTTTTATTTTACCAAGGGTAACAGGAGAAAATGGACCCTAATAGTTGTTGTACAATTTGTCCTGAGTACGCCGATACCCCATATGTGGGGGTAAACCACTGTTTGGGCGCATGGCAGAGCTCGGAAGCGAAGGAGCGCCATTTGACTTTTCAATGCAAAATTGACAGGAATTGAGATGGGACACCATGTTGCGCTTGGAGAGCCACTGATGTGCCTAAACATTGAAACCCCCTACGAGTGACACAATTTTGGAAACAAGACCCCCTAAGGAACTTATCTAGATGTGTGGTGAGCACTTTGACCCATTAAATGATTCACAGAAGTTTATAATGCAGAGCCGTAAAAATAAAAATTATTTTTTTTTCCACAAAAATTCTTTTTTAGCCCCCAGTTTTGTATTTTTTCAAGGGTAACAGTTGAAATTAGGCCCCAAAAGTTGTTGTCCAATTTGTCCTGAGTACGCTGATACCCCATATGTGGGGGAAACCACGGTTTGAGCGCATGGCAGAGCTGGGAACGGAAGGAGCGTCATTTGGAATGCAGACTTAGATGGATTGGTCTGCAGAGGTCACATTGCGTTTCCAGAGCCCCTAATGTACCTAAACAGTAGAAACCCCCCACAAGTGATGCCAAATTGGAAACTAGACCCCCCAAGGAACTTATCTAGATGTGTTGTGAGAACTTTGAACCCCCAAGTGTTTCACTACAGTTTATAACGCAGAGCCTTGAAAATAAAAAATCTTTTTTTTTCCACAAAAATTATTTTTCAGCCCCCAGTTTTGTATTTTCCCAAGGGTAGCAGGAGAAATTGGACCCCAAAATTTGTTGTCCAATGCGTCCTGAGTATGCTGATACCCCATATGTTGGGGTAAGCGCACGGGAGAGCTCGGAAGGGAAGGAGCACTGTTTAACTTTTTCAACGCAGAATTGGCTGGAATTGAGATCGGATGCCATGTCACGTTTGGAGAGCCCCTGATGTGCCTAAACAGTGGCAACCCCCCAATTATAACTTAAACCCTAATCCAAACACATCCCTAACCCTAATCCCAACGGTAACCCTAACCACACCCCTAACCCTGACACACCCCTAACCCTAATCCCAACCCTATTCCAAACCATAAATGTAATCCAAACCCTAACCCTAACTTTAGCCCCAACCATAACCCTAACTTTAGCCCCAACCCTAACTGTAGCCTTAACCCTAGACCCATCCCTAACCCTAGCCCTAACCCTTGCCCTAACCCTAACCCTAGCCCAAACCCTAGCCCTAACCCTAACCCTAGCCCTAACCCTAGCCCTAACCCTAATGGGAAAATGGAAATAAATACATTTTTTTAACTTTTTAATTTTTCGCTAACTAAGGCTGGTTTCACACTTGCGTTTTGATCTGCAGCGTTTAAAAAAAACGCAGGTGGTGAAAAAATGCATGTAAACGCATGCAAACGCTGCGTTTTTTAGACGCATGCGTTTTTACATGCATTTTAAAAAACGCAGCGTTTGACCGCGTTTACATGCGTTTTTTGCATGCGTTTGCGTTTTTTTGCGCAAGAAGAGAAATTTCACAATAACAAAAACAAGATAACCAGACACCACCAATGGGACTACAGTGGGCGTATATGATGGGCTCTCTATATTTAGACCCTACGGCTACTTAAATTTTAACAGCTTGCTACTGTATCCTGTGTCATGATGGATCTTCGCATGGAGAGCTTTTATTTCAACCTGGATTTCAGCTTCAAGATGTTTCTGGCCTGTGCTTTTGCTTGGGAGCAAGACCGAAACCGCGAAAGATGGAGAAGGAGACAACGTAGGCGTTTTTGGAGGCACCCCATTATTGAATTGCGTGAGAGCCGTGGAGCCTACCACACGCTCTATGCCAAGCTGAATGCCAACCCGGAGAAATTCCAGGAGTACACGAGAATGTCGCAAGAATCGTTCCGGGATTTGCTGTCTCGTGTCCAAGGACCCATATGGCGACAGGATACCCAGCTCCGTAGAGCGATTCAACCCGAGGAACGTCTGCTAGTGACATTAAGGTACGTTCAAAATCTAAACCAATGACAGTCCAAATTTTTTATTCTGCCTTTTTTGGGGGGGTATTTTCCTTTTTTTTAAATTTTTAACTGCACCATAAAAAGAGTAGATGGTAATGTTGTTTTTTGTTTGTGTTTTTCTTCTAGATTTCTTGCCACAGGGGAGAGTTTATCTTCCCTCCACTTCCAATACCGGCTTGGAATATCCACCCTGTCCAGAATAGTTGTGGACACCTGTCGGGCATTATAGAATGTACTCCGTGAGGAGTTTATACCACTACCCACCACGGACATGTGGCGTGAAATTGCTGACAAATTCTGGAATGTGTGTGATTTCCCCAACTGTTTAGGAGCGGTGGATGGAAAGCACATCCGCATTATCAAACCTGCCAGAACCGGATCGGAGTTTTTCAACTACAAAAAATATTTTTCTGTAGTGCTCATGGCAATAGCTGATGCGGACTGTCGCTTCATCGCCGTGGACATTGGAGCTTTTGGCCGTGGCAACGATTCCCAGACTTTCAGGAGCTCGGATATGGGCCGGCGTGTGTATGGTAAAAATTTTAATTTTCCCCCTCCACAGCCTCTCCCCAACACTCAATGCCCACCGCTGCCATTTGTTATGGTTGGGGATGAGGCCTTCCAGATGTGTGAAAATCTCCTGAAGCCCTATTCCAGTCGTGACTTGGACAACACTAGAAGGATCTTCAACTACAGACTGACCAGGGCCCGAAGAACAGTAGAGTGCACCTTTGGCATTCTGGTCGCTAAATGGCGCATTCTTGCATCAGCCATAAATCTAAACGTGGAAACAGTTGACGAGGTGGTCAAAGCCTGTGTGGTTCTGCACAATTACATAATTACTAAGGAACGACCCCACATTGAACTGGATGAACCAGTTGCACACCCTCTGCCTGATTTCCAGCATCACCCACTACGGTCAACTGCAGCCGTTGGTCTCATGCGGGACCAATTTGCTGCTTATTTTGATTCAGATATTGGACGGGTGTCATGGCAGGACAATGTTGTGTAAATGTCCTGTTGTATCTTTATCTGTACCAGTAATTTTCTACAATGAAAATAATGTTTCACATTAATAAACTTTAGTGTTGGTTGTGTTGACCGTGTCTCCTATCTTTTTCCTCTCCAAACCAAGGTTACCCAAAAACGTGCATTAAACCATGTCATATCCCCCTTTTTTTTTGCATATTCCACACTACAAATGTTAGTAGTGTGTATGTGCAAAATTTTGGCACTGTAGCTTTTAAAATAAAGGGTTAAATCGCAGAAAAAATTGGCGTGGGCTCCCGCGCAATTTTCTCCGCCAGAGTGGTAAAGCCAGTGACTGAGGGCAGATATTAATAGCCTAGAGAGGGTCCATGGTTATTGGCCCCCCCTGGCTACAAACATCTGCCCCCAGCCACCCCAGAAAAGGCACATCTGGAAGATGCGCCAATTCTGGCACTTAACCTCTCTCATCCCACTCCCGTGTAGAGGTGGGATATGGGGTAATGAAGGGTTAATGTCACCTTGCTATTGTAAGGTCACATTAAGCCTGATTAATAATGGAGAGGCGTCAAATATGACACCTATCCATTATTAATCCAATTGTATGTAAGGGTTAAAAAAACACACACACATTATTAAAAAGTATTTTAATGAAATAAACACACTGGTGGTTTTAATATTTTATTGCTCTCTCAATCCACCTGAAGACCCTCACTTGGAAAAATAATAAACCAACAATATACATACCTTCTGTTGATCTGTCACGTCCCAGGAGGTAAATCCATCTGAAGGGGTTAAAATATTTTACAGGCAGGAGCTCTGCTAATGCAGCGGTCCTCATGCCTGTAAACCCTGGGGAATGAAGGAAATGTAGGTCAATGACCTATAGTTACCTTCAGTCGCGGTGATGCGCCCCCTGCTGGATGTCCTCATATGACCTCGAGCGTGGGAAAAAGTTCCCAGGCTGCAGTTAATGAAGACATCCAGCAGGGGCGCATCACCGCGACTGAAGGTAACTATAGGTCATTGACCTACATTTCCTTCATTCCCCGGGGTTTACAGGCACGAGCACCGCTGCATTAGCAGAGCTCCTGCCTGTAAAATATTTTAACCCCTTCAGATGGATTTACCTTGTGGGACGTGACAGATCAACAGAAGGTATGTATATTGTTGGTTTATTATTTTTCCAAGCGAGGGTCTTCAGGTGGATTGAGAGAGCAATAAAATATTAAAACCACCAGTGTGTTTATTTCATTAAAATACTTTGTAATCAAGTGTGTGTGTTTTATTAACCATTTAGTACTATTGGATTAATAATGGATAGGTGTCATATTTGACGCCTCTCCATTATTAATCTGGCTTAATGTCACCTTACAATAGCAAGGTGACATTAACCCTTCATTACCCCATATCCCACCGCTACACGGGAGTGGGAAGAGAGACGCCAAGTGCCAGAATTGGCGCATCTTCCAGATGTGCCTTTTCTGGGGTGGCTGGGGGCAGATGTTTGTAGCCAGGGGGGGCCAATAACCGTGGACCCTCGCTAGGCTATTAATATCTGCCCTCAGTCACTGGCTTTACCACTCTGGCGGAGAAAATTGCGCGGGAGCCCACGCCAATTTTTTCCGCAATTTAACCCTTTATTTTAAAAGCTACAGCGCCAAAATGTTGCACATACACACTACTAACATTTGTAGTGTGGAATATCCAAAAAAAGGGGGATATGACATGGTTTACTGTCTCATATCATGTTCGGTTTGTAAATCCGGGAATTCAATTTCATGCTTTTAACATATATCGCGCTGAAGTAAATATAAATGTGTATATATATATATATATATATATATATATATATATATATATATATATAAATAAAACAGGAAACCAGACTTTGGAGCGAAGATCGCCGTCGGCCGACCCGATCCCACAGTGAGATCGGGTGGGGTTTCACCGAACCCGACTTTGCCAAAAGTCGACGACTTTTGAAATTGGCAGATCTGTTTCGCTCAACCCTAGTGGTTATACAAGGCAGTTATCAACTCAACAGGTCAGGTGTCATAACTTTTGAGTTTATGAACACCTGACCTGTTCAGTAGAGGACTGCACTGTATTTCCACCATTTTCTCTTAATACTGCCACACTAGGCATATACAAAAAGAGATTATGGATATACATGTTATATTTTTGGGGCCACCTCCTATCTGTATACTAAAGACACACATATAGCTGCAGTCTTGTATGTTTAACTACTGTAGATATGTTGGGGCCCAAAAAATAAGTGTGTGGCGAAGTTTCTTGGCGCACGGTGTGTGTTGCCGGCGGCGATAGACACAATAAACCAAACAAGATTGTGGCAAAGCAAACTTTTTTTATCTAGTTAACAATGTAAAAAAATTATTTTTTTGAACCGCGCCGGCTTGGGGTTGAGTGATGTAAATGGGGGGTGTGAAGAACTGAGGCCTGGCTAACCGTGGACGACGCAGAGGAGGCAGGAGAAGGGGCAATAAAACTAGAAGGGTCTGGAAGTTCGGGGATGGGGCTTGAAACATGAGAGGCTTGAGACACACTGGAAGGGTGTGACAAAACTGACAATACAGACACATCGGTAGGTGAAGGGGGAGGAATACTAAGAGGTTTTTGTTTGTTTTCTTTCTGATTTTTTTTTTGGCTTTGCCTGGTAGGGGGACGTCTTGGTGGGCTCTTATGCTGTAGCGTGGTGGCGGGAGACCCGACAGGGTCCGGCTGCACTGTCTCACAGTCCATTGCGCTTGTCGAGCGCTCACCCACGCCAGGGTCCTGCTGCATCGTGGTGGGTCCGGGCCGGAAAGACACGCCAGGGTCCTGCTGCATGGTGGTGGGTCCGGGCCGGAAAGACATGCCAGGGTCCTGCTGCATCGTGGTGGGTCCGGGCCGGAAAGACACGCCAGGGTCCTGCTGCATCGTGGTGGGTCCGGGCCGGAAAGACACGCCAGGGTCCTGCTGCATCGTGGTGGGTCCGGGCCGGAAAGACACGCCAGGGTCCTGCTGCATCGTGGTGGGTCCGGGCCTGAAAGCCACGCCAGGGTCCTGCTGCATCATAGTGTCAGTGGAGGAGGTCCAAGCCGGAGCAGCGGTGGTCACGGTGGTGGCGGTGGGATGTCCAACTGCACTCGTCATGGTGTTGGCGCTGTAGTGGAGTCCGCCTGTGGAAGGAATTGAGATGGCCGTGCACTGGTATGCAGCAGAGGTCGGCAAGGAGGTTAATCGTGACAGTGACGGCACAGTTGGATATGCCGCCACTGTCTGCTGTAAATAACGACTCTGCTGCATAGCCTGCACAAAAGCAGCATTGCAGGTCTGCATGACACTGAGCTGGAGATCAGGGCTAAGCTATTCCGACATGCCCTGCTGAATTTGGTTGAAAAAATGATGAACTGGCCTCTGGAGGTCGGCTTTAACTTGATCAAGGCTTTTGGTGACCTCCTGGATACGGCAATTCAAGAGGTTATGAGAAACATCCATTCGGTCACCTAAAGCCTTGATTGCTTCGTGTAAAACCGAGCTCAAGTGCAAAAACTCGGGCATGATTGACCTGTCTGAAGCCCTCTGTCGCTGCCGGGATGAGCCCCAAAAAAAGGGGGCAGTGGAAGAGGACTGGGAAAGGGGAATACCTGACGGGCCAGCTCCCTGGTCTCCAGTTAGTGTGGAAGGCCCACCTGCTGCTGCGCTGCTGGATGGCTGGGACGGGTCTGTGGCTGCCGGCTGAAGGACCGCTCCAGAACCTGGCTCGACAGTCGTGCTGTGTGTGCTGTGAAAAAAGGAAACAGAAAATTAATACCAAAAAATAACCAGACGCTAAATCCTGTGGAATTTTAAAATACAGATTATGTCAATACAATACAACCGAAAGCATGTGAGAAAAACTTACGCTCTCTGGGCAAGGACCGGTCTTAAAAATGACAGCACGCGATGATACTTGTACAGTCTGGTCCTTGCTCCTGAACCACTGGCAGCACGACTCTCTTGGCGCAGGTCCTTGTTGAAGCGGTCCTTCATGGAACGCCAACGTGTTCTGACTTTGTCCACTGTTAAAAAAAAAATAAAAAATTATGGTCAGGACATTGAATTTTTGCCGTTCAAAGACAACTGTGTGTGATGAGAGAAGCTCCGGAGAGTTTCTTTCATCACACACAGTCAAGAGAGCACGGCAAAGGTCTCTGCTGCTTCACACTGCAGTGCAACACTTACCAAATGCACTACGGACCCGTGGCGTGGCATTGTCCCATCCATCCCACAACGCTTGGGCCACCTCATTCCACAGACGTCGGAGAGTGGTGTTGATCGAATGCAGTGGATCCCGGCTGTCCCACAACGGAACTCGCTCCTGGACCAGGCTTATTAGGAGGTCGTTGTCAATAAGGTCATCGTCCCGTCGTGAAACCTAAAAATTAAAGACAATCATTACAGTTTGCTCAATCACATTAGGAAAAGAAAGAGAACAGATGATGAGAAATGGCATGAATACGAAAGTAAACATACAAAAGGATTCCATAAGAAAAATTTAAAGATATATGAGTGTAAAGAATGGAAGATTCAAGAATTTTACAATGAGCCATGAGTCAGCCATGTATACATACCCGCTGCCGTCTTCCCACCGGACCTTGACTCCGCTGCTCCTGGCCGGTCTGTGCCTCAGTAGAAGTGCTCTAAAAAAAGGAAAAATCAAATTGTCACATGTGTCGATGTGACAGTGAATACTTACCAATCTGACGAGGCAAACACTCACCTCACTGACATGCTCCACTTCCGGCTGACGTGGCTCAAACTCCTCACCAGATGAAGACTCCGAAGAAGACATTCTGAGGCATGTAGAAAGAAAGAAATGGAAGAAATTAGGACATGTAGAGCCAAAAATTAGAAAATAAAGGCATTGGTAGGATATACTCACATTGATCTGGGTCTTGTCCTCCAAAATGAATCCTGCCAGTGTCTTGTCTTCTTCAGAGTCTGATGAGAAGTGTCCTGAAACTTTCCCCAACCTCCCTTTTATCACCTTGTTGGTAGGGGGTGTCTTATCAGTGTCTAGACATGGTTATCTTAATGGAAATGCATGCGTTCAAAAACGCATGCAAACGCATGTACACAAAAACGCATGCGTTTCCATAGACATCAATGTATTTTTTGACGTAAATCAAACGCAAATGAACGCATGCGTTTTTTTGCGGCAAAAAAACGCCCCTGAAAATTACTACATGTTGCATTTCTGCAACATGCCGCATGCAGCCAAAAAACGCATGCGTCGTTAAACGCGGACAAACGCGTACCAAAAAAAACGCATGTTAAACATAGGAAAAAAAACCGCATGCTTTTTTTTTCCAAAAACGCTGCAGATCAAAACGCAAGTGTGAAACCAGCCTAAGGGGGTGATGAAAGGGGGTTTGATTTACTTTTATAGCGGGTTTTTTAGCGGATTTTTATGATTGGCAGCCGTCACACACTGAAAGACGCTTTTTATTGCAAAAAATATTTTTTGCGTTACCACATTTTGAGAGCTATAATTTTTCCATATTTTGGTTCACAGAGTCATGTAAGGTCTTGTTTTTTTGCGGGACGAGTTGACGTTTTTATTGGTAACATTTTCGGGCACGTGACATTTTTTGATCGCTTTTTATTCTGATTTTTGTGAGGCAGAATGACCAAAAACCAGCTACTCATGAATTTCTTTTGGGGGAGGCGTTTATACCGTTCTGCGTTTGATAAAATGGATAAAGCAGTTTTATTCTTCGGGTAATTTTTTTTATGTTTTGGCGCTTTTATACGATAAAAACTATTTTATAGAAAAAATAATTATTTTTGCATCGCTTTATTCTGAGGACTATAACTTTTTTATTTTTTCTTTGATGACGCTGTATGGCAGCTCGTTTTTTGCAGGACAAGATGACGTTTTCAGTGGTACCATGGTTATTTATATTCCAAAACGAAGAAAAAATAGAAGCGCACTCACCGGTCCTAAATGCAACAGTCCTTTAATCAAAACATGTGCAGGTACAAAGGGAGAACGTGGAACAGAAGGACGACAGCCGTTTCGCGCTGTTGCGCTTTAACGGCGCCTGCTCTGAGCAGGCGCTGTGAAGCCACCTCCCTGCAGGAGCCGGATGCCGCAGCCATTTTGGATCCGGGCCTGCTGCAGGGAGGAGGAGGTAAGAGACCCTCGGAGCAACGCGATCACATCGCGTTGCTCCGGGGGTCTCAGGGAAGCACGCAGGGAGCCCTGTTGTGAACTCTATTTTTGGGCTCCCTCTAGTGGTCACAAGCGGTACTGGGTAGTGTTGTCTTTCTGCAGGTTGCTTCATCAGCTGGTTCGTTATCCTTGGTTGGTTTCCTATTTAGCCCACCTGGATCCTCAGTTCCTTGCCTGCTATCAATGTATTCAGTGCTCTTCAGATTCCTTATGATTACCTTGCTCCCAGCCTCTCCAAGACAAGCTAAGTTTTTGTCCGTTCATTTTTTGATTATCAGCATTCATCATGTTTCTTGTCCAGCTTGCTAGGATGTGATTTCCTCGCTTGCTGGTTGCTCTAGGGGACTGAGTTTCTCCCCCCACACCGTTAGTTGGTGCGGGGGTTCTTGAATCTCAGTGTGGATATTTTGTAAGGGTTTTTTACTGACCGCACAGACCCCTTTACTATTTTCTGCTATCTAGTATTAGTGGGCCTCATTTGCTGAATCTGTTTTCACCCCTGTGTATGTGCCTTCCTCTTACCTCACCGTTATTATTTGTTGGGGGCTTCTATATCTTTGGGGATTATTTCTCTGGAGGCAAGAGAGGTCTTTCTTTCTCTCCAGGGGTAGTTAGTTCCTCAGGCTGGCTCGAGACGTCTAGGAATTTTTTAGGCACGTTCACCGGCTACTTCTAGTGTGTTTGGATAGGTTCAGATTTGCGGTCAGTTCAGTTTGCCACCTCCCTAGAGCTTGTCCTATGTTTGTTACTTAGCTGGAGTAATTCGTGATCCTCAACCACTAAGGATCATAACAGTATAGCAGGCCAAAAAGTGTTTAATGCATCGCTGAAGTGGGATTAAAAGAAGACCTGAGTACATTTTTTTTTTTTTTTTGTGTGCTGCAGTCTGTTTAGCTTCTTTTCATCCCCTTGAACTCTGAGTGGTTTTGAGCTCAGCTGCAGACATGGATGTTCAGACTCTGACTTCTAGTGTGGATCAGCTTGCTGCACGGGTACAAAGTATTCAGGATTTTGTTATTCATAGCCCTATGTCAGAACTAAAGATACCCATTCCTGAGTTGTTTTCTGGAGATAGATCTAGGTTTCAGAATTTTAAGAATAATTGTAACTTATTTCTATCTCTGAGACCTCGTTTCTCTGGTGATTCCGCTCAGCAAGTAAAAATTGTTATCTCCTTGTTGCGTGGCGACCCTCAGGATTGGGCCTTCTCTCTGGCGCCAGGAGATCCTGCATTGCTTAATGTGGATGCGTTTTTTCTGGCTCTTGGACTGCTTTATGAGGAGCCTAATCTTGAGAATCAGGCAGAAAAAGCATTGCTGGCCCTCTCTCAAGGGCAGGATGAAGCAGAGGTGTATTGTCAAAAATTTCGGAAATGGTCAGTGCTTACTCAATGGAATGAGTGTGCTCTGGCTGCAAATTTCAGAGAAGGTCTTTCTGAAGCCATTAAGGATGTTATGGTGGGGTTCCCCACCCCTACAAGTCTGAGTGATTCTATGGCTTTAGCCATTCAGGTTGATCGGCGTTTGCGGGAGCGCAAATCTGCTCATCCTTTGGCGGTATTTTCTGAACAGAGACCTGAGTCTATGCAATGTGATCGAACTCTGACCAGAATTGAGCGACAAAGTCATAGACGTCAAAATGGGTTGTGCTTTTACTGTGGTGATTCTGCTCATGTTATCTCAGCATGCTCTAAACGCTTAAAAAAGGTCGCTAAACCTGTCACCATTGGTACTATACAGCCTAAATTTATTTTGTCTGTTACTTTGATTTGTTCTTTGTCGTCCTACTCGGTTATGGCCTTTGTGGATTCGGGTGCTGCCCTGAATCTGATGGATTTGTCGTTTGCCAGGCGCTGTGGTTTTGTCCTGGAGCCTTTGGAATTTCCTATTCCTCTGAGGGGAATTGATGCTACGCCATTGGCTGAGAATAAACCTCAGTATTGGACGCAAATGACCATGTGCATGACTCCCGTTCATCAGGAGGTGATTCGCTTTCTTGTTTTGCATAATTTACATGATGTTGTCGTTTTGGGTCTGCCATGGCTGCAGGCTCATAATCCAGTTTTAGATTGGAAAGTTATGTCTGTGTCTAGTTGGGGTTGTCAGGGAATTCATGGCGATACTCCATTGGTGTCTATTGCTTCTTCCACTCCTTCTGAGGTCCCTGAGTTTTTGTCTGACTACCGGGATGTATTTGATGAGCCCAGTTCCAGTGCCCTGCCCCCTCATAGGGATTGTGACTGTGCTATAAATTTAATTCCTGGTAGTAAATTCCCTAAGGGACGACTTTTTAATTTGTCTATACCAGAGCATGCCGCGATGCGGAGTTATGTAAAGGAGTCTTTGGAGAAGGGACATATTCGCCCATCCTCTTCCCCTCTTGGTGCAGGATTCTTTTTTGTGGCCAAGAAGGACGGTTCTCTGAGACCGTGTATAGATTATCGCCTTCTGAATAAAATCACAGTCAAATTTCAGTATCCTTTGCCACTATTGTCTGATTTGTTTGCTCGGATTAAGGGTGCCAGTTGGTTCACCAAGATAGATCTCCGTGGTGCGTATAATCTTGTGCGCATTAAGCAGGGAGATGAATGGAAAACAGCATTTAATACGCCCGAAGGCCATTTTGAGTACTTGGTAATGCCTTTTGGACTCTCTAATGCTCCTTCTGTGTTTCAGTCCTTCATGCATGACATTTTCCGAGAATATCTGGATAAATTTATGATTGTTTATCTGGATGACATTTTGGTCTTTTCTGATGATTGGGAGTCCCATGTGAAGCAGGTCAGGATGGTGTTTCAGGTCCTGCGTGCTAATGCTTTATTTGTGAAGGGCTCAAAATGCCTCTTCGGAGTACAGAAGGTCTCCTTTTTGGGTTTTATTTTTTCTCCTTCTACTGTGGAGATGGACCCAGTCAAGGTCCAGGCTATTCATGACTGGACTCAGCCCACATCTGTTAAGAGTCTTCAGAAGTTCTTGGGTTTTGCTAATTTTTACCGTCGTTTCATCGCTAATTTTTCTAGCGTGGTTAAACCTTTGACGGATTTGACCAAGAAGGGCTCTGATGTGACTAATTGGTCTCCTGCGGCCGTGGAGGCCTTTCGGGAGCTTAAGCACCGGTTTTCTTCAGCTCCAGTCTTATGTCAGCCAGATGTCTCTCTCCCCTTCCAGGTCGAGGTTGATGCTTCCGAGATTGGAGCAGGGGCTGTTTTGTCGCAGAGAATCTCTGAGGGCTCTGTGATGAAGCCGTGTGCTTTCTTTTCAAGAAAGTTTTCGCCTGCCGAGCGAAATTATGATGTTGGTAATCGGGAGTTGTTGGCTATGAAGTGGGCATTTGAGGAGTGGCGACATTGGCTCGAAGGAGCTAAACATCGTGTGGTGGTCCTGACTGATCACAAAAATTTGATTTACCTCGAGTCTGCCAAGCGCCTGAATCCTAGACAGGCTCGTTGGTCGTTGTTTTTCTCCCGTTTCAACTTCGTGGTCTCATACCTGCCTGGTTCGAAGAACGTGAAAGCTGATGCACTTTCTAGGAGTTTTGTGCCTGACTCTCTGGGAGTTTCTGAGCCGGCTGGTATTCTCAGAGAGGGAGTGATTTTGTCTGCCATTTCTCCAGATTTGCGACGAGTGCTGCAGAAATTTCAGGCGGATAGACCTGACCGTTGTCCACCAGAGAGACTGTTTGTCCCGGATAGATGGACCAGCAGAGTTATTTCCGAGGTTCATTCTTCGGTGTTGGCGGGTCATCCTGGGATTTTTGGTACCAGAGATTTGGTGGCTAGGTCCTTCTGGTGGCCTTCCTTGTCGCGGGATATGCGTTCCTTTGTGCAGTCTTGTGGGATTTGTGCTCGGGCTAAGCCTTGCTGTTCTCATGCCAGTGGTTTGCTTTTGCCTTTGCCTGTCCCGAAGAGGCCTTGGACGCACATTTCCATGGATTTTATTTCGGATCTGCCAGTATCTCAGAAAATGTCTGTCATCTGGGTGGTGTGTGATCGTTTTTCCAAGATGGTTCATTTGGTGCCCTTGCCTAAGCTGCCTTCCTCCTCCGATTTGGTTCCTCTATTTTTTCAGAATGTGGTTCGCTTGCACGGCATTCCTGAAAATATTGTGTCTGATAGAGGATCCCAGTTTGTGTCCAGGTTTTGGCGAACTTTTTGTGCTAAGATGGGCATTGATTTGTCTTTTTCGTCGGCCTTCCATCCTCAGACTAATGGCCAAACCGAGCGAACTAATCAGACGTTGGAGACTTATTTGAGATGTTTTGTTTCTGCTGATCAGGATGATTGGGTGACTTTTTTGCCATTGGCCGAGTTTGCCCTTAATAATCGGGCTAGTTCTGCTACCTTGGTTTCGCCTTTTTTCTGCAATTCTGGTTTCCATCCTCGTTTTTCCTCGGGTCAGGTTGAGTCTTCTGACTGTCCTGGGGTGGATTCTGTGGTGGATAGATTGCTGCAGATTTGGAGCCATGTGGTGGACAATCTGAAATTGTCACAGGAGAGGGCTCAGCGCTTTGCCAACTGCCGCCGCGGTGTGGGTCCCCGACTTCGTGTTGGGGATTTGGTGTGGCTGTCTTCTCGGTATGTTCCTATGAAGGTCTCATCTCCTAAGTTTAAGCCTCGCTTCATCGGTCCTTATAAGATCTTGGAAATCCTTAACCCGGTGTCTTTTCGTTTGGATCTCCCGGCATCGTTTGCCATCCATAATGTGTTCCATAGGTCTTTGTTGCGGAGGTATGTGGTACCTGTGGTTCCTTCTGTTGAGCCTCCTGCTCCGGTGCTGGTCGAGGGCGAATTAGAGTACGTGGTGGAGAAGATTTTGGATTCTCGTATCTCTAGACGGAGACTTCAGTATCTGGTTAAGTGGAAGGGCTATGGTCAGGAGGATAATTCCTGGGTTGTCGCCTCTGATGTTCATGCGGCCGATTTGGTTCGCGCCTTCCACGCAGCTCGTCCTGATCGCCCTGGGGGTCGTGATGAGGGTTCAGTGACCCCTCCTCAAGGGGGGGGGTACTGTTGTGAACTCTATTTTTGGGCGGCTCCCTCTAGTGGTCACAAGCGGTACTGGGTAGTGTTGTCTTTCTGCAGGTTGCTTCATCAGCTGGTTCGTTATCCTTGGTTGGTTTCCTATTTAGCCCACCTGGATACTCAGTTCCTTGCCTGCTATCAATGTATTCAGTGCTCTTCAGATTCCTTATGATTACCTTGCTCCCAGCCTCTCCAAGACAAGCTAAGTTTTTGTCCGTTCATTTTTTGATTATCAGCATTCATTATGTTTCTTGTCCAGCTTGCTAGGATGTGATTTCCTCGCTTGCTGGTTGCTCTAGGGGACTGAGTTTCTCCCCCCACACCGTTAGTTGGTGCGGGGGTTCTTGAATCTCAGTGTGGATATTTTGTAAGGGTTTTTTACTGACCGCACAGACCCCTTTACTATTTTCTGCTATCTAGTATTAGTGGGCCTCATTTGCTGAATCTGTTTTCACCCCTGTGTATGTGCCTTCCTCTTACCTCACCGTTATTATTTGTTGGGGGCTTCTATATCTTTGGGGATTATTTCTCTGGAGGCAAGAGAGGTCTTTCTTTCTCTCCAGGGGTAGTTAGTTCCTCAGGCTGGCTCGAGACGTCTAGGAATTTTTTAGGCACGTTCACCGGCTACTTCTAGTGTGTTTGGATAGGTTCAGATTTGCGGTCAGTTCAGTTTGCCACCTCCCTAGAGCTTGTCCTATGTTTGTTACTTAGCTGGAGTAATTCGTGATCCTCAACCACTAAGGATCATAACAGAGCCCCCTCCCTGCGCGATGCTTCCCTATACCGCCGGAACACTGCGATCATGTTTGATCGTGGTGTGCCGGGGGTTAATGTGCCGGGGGCGGTCCGTGACCACTCCTGGCACATAGTGCCGGATGTCAGCTGCGATAGTCAGTTGACATCCGGCCGCGATCGGCCATGCTCCCCACATAAGCGCGGCCGATCGCGCTGGACGTACTATCCCGTCGGTGGTCATACGGGCCCACCCCACCTCGACGAGATAGTACGTCTGATGTCAGAAAGGGGTTAAATAAAATTAAGTAAATGGGCTTGAAGGGGAGCAAATGATGATGAATTGAGGGTGTGGAAAGGTGAACATGAATCGTGATATATTTAGATGAGGGAACGCAAATAATGATGAATTGAGGATGCAGGCGTGTGACTGGCATTGAATTGGGGAAAGAGATCAGTTGCTAATTAATTTATATATTTATTGGATGGGGAAGTGGCTATTTATAGTTAGTGGAGGTACATTGGTGGATTACAATTTATATTTGGAATGGTGGGTTGCATAATAACTAATTTTATATTAATGGTGGGTGCACATCTATATTCAACTGTGAGGTGTTGAAGATGGGGAGTGTGCTCTGGAAGCGGTGCTCTAGATAACTGTGTGTTACTTTCTGCAAAGATAAGTCCTGGCAGGAAGTGATGACGGTCTATGCAGAATGAAGTAGAAAAGTGAAGATGAAGGACTTCAACTAGAGACATCACCGATGAGTCAGTGTACTACCTGTACACTTACACTATACACTGTATACTATGTACAGAGCACCTGTATATAATGTCATCAGTGATCAACGTATAACCTGTACAATGACACTATATACAGAGCTACTGTGCATAATGTCACTAGTGATCACTGTATTACCTGCCCACTGACACTATATACACAGCTCTTGTGCATAATGTCACTAGTGATCACTGTATTATCTGTACACTGACACTATATATACAGATCTCCTGTGTATAATGGCACTTACAGTAATATCAGTAATTTTTTTAATTAATGATCAGTATTGTAGTACTCGGTTATTATGTGGTGGTAATATTTGGTATGGTCATGATGTGATGGTATTTGTCCCTGTATATGGTATTATTTGGTCACTATGCAGTGGTAATATGTGGTCCTGCCATGGTGTGGTATTATTGGTCATTTAAAATAATGTATGTCACACATTCCCTTAAAGAAAAATAAATAAAAATATATTTAAAAAGAGTCTTGGATATTTCAAGAAATGTTTAAAGGGAACCTGTCAGCAGGATTGTGCTGAGGAGCCTACAGACAGTGTCAGATTGGTATCATACTATTGATCCGAATGATAACTGGGTTGATGAAATCCATCTTGTGGTTGTTGTTTAATCTTTATTTTCAGTTTTCAGTTAGGCTACGTTCACATTTGCGTTGTGCGCCGCAGCGTCGGCGCCGCAATGCACAACGCAAACAAAAACGCAGCAAAATGCATGCACAACACTGCGTTTTGCGCCGCATGCGTCCTTTTTTTCATTGATTTTGGACGCAGCAAAAATGCAACTTGCTGCGTCCTCTGCGCCCGGACGCGGGCGCCGCAGGGACGCATGCGGCGCAAAACGCAAGTGCAACGCATGCCCATGTGCCCCCATGTTAAATATAGGGGCGCATGACGAATGCGGCGACGCTGCGGCGCCCGACGCTGCGGCGCCGACCGCAAATGTGAACGTAGCCTTAATGAGATTCTCGTGCTCCAGGGTGGTCTGTGGTGGAGGTCTTTATGTGGTGCTCTTCTTAGCTATTCATACTGATGGGTTATGTCAGGTCACCCCCTATTTTACACAACGACTATAATATGCTTTGAAAAAAAAAAATTCACATTCAGCAGGCAGTAGCGCAGTAGCATCTACCAGCGATTCGATAGAAGCTACTGCACAGGCGGGCTGATGCAATTTTGAGAGAGAATTGTATTTTTATCTGAATAAATTTGTATCAGCAAATAAAGTAATTAAATGCATATTAAAGATGCGATCTTACTGCATTTGATGATCTGGAGAATAGATCACGGAGAATCAATCTTAGGATTATTGGTTTACCAGAATCTATTACCCGTAGCCAGCTTACAATTATATGCACACTAGACCTACCAAAAGCTCTGGGCATTAATACACAATTGAAAGTGACGCGCTCACAGAGTAGCTCACCACCACCACCACCACCTCTTCTGCTTATAAGCCCAGGTCTGGTATTGTGAAATACCTGAACTAGGCAGACAAAGCGGACATCTTACAAAAGTACAGAAAATCCTCTCCACCCAAGTGCTAAATGGACATAGAGTGTTAATTTTCAGTGACTACTCGGTGGAAGTGACAAAGAAAAGTTTCGCCTTTAGTGGACATATGCACTGATCTAGTAAAGAAAAAAATCCACTTCTCATTACAATTCCCAGCGAATCTTAAAGTGTTTTCACCTGGAGGAAGAATACAAACATTTTCAGCATAAAAACAACATATTCTACCATGGAATACCATAGGAGAAAAGAAGTGAGGTGAGAACATAGATATAAAAAGGTAAATTTTATTATTAAATATTAAAACAAGTTTAAACAGAAATAATAAATGAAATTAAAGGTAAAAAGGGGAAATTACCACCAGGACAAACAATGGGGGAATCAGTAAGGTACAGAATCCGACATAGGAGTGTTAATACATTAACCAATACCTTTGTATGCAGTGCAATAAATGGCGGTTATACATAGGAAAATATAATATAGTATATGGGGTAAGTAACCCAACAATTAATATAAATACGTTAGCCAAAAGCCAAATATGCAAAACAAGGATAGGAATTATATTGGTAAGTAAAGAGGACGAGGCCAGTATAAAACAAAACTACACCAACATAGTGCCATAGGCATGTGAAAAAATCCCTAAGGAAATAATCTCTAAAAGGACACCAAGAAAGTCATATATCCAGATAGTGCAGCACAAGGCTGCTAATGTGCCGGAAAGTAGAAGCTACGTATGACAAAAAAGTGCCAAAAAGTAAAGAAGGGAATGGTATGCTAGAGGCAGATTACCTGAAATGTGGGTACAAATAAAGAGATGTGGCCAAGCCTCAGAGTCGGAGCACCTGAACTGATATCCCAAAGCCAAAAACCCCAATCCCAAAACATTTTCAGCACCAGAACAAGCATCAGACTTTCTTAAAGACATAGAAGATCTTCGCAAAGAAAACAGCAGAAAACACCAGGTCCCATAAAACAGTAGGGGCAATAATGATCTGATGGTGGTCCTTTCCACACATGAAAGTATAAAATAAAGACTCAGACACATCATTGAAAGTTTAAATAGTGTGAAGTTTATTATATGCTTTATATGTGCTGGTTACCTCCCATCACTCACAAAGAGCGTACAGCAACACTCAGGACAGGAAAAACCCCCAGTGGTGGAAACCTGTAGGGAAACCATGGCTGCTGTACTGCCCTTCCTCCGGGCATACTAAGAGAGGTTACCACTATAAAATATAACAACTGTGAAAAAATAGCCTAACCTAACATGCCCTAACATGTTGATCCAGAGGAAGGCAAAAAACCCCATGTGGCAAAGAGTAAGCTCCACATTGGGGAAAAAATTCCTTCCCGACTCCACATACGGCAATCAGACTAGTTCCCTGGATCAACGCCCTATCAAGGAATCTAATATATATAACCAGTAACATTATACTTTTCAAGAAGGGTGTCTGTGTGTGTATGTATGTATGTTGTCTGTGTACAGTGGGATGTGCATGTTCTGTGTGTGACTATTAAAGGGAACCTGTCACCCCCCCAGGCATTTTTGACTAAAAGAGCCACCTTGTGCAGCACTAATGCTGCATTCTGTCAAGGTGGCTCTTTTAATTGGGGTCCCTTTCAAGGCTTCAATATCTGTTTTTATAATTTGTCCCTCATACATATAGTTCCTCCATTAATGTCCCTGGCGCCTGAGCTGTAAGACTTTTTCGGGCATGCGCAGTTTGCGCTGCCCTTCGACTCCCATCACACGATGGGAACTTACAGCGCAGGCGCCAGGGACGTTAATGAAGGAAGTGGAGGCGGCCCCGGCGCACGGATTATTGAGTGATGGCTGGGAGGCGTTTGTGTCCAGGGGGAAAAAGACATTCCCCCGGACAAACTACAGGTATGAGGGACAAATTATAAAAACGGATATTACAGCATTGAAAGGAACCCCAACTAAAAGAGCCACCTTGACAGAATGCAGCATTAGTGCTGCACAAGGTGGCTCTTTTAGTTAAAAATGCCTTGTGGGTGACAACTTCCCTTTAAGAATACTTCTCTCCTGTCTCCACTTCTTCATCTGTCACGTCTTCTAGCTGTTCTTCTTATAGGACCAGCAGCTAAGATTCCCTTCCAGCTATGTTCTTCTCCTTCCAGGTCCAGCAGCTATGTTCCTCTTCCAGCCATGTTCTTCTCCTTCCAGGTCCAGCAGCTCCTCTTCCAGGCATTAGATATTCGCATCTTCCTCCTTCTTGCATGGAACGATGTTACAGAGAGAGCAGGGTAGGGCATTATTCCTCCTGAACCAACGAATTGCCCAGCTGTGATGGATATTCCTGTCTCTCTTCCATGCCCAGTGGTCAGGGTCTTGTGCCATGATCTAGAATGAAATACGTGATTATAATCAGAGTTTAAAGGGAATATATCACCATTAATCATAATTCAATTTACATATATTTTAGACCTGATGATATTGATGTGATGACTGAAAAACCATGGCAGAATGACTGCATAATTACTTATTAAAGTTTTCTTCCTTGACATTAAAACAAGCATTTCATGAGTCCAGCTATGGCTGCATTCATAAAATGCTCTACCTAACATAAGGATTACAAGACCATTTTGACATGGCTTTTCAAAGTAAGTACAACCACCCCATCAGGTCTAAGGGATTTATTTATGTATACTGTTTATATTGTGATATCTATTTACAGATCAGCTTTATATTATTGTTGTTTATATTGCTAACCAGATCACAGGTGGCCCGATCCACCCAAGCCCGAAATTCCATCCTGGTGAGAAGAACATTACGGAACTGTAGAAGTCGGTCCTTCTTCATGCTCCATGTCCATCCGAGGGCCCAGCGGTAGATCTTCCGTTGATATGGCACATCCTCTTCAAACTGGTTGGCTAAAAACCTGGATGGACGAAAAATGAATCCAAATAAATTAGAATCCACTTCAGAAGAAAATACAGAAATATAGCAACAAATACAATTATCGTGTATTTATATGAGTGGTAGAAAAAATATTTTGGTTTTACAATAAAATAAAGTTATTTATAGACATAAATGTGTAATAATAAAAGAGACTCACAGAGCTGGAAAGAAGAAGATTCCATATTCTGAAGATCGTAGTCCTGCTCTCCTGAAGTAAGTGACGACCATAGCGAGGAGATACTAGAGGGAGGAGAAGCAGAGTTAGAGGGTATATATAATACAGAACATATATAGCTGTATATTCCTATGTTTGGTAATATCTGGCCACTATTACATAAGAATAAGCCCTTTATTTCCCTATGATGGATCTTCTCAAATCTGGGTGATTTCTTATCCTTCACTACAATAATACCTTGTCCGAAATTTTAAGACAGCTGTCCCTGGCTAGAAAACGTCTGATGTATTCTTCTTCTACAAAAATGAGAAAATAGAATTATTTCACTATGAACTTTGTAATGAAAACCTTTTTATTGCTATTAATGTTAAATTATTGGGGTTGTAGAGCTCTTCATTAATGATGGATTATCCTCAGGATAGCTCATCAATATCAGATTGGTGGAGATTTGGCCCCCGACACCCACTGATCAGATACTGAAGAATTGTCCTAAAGATATGCCATCACTATTGAGGTGAAACCAAAACCACAACACTGCTCACCACCACATAGTGACCGCTCCTGTCTGCTGCATCATACTAGGTATAATTATAGGAGGCTGAGGGAGAACACTTCCCTACATGTTTCTCTACCATTATACACATAAAATAGATTAATATAAAAATACATGTCATATAATCTAATACTTTACATATGGAAACCTTGTAATGTGCAATGAGTCTTACCAAGGAGTGCGGCGAAAGCTGCCCGCTCTTCTGGCTGGGGGATGTCATCTTCTGTCTTCCTCCTCTTGGCTTCTTCCTGGGTGGCAGACAGTGCACTATGGTAGAAGAGGTAGATAATATAGTATTAGGCCTCATGCACATGGTCGCACTATGGCTACACATAATTCACTTACATCCTGATGGGTGTTCTCCTCATGGGGATCTGACATTAGTTTTGTGCTGTAAATGGTATAAATATGTGTAGTGATGATGTGTAATGGTCACTATGGATTTGCCGCTGTAAGTGTATGGATTGTGATGACTGCAGTGATGTAACCTCATCTACTTACCACTCCTCTTCATACTGGGCGATCAGTTCTCTCTTCCGCTTCCTCATGGCCATCTCTACTCTTCTTCCTGGAAACATACAGAAAAAGGAAAAACCTGAATATGCAGAGCATGGCTCTGTCTATAGGATCTCTAGTGGGGTAATACTATCCTAATGTGTAACCCAAAACCAAGCTACCACAGCCTGCATTACATGGGTTGCAGTATTGCAGCTTTATTGACTTGATTGGTGCTGAGTTGTAATACCCAACATGACCCATTGACAGAAGTGGCGCTGTAGCTAAGAAAACAAACCCTATTTTCTACTTAAAGCACCACTCCAGCATTTTGTTTTGTTTGTACTGCTGGAGTGGCACTTTTAATGTAAGCCCCCTGCCCACATTCTTATACTTGGTGCCATCTTGTGCCCGTAACTTCTGACTGGCCGCAAGTGAGAAGTTACGTAACAAGAGTTTAATGCAAATCTATGAGAGCTAGAACGAGGCTCTTATAGAGAGGTATTGAAAAGTGACGTCTGCGCCGCTCCATGAATCACTGGAGCTGATGGCCGGTCACAATTCACCGGAGACTGATAGGAGCAACACTGGAAAAGGATGAAGGGGCGGCAGGTGACTGTAAGACAGGGGCCAGGAGAATTACATAAAAAGCACCACTCCCGCGGTGCAGTAAAAACCCGCTGCAGTGGTGCTTTAAAAAAGCAAAAATATATAATCGGTCATAGGAGAAATATGTGGCCCCATGTTTTTCAGATTAATATTTACACATCATTATCCACATTTTAAATATTTATTCAAAGTCACCAAATGTTATCCCGTTTATCCATAATCACCCCGTTATCTGTATCTGGGATTTATGGTGAAATCATTTGCGCTTGTATATGTGATTGCTTTCAGTATAGATCCCAACTGTCAGTATCTGGAATGACATAAATCGGCAGTTTACTCATCACACAATGATTCTCACCTCTGTAGAGCGGCCGGTGGCGGTTGTCTCCCAATCAGCAGGTAACGATCCGGGTATAAATCCAAAAAGTGTCGCTTCTGGGAATCAATAAGGAGCCTGTCTTATCTCTAATAGAGCTATCGCAGACTGGCACCAACTGACGGTTTTTTTCTTTCTTTGAGTTCAAATCCTGCGATGCTATTGGTTGACGGTTGAGGCACGCGGCGCAAAATTTAAAGGGAAAGCGCATTCTAATAATGAATAAGGAGATACAGTGTATAACTTTTATATCTATAATTGTAGTTTTCCTGTTTATTCCAATTAGTGTTATTTGAGGAAGTTGTCATGTTATTCCATTTATTAACTGATGATTGGGAAATGGCAGCAGTGAAAGCCGCATGTAATAATGATGACACTAAAGTCGTGATGAGAGAAGTGTGATGTGTAACATGTTCACTAGATCGTCCATTGTGTATGGAGTAAGAGAATAATTGTCATCTGCTTTCTTGCTCCCTGTAAAGTCATTATTTAACCCCATTAGCAGCAAGGTCAATTTTCATTTTTGCGTCTTTGTTCTTCCTCCATTTTTCCCAAACTCACAACTTTTTTATTTTTCTGTCCACATAGCCATATGAGGGCTTGCGTTGTGGAGTACAAGTTGCACTTTTGAATGACACCATTCATTTCACCACATAGTGTACAGGAAAACTTAAAACAATTCCAAGCGAGGAGAAATTGTAAAAATAAAAAAAAGGAATTCTGACATTGCTTTTAGGACTATAGGTTGCATTATATTGTATGGACTATGGGGTGCATGATTCCAAATGTAGGACCATGGGGTGCACTATACTGTATGGACGATGGGGTGCATTATGCTGTATGGACTATAGGGTGCATTATACTGTATGGACTATGGGGTGCATTATACTGTATGGACTATGGGATGCATTATACTGTGTGGATGACTATGGGGTGCATTATACTGTATAACATATTGGTAACAGACACAGTAATGATACCTAGATAGAAAATTATTAAAATTCAAATTAAAATTAATATCCAGAAATTGTGATCAATAGGTCACCACATGTGCCAAGATTATAGTGTAAAACCACTAAAAGGAACGAAATTGCTCCAAACACAAAGTTGGACCAATGAGAAAGTGACAGGGAATAGTTATAACAAAATTAATTTTTATTTGGTAACAATAGTGACAAGCATTAAAAAATATATACTAAAAAATATTATAAATATAATACAATACAAATGTGCACAAATTACGCCGCATATAGTAGGGCAAGCCAATTTATATCCAGATAAGGGGCAATCTATAGCATATATTATCCAGAAGCAAAAATAAAAAATATAGATGGATGAATAAAAAATATATCTCTATATATATAGAGAGATATATTTTTTATTCATCCATCTATATTTTTATATATATATATATATATATATATATATATATATATATATATATATATATAAAATGTGTGCGTGCAATCAACCAAATCGGATGCATTAATATCTCAAAACAACATGATAAAAAATATAAAAAGGTGCTATGTGCAATAACTGATTACCACCTCAGGGGCATATAGTGCAAAATATTAGTAAAGTGCTCTGTGCAATCACAGTAGATATGCCAATTACTTACAATTCATCAGGGGACTATTCCCAGGCTGCCAGCGGCTAGATTATGTGCACCCCGACGCGCGTTTCGGACGCACAGTCCTTCTTTGTATAAGAAAAACACTCTACACCATTGATGGGTTATGGGTTATGTGGGTTGGCCACAGCTTTTAGTTAACTAGAAAAACAAAACACAGAATCCTTCCTCGTCCATGCTCATTTTATGCTTTAAACCAACAAAAAAAAAAAAATACCAAAAGCCAACCACTGAAATACAGTGGGTCTTGCGAATAAATTCTTATTGAGCATGAACGAGAATCGAGATGAGAATTCTGACCAACTCATCCCAAAATTAATAGTGCTCTTTCCAACCATCTTGCAAACCTGATAATAATATATCCATACCTATCTCATTCAAATGAATTCCATCACTCCTCAGTATGTCCCTATTGTCCCCTTCTAACTGTCTATGTCTCACCATCACCCGCCCAAAGCTTGAACATGTTTTAAAACCATAACATTAAGTAATCTCCTTGCTCTTTTGACCCCTGATCAACTCAGTGGAAGCTTATTATAATGTTTCTACTCTGTGGAAATTGATTCCACTTTAGTGGTTTGTGGCAAACATTTTTTAAAATGTGTAAACTCAAAGTTAGGTCTCCATCTGGTGGGCTGCCTGTAGTGGAAGGAGTGTCAGAGGCCTGTTATACTGTTTCTATTCTGTGGAAATTGTTGCCACTTTAGTGGTGTGTGGCAATATTTTTTTGAAATGTGGAGACTCCAAGTTGGGTCTCCTTCATGTGTGTTGCCTGTAGAAGCAGGGCTCCCAGGCAGGCAGGCCTGCACTTACTTTCATTCAACTACCTGTGTTACAATCCTTACATTTTTTTACCAGTAATACTCCATAAAACTAAGGTTTGTGCCATCTGAATGTGGCTGAGAAAACAATGGAGCTGTTGCATTAGGTATCAGGGCTCACAGCAAAGAGACTTACACTGCTCCTTAACTACCAGGTCTTCATTGAAACTTCAGTTCCAAGCTGGGCCAGACCCTGATACCGCATGCATGGGCCATGGCTGACTACTTCTGTGCCATTAAAAAAAATGTTTACTGTGGGTCAATTGATCAGTCAACTACATGTGTTAAGGTACCTTCACACTACACGACTTTGCAGCGATAACGATAACGATCCGTGACGTTGCAGCGTCCTGGATAGCGATATCGTTGTGTTTGACACGCAGCAGCGATCAGGATCCTGCTGTGGTATCGCTGGTCGTTGCTGAAAGTCCAGAACTTTATTTGGTCGTCAGATCGGCGTGTATCGTCGTGTTTGACACCAAAAGCAACGATGCCAGCGATGTTTTACAATGGTAACCAGGGTAAATATCGGGTTACTAAGCGCAGTAACCCGATGTTTACACTGGTTACCATTGTAAAAGTAAAAAAACCAAACAGTACATACTCACCTTCTGATGTCTGTCACACGTCCCCCGCCGTCCGCTTCCCGCACTGACTGTGAGTGCCGGCCGTAAAGTAAAAGCAGAGCACAGCGGTGACGTCACCGCTGTGCTGTGCCTTACGGCCGGCACTCAGTGCAGGAAGCAGACGCCGGGGGACGTTACGGACACCGGAATGTAAGTATGTACTGTTTGGTTTTTTTTACATTTACACTGGTAACCAGGGTAAACATCGGGTTACTAAGCACGGCCCTGCTCTTAGTAACCCGATGTTTACCCTGGTTACCCGGGGACTTCGGCATAGTTGGTCGCTGGAGAGCTGTCTGTGTGACAGCTCTCCAGCGACCACACAGCGACGCTGCAGCGATCGGCATCGTTGTCGATATCGCTGCAGCGTCGCTTACTGTGAAGGTACCTTAACTTTCGTTACATTTTTATACCAATAGAAAGTGATGTCTGTGCCATCTGAGTGTGGCTGGAAAAAAAAAACTGTTGAATGAGATGTCAGACCTTACAGCACAGTACAGTGGGCTTACATCACTCCCTTAACCACTAGGTCATCACTGAAACTTCAAATCTGTAAATGCTGCCTCAGACCCTGATACCTCATGCATGGCCCAATGGATGACTGCTGCTTTGCTATTAGCAAATTTCTACAGTGGGTCAGTTGTTGCCATTTTTCATGGTGTCTGTACCTAAGTCTTATGAGTAAGTGTGTTGTCGTACATCAGAAACATGTCAGGCTTCAAAGTCTCTTTTGACCTTTTTTAAAATTGCTTAAATAAGGTATGTGCACACGTTGCGGATTCTCTGCGGATCCGCAGCATTTTTTGCAGTGCAGAAACGCTGCAGATCCGCAATTGATTTACAGTACAATGTAAATCAATGAGAAAAAAAAAATGCTGTGCACACTTTGCGGAAAATCCGCTGCGGAAATGCTGCGGTTTAAAAGAAGTGGCATGTCATTTCTTTTTTGTGAATCTGCAGCATTTTTGTACCCACTCCATTATAGAAAACCGCAGGGGTAAAAAACGCAGCAAATCCGCAAGAAAACCGCAGCAAAAACGCACAAAAAAACGCTGCGGAACCGCACAAAAAAACGCAGGTGCGCCAGGAGAGGCAGAATCCGCACCAGAAATTCCTAAGCCTAATTCGTAACGTGTGCACATAGCCTTAGGGTTGGGGGTCACTTGGGGAATAGTGATCACAAAATAATAAGTTTTCATGTATCCTTTAATAAGATGTGTAGTAGAGGGGTGACAAGGACACTAAACTTCAGGAGGGCAAATTTCCAACTGATGAGAGATGATCTTGGTGCAATTAACTGGGACGATATTCTGAGACATAAAAATACACAAAGAAAATTGGAGACCCTTATTAGCATCCTGGATAGGACCTGTGCACAGTATATACCGTATGGGAATAAACATACTAGAAATAGGAGGAAACCAATATGGCTAAATAGAGCTGTAAGGGGCGCAATAAGTGACAAAAAGAAAGCATTTAGAGAAATAAAGGAAGTAGGTAGTGATGAGGCATTAAATAAATACAGAAAATTAAATAAGTTCTGTAAAAAGCAAATTAAGGCAGCAAAAATTGAGACAGAGAGACTCATTGCCAGAGAGGGTAAAAATAATCCCAAAAAATACTTCTAACTACGTAAATAGAAACACAAAATTCCACCAATTATTCTACCATAATTCTTCAACTCCAATCATATATATAACACAAGAGGGAAAGTTCTATTAAGAAGAAACCCAAATAGAGTGTTGTACTAAAATATATAAATTTATTTAAACACTAAAATACAAATAGTATGGCAAGGTAAAGCTGACCAAGCAGGGTGGGGGAGGTACCTATTCACCACATGGTAACAAATAATGGCATCTGAATAAACACCGAATCAAGGTAAAAATTTACACATATAATAAATGCATATGCCAAAATTATATATATATATACAAATATATTGAACAGCACAGGTATAAAACGGCATAAAAATTAGCCTAGTAAATCCAAGAATAATCCATAAGCATAAAGTGCAATAGTGCAAGATGCAAAAGGTGCTAAGCAAAGGAAAATACACTGTGAGATTGCGCTGTAAGCTATTCAATAAGAGTATTCATATTACCTATATGTGGTGTGAGACCAAAACCCCAGCCTGCCGCCTCAACGCGCGTTTCGCCGATCTTCGTCAGGAGGCGTGGCTTAAGTCATGTATGTGTCGCTTAAATAGTGCTGTATGGCCAATAGAAAAGGAAGCGCCGGCTATGAATCGGTGCATGCGCGGGTGTCGCTGCATCATTGAGGACACTTTGTGCAGCGCCCGTGGAACGCAGGCGATCCACTGTTGCTTAGCGACGGCGATCACATGCGGACACAGTGGGTGCGTCTGGAAGGTCCTGATGCAGCGATCCCAAGCATGCGCACTAGCCAGCACAGTGTAGTGCAAGCGTAAATGAAATCCAGATCATGTGCATGGCAAAAATAGCTAAAGTGACAGCAAGAAAAGACTGTGTGGACCTGCAATAAGCATGGTGGACGAAAGAAGAATAACTACATAAAGAAGGGCCAGTACAACTTCAGTGAAATAATAAAGGAGATAAAGATAAGTGAGAGGATAACAAAGATGTGTCTCAGTGAAGTTAATATAACCATAATTTATATTTTACGGTCAAAGACAACATAAAGTGGGATAATGTGTAGTGAAATAAATATTATTAAAGTAACGGGCATAAAAGCCTTATTAACCATATGTACTGTGACAATGACAATATTAATACAAATATCTGAAAAGGAAATTATTACAAGTATAATAATGTGTAGAAAATATCATCTCATTTTCTTTTTTCCAATTATGTTGATCCTCCGGAATCTTGATGTGTCCATAAAATAAAAAGGTGAGTAAACACCAAATGAGGTCCACCATCAAACGGCGCTATTCATAGTTCATAAATCGAAACTGGGCAAGATAATCATAAGCACTATAAGAATACAGATAAAGAAACAAATGTTAAAACCAACACTAACAATTTACTATAAAAACAAGACTATACAGTACATGGAAATATATATATATATATATATATATATATATATATATATATATATATATATATATATATATATATATATATATATATATACATACATATATATATATATATATATATATATATATATATATATATATATATATATATATATATATATATATCTAATATATAATTGCCTAGAATACTACTTCCTGCAATTTGTGCCAACTTCCGTGGCTTTGTCCGGAGCTAATGTTCGGAGATAATGTTCGGAGCTAATGTCCGGAGCTAATGTCCGGAGCTAATGTCCGGAGATTAATTGCCTAGAATACTACTTCCTGCAATTTGTGCCAACTTCCGTGGCTTTGTCCGGAGCTAATGTCCGGAGCTAATGTCCGGAGATAAGTGACGTCACCAGTGTCCTACACCCAGGCAGAGCACAGGGGCCCCAGGCAGCATATGGGGCCCCAGGCAGAGCACAGTGGCCCCAGGCAGAGCACAGGGGCCCCAGGCAGCATATGGGGCCCCAGGCAGAGCACAGTGGTCCCAGGTAGAGCACAGGGGCCCCAGGCAGCCTATGGGGCCCCAGGCAGAGCACAGGGGCCCCAGGCAGCATATGGGGCCCCAGGCAGAGCACAGGGGCCCCAGGCAGAGCACAGGGGCCCCAGGCAGCATATGGGGCCCCAGGCAGAGCACAGTGGTCCCAGGCAGAGCACAGGGGCCCCAAGCAGCCTATGGCGCCCCAGGCAGAGAACAGTGGCCCCAGGCAGAACATGGGGCCCCAGGCAGAGCACAGGCAGAGCACAGGGGCTCCAGGCAGCATATGGGGCCCCAGGCAAAGCACAGTGGCCCCAGGCAGAGCACAGGGGCCCCAGGCAGAACATGGGGCCCCAGGCAGAGCACAGGCAGAGCACAGGGGCCCCAGGCAGCATATGGGGCCCCAGGCAGAGCACAGTGGCTCCAGGCAGAGCACAGGGGCCCCAGGCAGAACATGGGGCCCCAGGCAGAGCACAGGGGCCCCAGGCAGAGCACAGGGGCTTCAGGCAGAGCACAGGGGCCCCAGGCAGCATATGGGGCCCCAGGCAGAGCACAGTGGTCCCAGGCAGAGCACAGGGGCCCCAGGCAGCCTATGGGGCCCCAGGCAGAGCACAGTGGCCCCAGGCAGAACATGGGGCCCCAGGCAGAGCACAGGGGCCCCAGGCAGAGCACAGGGGCCCCAGGCAGCATTCGGGGCCCCAGGCAGAGCACAGGGCCCCCACGCAGCATATGGGGCCCCAGGCAGAGCACAGTGGCCCCAGGCAGAGCACAGGGGCCCCAGGCAGAACATGGGGCCCCAGGCAGAGCACAGGGGCCCCAGGCAGAGCACAGGGGCCCCAGGCAGCATATGGGGCCCCAGGCAGAGCACAGGGGCCCCAGGCAGCATATGGGGCCCCAGGCAGAGCACAGTGGCCCCAGGCAGAGCACAGGGGCCCCAGGCAGCATATGGGGCCCCAGGCAGAGCACAGTGGTCCCAGGTAGAGCACCGGGGCCCCAGGCAGCATATGGGGCCCCAGGCAGAGCACAGTGGCCCCAGGCAGAGCACAGGGGCCCCAGGCAGCATATGGGGCCCCAGGCAGAGCACAGTGGTCCCAGGCAGAGCACAGGGGCCCCAGGCAGCCTATGGGGCCCCAGGCAGAGCACAGTGGCCCCAGGCAGAACATGGGGCCCCAGGCAGAGCACAGGGGCCCCAGGCAGCATATGGGGCCCCAGGCAGAGCACAGGGGCCCCAGGCAGCATATGGGGCCCCAGACAGAGCACAGTGGCCCCAGGCAGAGCACAGGGGCCCCAGGCAGAACATGGGGCCCCAGGCAGAGCACAGGGGCCCCAGGCAGAGCACAGGGGCCCCAGGCAGCATATGGGGCCCCAGGCAGAGCACAGGGGCCCCAGGCAGCATATGGGGCCCCAGGCAGAGCACAGTGGTCCCAGGCAGAGCACAGGGGCCCCAGGCAGCTTATGGGGCCCCAGGCAGAGCACAGTGGCCCCAGGCAGAACATGGGGCCCCAGGCAGAGCACAGGGGCCCCAGGCAGAGCACAGGGGCCCCAGGCAGCATATGGGGCCCCAGGCAGAGCACAGGGGCCCCAGGCAGCATATGGGGCCCCAGGCAGAGCACAGTGGCCCCAGGCAGAGCACAGGGGCCCCAGGCAGAGCATGGGGCCCCAGGCAGAGCACAGGGGCCCCAGGCAGAGCACAGGGGCCCCAGGCAGCATATGGGGCCCCAGGCAGAGCACAGGGGCCCCAGGCAGCATATGGGGCCCCAGGCAGAGCACAGTGGCCCCAGGCAGAGCACAGGGGCCCCAGGCAGCATATGGGGCCCCAGGCAGAGCACAGTGGTCCCAGGCAGAGCACAGGGGCCCCAGGCAGCCTATGGGGCCCCAGGCAGAGCACAGTGGCCCCAGGCAGAACATGGGGCCCCAGGCAGAGCACAGGGGCCCCAGGCAGCATATATGGGGCCCAACCCATCAGATGTAAAATTACTGTGAAAATACCTGATGGGCACACAAGTATGCGCCAGTATGGGTACTAAGAGCTTTTCCACTTTATAATGAAATATTTTAAAATGTCATAGAACATACCAATATACATAGTTATTGATACATATTATTTATTATTTACATTATTGTTCTTAAGCAAAGAACCGTTGTTGTGGCATTTGCCACAACACGCAAAGTTGTTGTCTGATGTCTTTCATCACTCCCCTCATAAGCATGTTCATGGATCCTGTGTAACTGTACCTTAAATAACAAGAATTGTCAAGAGCTGGTGAGTGCAGCCATTTTTTGTTCTTTCTTACTATTATTTATTAATTGTATTATTCTTACATTTGAATAAATAAAGTATATATGGATTCTAGACTCCCGATTCTTTAGAATCGGGCTGCCATCTAGTATATATATATATATATATATATATATATATATATATATATTGATTCGTTGTTTATTGTTTATGCAGATGCCATTATTTGTTACTTTGTTACCATGTGGTGAATAGGTACCTCCCCCACCCTGCTTGGTCAGCTATACCTTGCCATACTATTTGTATTTTAGTGTTTAAATAAATTTATATATTTTCGTACAACACTCTATTTGGGTTTCTTCTAAATAGAACTTTCCCTCTTGTGTTATAACTACGTAAATAGTAAGAAACTAAAAAATGATAGTGTTGGCCCCCTTAAAAATAGTGTGGGTGAAATGGTGGATGAGGATGAGGAAAAAAGCCAATATGCTTAATGACTTTTTTTCATCAGTATTTACACAAGAAAATTCCATGGCAGACAATATGATCAGTGATGACAAAAATTCCCCATTAAATGTCACCTGCTTAACCCAGCAGGAAGTACGCCGGCGTCTAAAAATCACTAAAATTGACAAATATCCGGGCCCGGATGGGATACACCCCCGAGTACTGCAGGAATTAAGTACAATCATCGATAGACCATTATTTTTAATCTTTAAAGAGTCCATAATAACAGGGTTTGTACCACAGGACTGGCGTATAGCAAATATGGTGCCAATATTCAAAAAGGGGACAAAAACTGAACTCGGAAATTATAGGCCAGTAAACTTAAGCTCTACTGTGGGTAAAATCCTGGAGGGCATTCTAAGGGATGCTATACTGGAGTATCTGAAGAGGAATAACCTCATGACCCAGTATCAACATGGGTTTACTAGGGACCGTTCATGTCAGACAAATCTGATCAATTTCTATGAAGAGATAAGTTTCAGACTGGACCAAGGTAACGCAGTGGACGTAGTGTATATGGACTTTTCAAAAGCTTTTGATACGGTGCCACACAAAAGGTTGATACATAAAATGAGAATAATGGGGATAGGGGAAAATATGTATAAGTGAGTTAGCAGTGGGGTACCACAGGGGTCAGTATTGGGCCCTCTTCTTTTTAACATATTTATTAATGACCTTGTAGGGGGCATACAGAGCAGAATTTCAATATTTTGCAGATGACACTAAACTCTGCAGGGTAATCAATACAGAGGAGGACAATTTTATATTACAGGATGATTTATGTAAACTAGAAGCTTGGACTGATAAATGGCAAATGAGCTTTAATGGGGATAAATGTAAGGTCATGCACTTGGGTAGAAGTAATAAGATGTATGACTATGTGCTTAATTCTAAAACTCTGGGCAAAACCGTCAATGAAAAAGACCTGGGTGTATGGGTGGATGACAAACTCACATTTAGTGGCCAGAGTCAGGCAGCTGCTACAAAGGCAAATAAAATAATGGGATGCATTAAAAGATACATAGATGCTCATGAGGAGAACACAATTTTACCTCTATACAAGTCACTAGTTCGACCACACTTAGAATACTGTGTACAGTTCTGGTCTCCGGTGTATAAGAAAGAACCTCCCACTCCCGTCTCCAAGACTTTACACGTGCGGCGCCGATTCTTTGGAATGCATTACCTAGGTTAATACAATTAATCCCCAATCCCCACAGTTTTAAGCGTGCACTAAAAACTCATTTGTTCAGATTGGCCTACCGCCTCAACGCATTAACCTAATTATCCCTGTGTGGCCTATTAATAAAAAACAACAACATAATCACGTTCCTCCATCATGTTCTCATACACTTTACGCAGTTAATAGCCTCTGTGTCTGTACTGCTACATACTTAGGCAGTTAACTGGTTCATGCAGCTTTACATGAACACCCGAGCCTTACACTATGGCTGGTCCAAATAACTAAAGCAATTGTTACCATCCACCTCTCGGGTCTCCCCTTTTCCTCATAGATTGTAAGCTTGCGAGCAGCAGGGCCCTCATTCCTCCTGGTATCTGTTTTGAACTGTGATTTCTGTTATGCTGTAATGTCTGTTGTCTGTATAAGTCCCCTCTATAAGTTGTAAAGCGCTGCGGAATATGTTGGCGCTATATAAATAAAATTATTATTATTATTATTATTATTAAAGACATAGCTGAACTAGAGCGGGTGCAGAGAAGAGCGACCAAGGTTATTAGAGGACTGGGGGTCTGCAATACCAAGATAGATTATTACACTTGGGGCTATTTAGTTTGGAAAAACGAAGGCTAAGGGGTGATCTTATGTTAATGTATAAATATATGAGGGGACAGTACAAAGACCTGAGACAGAGACAAGGGGGCATCCTCTACGTCTGGAGGAAAGAAGGTTTAAGCATAATAACAGACGCGGATTCTTTACTGTAAGAGCAGTGAGACTATGGAACTCTCTGCCGTATGATGTTGTAATGAGTGATTCATTACTTAAATTTAAGAGGGGACTGGATACCTTTCTGGAAAAGTATAATGTTACAGGGTATATACACTAGATTCCTTGATAGGTTGTTGATCCAGGGAACTATTCTGATTGCCGTATGTGGAGTCGGGAAGGAATTTTTTTCCCCAATGTGGAGCTTACTCTTTGCCACATGGGTTTTTCTTGCCTTCCTCTGGATCAACATGTTAGGGCATGTTAGGTTAGGCTGTGGGTTGAACTAGATGGACTTAAAGTCTTCCTTCAACCTTCATAACTATGTTACTATGTTACTATGTAAATAAAATAATATATTTTGCTATCTGGTGGGAATGTGCTGATGAAATTTCCCTCCTCCTTTTCGATCTTTAAGCTATAGAATTTTTTGCAACTGTAAGGTAGCTAAAGACCACATAAAGTAAAAAAATCATCCATATATATCTTTATGTTAGTTTTGTTTTATTTTTGTGAGGGATTTTGTATATCTGATTATTTTTTTTATCAATATTCAATCTATATTCCTGTGTATATGTAAAATTATTGTTTTGTAAAACTATGATTTTTGGGGGAGAAATATGGGGGAGAAGCTGACAGAGATAATTTGATCACTGAGTGTACAAGTCTGATTACCCAAATAAGTCACTTTAAATGTAAATTATTATCTAGAGACTGTTTTTAATATGGCCAACTCAGAGTTCAGATTCTATGGGAGAGGACAAGATTATAGGGAGGGCAAAAGTGATTGCCAAGAGGTTTCTACCATTTAATTTCCTCTAGTTCTTCTCGGATACTCTCAACAGACAAGACTTAGAACTGGTAAGTTTTACTAATATTTAGTGTTACAGGTTGTAGCTGTAGTCTCTTGCCTCCAGGAGGAAATCCAGTGTTCAAGAGTGCCTGTGTATTGCCATAGAGTAAGAGAGGTAAGCAGCAGCCAAATACTTCTGATAATGACTTACTGTATCTCCTGGTTTTATGAAAGTTCAGACTCATTCGAACTCAAAATGCAGAACTTTTTTTTCTCTAAAAGAAGACATCAAGCGTCCTCTTTCACACATGAGTTTGCTTTTAGATCCTGTTGACTTCATTATGATCTATTGACAATTTTAACCCCTTTCTGGCACTGGACGTACTATTCCGTCCATGAGACCTGGGACTTAATACCCATGGACGAAATAGTATGTCCAATGCGATCAGCCACGCCCCCGAGGGGAACTACAAAAGTGAAATACAAATATCACTTACAGTAAACAAAACTAACAATGACAGACTGATATAGAAGAAAGAGGACCCTGCCCTTGCGGACTCACATTCTACAGGATTGTGGGGAAGGAGACAGTAGGTCAGGGGTTGCAGTAGCTCCGATGGTTTTGAGGTGGCCGTGTGGTCATTATAGGTTGTAAGCTTCTTTGAAGAGATGGGTTTTCAGGTTCCGTTTGAAGGATCCAAATGTGGTGGATAACCAGATGTGTTGGGGCACAGAATTCTAGATGATGGGGGATATTCGGGAGAAGTCTTGGAGGCGATTGAGTGAGGGGCGAATAAGCATGGAGGAGAGAAGGAGGTCTTAGGAAGACCGGAGATTAAGTGAGGGAAGATATTGAGAGATTGGCTAAAAAATAATGAAGGAGAAAGGTTATGGATGGCTTTGTAGGTCAGTGTTAGTAGTTGAAACTGGATACACTGGGAAATTGGGAGCCAGTGAAGGGATTTGCAGAGAAGGGAAGCAGGAGTGTAGCGAGGAGGGAGATTAATTAGTCAGGCAGCAGAGTTAAGGATGGACTGGAGGTGTGCGAGAATGTTAGAAGATAGGCCACAGCACAGTGGAGGATGTTGCAGTAGTCGAGGCGGGAGATGATTAGGGCATGCACAAGCATTTTGGTAAAGTGAGGGTTGAGGAAAGGACGGATTCTGGAAACATTTTTGAGCTGGAGGTGGTGATAGCTTGGATGTGCGTTTTAAAGGACAGGGCAGAGTCAAGGGTTACTCAGAGGCAGCGGATTACCGGGACAGGGGAAAGTATGCATTCATTTATTGTGATAGATCAGGCAGGAAAGGTGTGTGAGATGGAGGAAAGATAATTAGTTCAGATGTGTCCACATTGAGTTTGAGGAAGCGAGAGGAGAAGGAGGATATGGCTGATAGACACTCTGGGATTCAGGAGAGCAGAGAGGTGACATCTGGGCCAGAGAGGTAGATCTGAGTGTCATTAGCATATAGATGGTACTGGAAGCCATAGGACTTTATGAGTTGTCCCAGGCCAAGGGTATAGATTGAGAAGAGAAGGAGTCCTAAGACAGAGCCTTGAGGGACACCAACAGAGAGAGGGGGAGAGATGAAGAGGTAGTATGGGAGTAGGAAACGCTACATATGCTGGTAAGGTATGAGGAGATCCAGGATAGGGCGAGGTTTTTGACACCAAAGGTAGAGAGGATTTGTAGTAGGAGGCAGTACATTGCTATATCCAGTGGTGGATATAGCATTGCCATATTGCAAAGTTTCATCATGCAGCTTTTTGTGTGCAAAGTTGCAGTGTAGCCATATCCTAAAGAAATCTATATAAATACTATATAATTATTTAAAGAATCCTGTTCATATGACTAGATTGTCCTGGTGTGGATCTGTGTATTTATTGACTGCTCTAAGCATGCTATATAAACATGCGGCAACTCATTCTTTGGCAATCATATTTAAACTACAGTGTAGCTTCCAAAAAGAAAAAAAAACAAATGCCATAATCTATTAGGGTACATTCCCATTGGGTGTAAACTCGCTGGATTTTACAGTAATTTACTGTGTTTTACAGTAATTCCACACTCCGTATTTGGTCAATATTTTACATCGGTCTTTATAAGCCAAAACCAGGAGTGGGTGATAAATACAGAAGAGGTGGCGTGTTTCTATTATACTTTTTCTCTGACTGTTCCTTTCCTGATTTTGGCTTACAAATACTCATGTAAAATACTGATCAAATAGTGAACGTGTGAACATGGCCTAACAATGACATTTTAATAAAGCTCATGGGCCTACTGCAGAGAACCATTAGACTCCATTCAGATGACTTTTCTTGTACGTAAAAACATGGACTATTGTTCATCTGTGATATTTTTTTTTATTCAAGTTTTATTAGTGTTAGTTTTTACTAGGGTTGAGCGAAACGGATCAGACATTTTCAAAAATCGCCGACTTTCGGCAAAGTCGGGTTTCGTGAAACCCGACCCAATCCCAGTGTGGGATCGGCCATGCTGTCGGCGATCTTTGCGCCAAAGTCACGTTTCGTATGACGCTTTCAGCGCCATTTCTCAGCCAATGAAGGTGGACGCAGAGTGTGGGCAGCGTGATGACATAGGTCTCAGTCCCCACCATCTTAGAGAAGGGCATGACAGTGATTGGCTAGCTTTCTGCGGCGTCACAGGTGCTATAAAGGGGCGTGCACGCCGACCGACATCTTACTTCTGCCGATCTGAGCATAGGGAGAGGTTGCTGCAGCTTCGTCAGAAGCAGGGATATTGTTAGGGAGGAAATATTAACCCCCAAACCGCTTGTGCTGTAGCGATTTCCACTTTCCAACACCACCTTTTCTTTGCAGGGACAGTGGAGGCTAGATTTCTGTGCATCAGCTCTGTAGCTTATAAGGCTCCCTGATAGCTGCATTGCTGTTTGTACGCCGCTGTGCAAACCAACTGCTTTTTTAAAAGCAAAAGTCCTGTTGCTCCTTTCTGCGCAGTTCTATTGTTTATTTGTCCACACTGAGAAAAGCAAGGAGCAGCAGACACCGTTAGTAGGTCCAACCAAACAAGTAGGCCAAATGCAGTTTCATATTGTAAATATAGGCCGAATGCCTGAAGATTGAAGCTCAGCTTTGTTCAGTGGAGGAGAAAAGCAAAGAGCGGCAGACACCGTTAGTAGGGCCCAACCAAACTAGTAGGCCAAATGCAGTTTCATACTGAAAATATAGGCCGAAAGCCTGAAGATTGAAGCTTAGCTTTGTTCAGTGGAGGAGAAAAGCAAGGAGCGGCAGACACCGTTAGTAGGGCCCAACCAAACTAGTAGGCCAAATGCAGTTTCATATTGTAAATATAGGCCGAAAGCCTGAAGATTGAAGCTCAGCTTTGTTCAGTGAAGGAGAAAAGCAAGGAACGGCAGACACCGTTAGTAGGGCCCAACCAAACTAGTAGGCCAAATGCAGTTTCATATTGTAAATATAGGCCGAAAGCCTGAAGATTGAAGCTCAGCTTTGTTCAGTGGAGGACAGCTGTATTGAGTGGCGCAGACAGACACATGTAGTAGGCCTAAAATAAAAAAAGTAGGCTCAATGCAGTTTAAAATAGGTTACAGGGGTACACAGGCAGCATTGGTTTGGTCAGCGGAGGACGATTGCAAGGAGTGGCGCAGACTTACTAGGCCTAAAATAAAAATGTAGGCTCTATGCAGTTTAAAATAGGTTACAGGGGTACACAGGCATCATTGGTTAGGTCAGCGGAGGATGATTGCAAGGAGTGGTGCAGACTTACTAGGCCTAAAATAAAAAAGTAGGCTCTATGCAGTTTAAAATAGGTTACAGGGGTACACAGGCAGCATTGGTTTGGTCAGCGGAGGACGATTGCAAGGAGTGGCGCAGACTTACTAGGCCTAAAATAAAAAAGTAGGCTCTATGCAGTTTAAAATAGGTTACAGGGGTACACAGGCAGCATTGGTTTGGTCAGCGGAGGACAATTGCAAGGAGTTGCGCAGACAGACTTAGTAGGCCTAAAATAAAAAAGTAGGCTCAATCCAGTTCTATACTGGTAACAGGAGTAAACTGGCGGCTCTTGTTTGTTCGGTGGAGGACAACTGGAAGAAGTGGCTGACACAGTAAGTTGGCCAAAATAGTAAAGTGGCCTAAATGTCTGCAAAAAAAATGTTCCTAAATAAACAGGTGGCAAAGCTAGGTACAGGGGTGGGTTCCTCTGCTGAGTAGCAGACAGTGGTAGTTCGCGCACAGTATTCACAGGTCTAAATGGAGGGCAGGGCCCCTGTATATTTTTACTATCATCTATCATTTCAACAAATTTGTATTGGCAGTGCCATTGAAGGATTTAACAACACAGACTAAACAGTGGTGGAGCAGTGAGAGGTAAGTTTTGCAAGTGGTACAGCACTGTTTGAGCTGGGGGGGAACACTCTCTCATGGGCGGCGGTACTGGCCCAGGGCCCCTCATATTACGACGGTGTGTCTGACGTTGGGTGTGCACCACCACCGCCAGAGACACTTCATTGTACTATGAGGGACCCTGTGCCACTGCCATCGGCCAAAAGTGGGCACACCCACCTGTCCAGGCAAACGGCACTCGCACGGGTGCTTGCGCCAAGTGGTGACCACGGCCCCGTGGGGGGAGTCAGCCCATTTAGGGAGGTGTAAAAATGGCCTATGGTGGACATTCAGCAGCTGAAAATGGAGGAATTGGAGCAGTCAGTAAGAGGAGGCCAAAAGCAAGGCCTTTTTACAGGAAAGCTACGTGTCAGCAGGGGAAGGTGGGGCAAAATATTTAGAAATCCATGATTGGTTCATTTTAATGAAGGTTAGATCATCAACATTTTGGGTAGCCAGACAAGTCCTTTTTTCCGTCAGTATTGAACCAGCAGCACTGAATACTCTTCCTGATAGCACACTAGCAGCTGGGCAAGTGAGCTCCTGTAATGCATATTCTGCCAATTCAGGCCAGGTGTCTATTTTAGATGCCCAGTAATCAAAGGGGAATGACGTGTGAGGGAGAACATCGATAAGGGAGGAAAAATAGTTCGTAACCATACTGGACAAATGTTTTCTCCTGTCACTTTGAATTGATGCAGCAGTACCTGTCGTGTCTGCGGCCATTGCGAAATCACTCCACAACCTGGTCATAAAACCCCTCTGTCCAACGCCACTTCTGATTTGTGCACCTCTAACACCTCTGCCATGTTGCCTCCTGCAGCTCGTGTGAGAACCATCACCGCCGCTGTGTGCTGGGAATGCCTGAACCAAATGGTCTACAAGAGTTGCTTGTGTGGTAGCCAATATTTGCTCAAGGTTCTCATGTGGCATGATATTTTGCAATTTCCCTTTATAGCGTGAATCCAGGAGGCAGGCCAACCAGTAATCGTCATCGGTCATCATTTTGATAATGCGGGGGTCCTTTTTTAGGATACGCAAAACATAATCAGCCATGTGGGCCAATGTTCCAGGTGTTAAATCACTGCTTGTGCTGGGTTGAGGAGCACTTTCTGGCAAATCAACATCACTTGTCTCCCGCAAAAACCCTGTACCTGACCTTGCAACAACACCAGTTTCTATTGCCCCCTGAGAAGCTTCCTCCTCCCATAAATATTCATCCCCATCATCCTCCTACTCCTCTTCGTCCGCCACCTTGTCCAGGAGAGTTCCCCAAGCAGACAATGGCTGACTGTCATGAAGGCTTCCCTCATCCTTGGCTGCAGACACCTGCTCCTTAATGGGCGTCAAACTTTGCATCAGCAGACGCATTAGGCCGGGGACACACTTAACGTATAAAAAAACGGTCCGTTTTTCACGGCCGAGAATCGCACAAATGTTTCAAAAACAGTGATCCGTGTGCAGTGCGAGGATGCGATTTCCTCGCATCAAATGATCCGTGTGACATCCGTGTGACATCCGTATGGCATCCGTATGCCGAGATTTTCTCGCAAGCTTGCAAAACCGACATCTAATGGATTTATGTGCTCAAATGTTCGGGAAAACATATATACAGTATATATATATATATATATATATATATATATATATATATATATATATGTCATTGAGACACATATATATATATTCTGTATTTATATTTCATTCAGCGCGATATCTGTGAAAAGCCGGTAATTCAATTGCCGGCTTTGCATTTCTCCTTCACAAACCCGACAGGATATGAGACATGGTTTACATACAGTAAACCATCTCATATCCCCCTTTTTTTTGCATATTCCACACTACTAATGTTAGTAGTGTGTATGTGCAAAATTTGGCCGCTTTAGCTGCTCAAATAAAGGGTTAAATGGCGGAAAAAATTGGCGTGGGCTCCCGCGCAATTTTCTCCGCCAGAATGGTAAAGCCAGTGACTGAGGGCAGATATTAATAGCCAGGAGAGGGTCCATGGTTATTGGCCCCCCCGTGGCTAAAAACATCTGCCCCCAGCCACCCCAGAAAAGGCACATCTGGAAGATGCGCCTATTCTGGCACTTGGCCACTCTCTTCCCACTCCCTGTAGCGGTGGGATATGGGGTAATGAAGGGTTAATGCCACCTTGCTATTGGAAGGTGATATTAAGCCAGATTAATAATGGAGAGACGTCAATTATGTCACCTATCCATTATTAATCCAATTGTTTGAAAGGGTTAAAAAACACACACACACACACACATATGATTAAAAAGTATTTTAATGAAATAAACACAGCGGTTGTTTTAATATTTTATTGCTCTCTCATTCCATTTTCAGACCCTCGCTTGGCAAAACAATAAACACACCCTAACTTGTTTGACTGCAAATATACCTTCTCTCTTAATATACGATTAAAAACTTCTCTTAATGGGGTTGTCATTTCCCCAACCAAAATTTTGTAGAACTCTCCCGGCAGCCCGTCTGGGCCCAGGGCCATGTTTATTTTCAAGGATTTCATTACTTATTATTTTTTTATTTATTTTTTTTCTTCATTACTTATTAGGGCATTCAAACTTTCTCACTATCTGAAATTGATGGAAGGGATAATGTATCCAGGCTTTCTTCTCTGCCATAGGTTCTTGTCTATACAATGCATTGTGGTATTGGAGTAGAATATTGTTTATCATTTTTGGATCTCTTTGTAAGCTGCCGATAAATGTTGTAGGTGTCTGACCTTTTTCCAGTCGTGCTAGCAATGATCCGGCCTTATTGCCATATTTAAAAAATTCTAATTATTTTGATTTCCTTTCAATCTTTCTAATCTTTCTAACAATAAGTCAAATTTTGCTTTAGCTTTAATTTATTTTTCCCGGTTAATCGGGTTTGAGGCCTTCAAGTATTTTGTATATAGACTCTTATAACGCTTAGATTTTTATTAGCCTCATTATATGCTAGTGTTAGTCTTAGATTTGAGAAATTGTATGTATCCAATGATATGTCCTCTAATCACTGCTTTTGCTATATCCCAAAAGCGATGAGAATCATCTACACTGTGTGCAGAATTATTAGGCAAGTTGTATTTTAGAGGATTATTTTTATTATTGATCAACAACTATGTTCTCAATCAAACCCAAAAGACTCATAAATATCAAAGCTTAATATTTTTGGAAGTTGGAGTGTTTTTTTTTTTTAGATTTGGCTATCTTAGGAGGATATCTGTTTGTGCAGGTAACTATTACTGTGCAGAATTATTAGGCAACTTAATAAATACAAAATAAATTCCAATCTCACTTGTTTATTTTCACCAGGTAAATCATTATAACTGCACAAAATTAAGAAATAAACATTTCTGACATGCAAAAACAAAACCCCAAAAAATGAGTGACCAATATAGCCACCTTTCTTTATGATGACACTCGACAGCCTTCCATCAATAGATTCTGTCAGTTGCTTGATCTGTTTCCGATCAACATTGCGTGCAGCAGTGTTACGCCGTAGGAAATGGGTACAAGGAGTGGACCCACTGGACCGTGGAACCGAACTGCCCCCGAGTGAGCACTCCAGAGTGGGACCAACCCCTATACAGGGATTGTTAGGAGGCAAGCACAGGGACCTCAAGAACCACGGACGCCAGGACCAGGGATCGGCTCAAAGAACAGGAAAAGGGGGAACCGAGGAGAAATGACAAGAGGAAATGAAAACCGGACTTGAGGAATGGAGGAACACGGGAACAGGAACTGAGGAAGGAAACAGAAGAGGAGATGAAAACTGGACTGAGGAATGAAGGACACTGGAACAGCGGAACACGGGAGCAGGCACTGAGGAAAGACAAAGGAAGAACAAGGGGTTAAACGGCAAAAGACTGGAGAAGCACAGGAAAACACTGCGACCTAACTATGGCAAAGAAATTCGATAATCAGGCGCCTCCACTAAGGAAGGAGGGCCTGAAATACCTGATGCCGGACACCGATAGGCCAGGAAGAACTGCCGGGTCAGGTCATGCCGGGAGAGAAGAGAGGAAGAGAGTGCGCGCGGTCAGACCCTACTGCGCCTGCGCAACCCACAGGAGCGCGCACCTGAGGGACGAGAGGACGCACGCCGGGATGCCAGCACCGAGCCCCGGAGGGAAGAGGACACAGCGGGTAGAGCAAGCGACCTGGCGGCAGGAAGCAGAGCAACGGGAGCCGAGGAAACAGTACCCCCTCTCTTACACCCCCTCCCTCTGTTTTTAGATAAAAACTTCTTAAGAATGCGAGGAGCATTAATGTTTTCCCTGGGTTCCCAAGACCTCTCCTCAGGACCGAAGCCCCTCCAATCAACCAAAAAGAAAGTCTTGCCCCTGACTCTTTTGGATGCTAAAATATCCTCCACTTCAAAAACGTTATCTGCAGAAACTGGAGCAGGAGAAGAGCAAGGAACAGAATGAAAACAATTAAGAATGACCGACTTCAGGAGAGAGACGTGGAAGGCATTAGGAATACAGAGCGAGACAGGCAACCTGAGCTTGTAGGCAACATTGTTGATGCGCCGGAGGACTTCAAAAGGACCGATATAACGAGGTCCAAGCTTGTAAGAAGGAATCTTCAATCTAATGTATTTAGAAGGCAGCCAAACCTTTTCGCCAGGAAGAAAAGATGGAGCATCCAAGCGCTTCTTGTCAGCATGTCTCTTCATGCGTTCACCCGTCCTCACCAAGGACTCCTTGGTCTCTAGCCAGATCTTGGAGAATTCCGTAGTCTCTGAGTCTGCTACAGGAATACCGGTGGTGGTAGAGACGGGCAAAGGAACCCTGGGATGCATAACAAAGACCACAAAAAACGGAGATTTGCCAGAGGACTCGCTAGGATGGTTATTATAGGCGAACTCAGCCCAAGGAAGGAGACTTGACCAATTATCGTGATGTGCATTAGAGAAATGGCGAAGATAGGATGCCAACACCTGATTGACACGTTCCACTTGACCGTTGGTTTGAGGGTGATATGCGGAGGAAAAATCCAACTTGACCTCCAGAAGACCACACAGAGCCCTCCAGAATCGAGAAGTAAACTGAACTCCTCGATCCGACACCATGTGAGAGGGGAATCCATGAAGTCGGAAAACATGCTGGACAAAGACTTTAGCCAATTCTTGAGCAGAAGGTAGTTGCTGTAACGGAACAAAGTGTGTCATCTTGGAGAAGCGGTCTACCACTACCAGGATGGTAGTGAATCCGGAAGAACAAGGCAAATCCGTGATGAAATCCAAGGCAATGTGTTGCCAAGGAGCAGAAGGAACAGGTAAAGGAAGCAGAAGTCCAGAAGGCAATCGTCTGGGAACCTTGACCTTGGCGCAAGAGGGACAGGAAGCCGAGAAGTCAGCCACATCTTGGCGGAGAGAGGACCAACAGTAAAACCGAGAAATGAGTTCAAAAGTCTTCTTAACCCCGACATGACCAGAGATTTTGGAGGAATGACCCCAGCGCAACACTAGAGTCCTTTTGGTCTCAGGAACAAAGGTCTTGCCTGGCGGTGGAGAAATCAACCTCACGGGAGCCACAGAAATGACCTTGACCGGATCAATGATGTGAGAGAGATCCTCCTCAGAATCTTGAGGTTGAAGTGATCGAGATAAGGCGTCCGCCTTGACGTTCTTCAGACCAGGACGAAAATGTAACTCGAAATCAATGCGAGCGAAGAATAGAGACCACCTGGCCTGTCGAGGATTGAGCCTCTGGGCTGACTGGATGTAGGCCAGATTCTTGTGGTCAGTGAAAATAATAAATGGATGAACAGCTCCCTCCAGCGAATGGCTCCACTCCTCTAAGGCCATCTTGATGGCTAGCAACTCTCTTTCCCCAATAGAATAGTTGCACTCCGCAGGAGAGAAGGCTTTAGAAAAGAACCCGCAGGAAACCAAATGACCTGAAGAGGACCTTTGAGATAACACTGCACCAGCTCCGGTGGAAGAAGCGTCCACTTCCAGGACGAACGGCTTGTTAGCCTCAGGCCGATGCAATACAGGTGCGGAAAAAAAAGCCTGTTTTAGACTTGAAAAAGCCTCTTCGGCCTCAGGAGACCATACAATAGGACTGGATCCCTTCCGAGTGAGATTGGAGATAGGTTTGATGATGGACGAAAAATGCGAAATAAACTGTCGGTAGTAATTAGCAAAACCGAGGAAGCGTTGGATAGCTTTCACCCCTGCCGGACGAGACCAATGGAAAATAGCAGATAACTTCTCTGGATCCATCTCCAGCCCATTCTCAGAGACAATATATCCTAAAAAGGCAAAGATGATTGCTCAAAGAAACACTTCTGCATCTTTGCATAAAGATGATTCTCCCGAAGTCGCTGCAAGACGAGACGGACGGTCCTTCTGTGAGAAGACAGATCCGGTGAGAAAACGAGGATATCGCCAAGGTAGACCACCACACAGGAGTAAATAGAAAGAACCCAAGTTGAAAGAAAACAGTAACAAATTCCTCCACATGCTCAGTCACAACCACAGTGGGGGAGACTACCAGGAGGACATGTTTAATATAATAAGGACACTCCTAAAGCTAATACAATAAGACAGAAAGAAACGGAGTTTCATGTCCAAAAATGTTTATATAAATATTTTATTATGTTACAAAAATTACCAATAATTTACCAATATATAAACATACATAAAGATAAAAATCAAGACAGTTAGAAGAGTAGAGGTAGCACAGACAGAAAACGGTGCAGAGCTCGGTCTGATGCCAAATACCTAACAAATCACCTGCATCGTGCAGAGTATAACACAGGTCTAAATACGGGGGGCATATAGAACAATATGTACCAATACCATGAGCCCTGTACACAGACTCATATCTCACAAGTGAGATATGAGTCTGTGTACAGGGCTCATGGTATTGGTACATATTGTTCTATATGCCCCCCGTATTTAGACCTGTGTTATACTCTGCACGATGCAGGTGATTTGTTAGGTATTTGGCATCAGACCGAGCTCTGCACCGTTTTCTGTCTGTGCTACCCCTACTCTTCTAACTGTCTTGATTTTTATCTTTATGTATGTTTATATATTGGTAAATTATTGGTAATTTTTGTAACATAATAAAATATTTATATAAACGTTTTTGGACATGAAACTCCATTTCTTTCTGTCTTATTGCACACAGGATTAAAGCATATCCCGAAAGATGTCTTTGACAAACTCTTGAAAAACTGCGGGAGCGTTACACAGCCCAAAGGGCATGACGAGATACTCGTAATGTCCATCCCGGGTGTTAAAAGCAGTCTTCCACTCATCCCCTGAGCGAATACGCACAAGATTGTAGGCTCCATGTAGATCCAACTTTGAGAAAACCCACGCCCCTCTCAAGCGATCAAAGAGCTCCAGGATTAAAGGCAACGGGTATTTATTTTTTACTGTAATGTCATTCAGGCCCCGGTAGTCGATGCAAGGACGTAAAGAGCCGTCTTTCTTTTTTACAAAGAAAAAACTGGCACCAGCAGGCGAGGAAGATTTTCTAATAAAACCCTTAGCGGGGTTTTCTTGGATGTACTCGGACATGGCAGACGTCTCAGCGGGAGATAAGGGATAGATCCGACCTCTGGGTGGCGTGGTCCCAGGATGTAATTCGACAGGGCAGTCTTAGGGCCGATGAGGAGGAAGAGTCTCAGCTTCTTTCTTGTCGAAAACGTCAGAGTAAGACCAATAGGCAGAAGGCAAGCCCTCAGGCCCGGAGGAGGGTAGAGAAACCGAAACCGGGCGGACTGAAGCTAAGCACCTCTCTTGGCATGGATGTCCCCACCGAAGAATCTCTCCAGAACGCCAATCCAGGACAGGTTCGTGAGTGCGAAGCCAAGGAAGGCCAAGCAGAAGAGCATGAGACAAGTTGGGCAAAACGTAGAGAGCAATCTTCTCTTGGTGCAGAGCTCCCACTTGAAGAGTCACCTCCTCGGTGACCATAGAGACGGACTCCTGAAGAAGCTTGCCATCTACAGAAGCAATCATTCGTTGACATTTCAGGGCGACCACTGGAATCTGGTATTTCTTCACCTCCTTAAGCCAAATAAAGTTACCTGCCGCACCCGAATCCAAATATGCTAGTTCCGAGCCACGTCTCTGACCCTGAACTATAAGAACAGAAAGAGTAAGAGGTGGAGAGGGCTCACACACACTTAGGAAGGCCTCTCTTACCTGTCCTAAGTGGAGGCGTTTCCCGGCCTCTCTGGACATGAGCGCAGGAAATGAGATGAGCTTTCACAGTACAAGCAGAGACCTTGTGCCAGCCTCTCTCTTCTGCGTTGGTCCACCATCTTGACCTGATCCACCTGCATGGGTTCAGGTGCTGCAGTACCGGAAACCAAAGACCGAAGAGTAAGAGGACACTGAACAGAAGAAGAGGAAGGACGCATAGGCCTCCTCTCCCTAGCAGCCTCTCTAGAACGCTCTTGAAAGAGCAAATCGATGCATGTAGCAAGTGAAATAAGCTCCTCCAAGGTAGTAGGAGGATCCCTACCTGCGAGTTCATCTTTAATCTTACTCGACAAACCACGCCAAAAAGTATCTACCAACGCCTCGTTATTCCACCCAAGTTCAGACGACAGGGTACGAAAGCGTATGGCATATTGCCCCACAGAGAGGGAACCCTGATGAAGGTTAAAAAGAGCCTCAGTCGTGGAAGCGAGCCTTCCGGGCACATCAAAAACCCTCCTGAAAGTGTCCAAAAAGGTGGCAATACTGGTCACTATAGGGTCGTCCCGTTCCCAGAGAGGGTTTACCCAGGAAAGAGCCTCTCCCTTTAAATGAGATACAATAAAAGCAACTTTAGCCCGGTCGGTAGGGTACTGCTGGGGCAGCAACCCAAAGTGTAAATGACACAGGTTGAGGAAACCCCGACATAGTTTAGGATCGCCGCTATAGCGAGGCGGTTTACCCAAACGAGGAGATGGCGCTGAGGAAGAATCTGGAGACCGAGAAGAACCTTGCGAAGAAACCGACTGCAAGGAAAGCAAGCGACCATCTATGGAAGCCATATAAGACAAGATGTGTGCCTGGGTATCACACTGCTGAACCAGCTCTTGCTGGAGACTGGCCAACTGAGCAGCATTCCCGGGATCCGCGGTTTGTAAAGCAGACAGCCGGGAATCCATCGTCTTCATGAAAGACATGATTCGAGTCTGGTTTTCTCGTAAGAAGACCAACTCTTTTTGGGTGGAGGCCCCGGCGGGGTCCATGGCCTGATTATGCTGTTACGCCGTAGGAAATGGGTACAAGGAGTGGACCCACTGGACCGTGGAACCGAACTGCCCCCGAGCGAGCACTCCAGAGTGGGACCAACCCCTATACAGGGATTGTTAGGAGGCAAGCACAGGGACCTCAAGAACCATGGAGGCCAGGACCAGGGATCGGCTCAAAGAACAGGAAAAGGGGGAACCGAGGGGAAATGACAAGAGGAAATGAAAACCGGACTTGAGGAATGGAGGAACACGGGAACAGGAACTGAGGAAGGAAAAAGAAGGGTAGATGAAAACTGGACTGAGGAACGAAGGACACTGGAACAGTGGAACACGGGAGCAGGCACTGAGGAAAGACAAAGGAAGAACAAGGGGTTAAACGGCAAAAGACTGGAGAAGCACAGGAAAACACTGCGACCTAACTATGGCAAAGAAACTCGATAATCAGGCACCTCCACTAAGGAAGGAGGGCCTGAAATACCTGATGCCGGACACCGATAGGCCAGGAAGAACTGCTGGGTCAGGTCACGCCGGGAGAGAAGAGAGGAAGAGAGTACGCGCGGTCAGAACCTACTGCGCCTGCGCAACCCACAGGAGTGCGCGCCCGAGGGACGAGAGGACGCACGCCGGGATGCGAGCACCGAGCCCCGGAGGGAAGAGGACGCAGCGGGGAGAGCAAGCGACCCGGCGGCAGGAGGCGGAGCAATGGGAGCCGAGGTAACAAGCAGCAACCACAGCCTCCCAGACACTGTTCCGAGAGCTGTACTGTTTTCCCTCCCTGTAGATCTCACATTTTATGAGGGACCACAGGTCCTCTATGGGGTTCAGATCAGGTGACCTTTACTGGCCAGCCACGTTGTGGAGTAGCTGGAGGCATGTGATGGAGCATTGTCCTGCATGAAAATCATGTTTTTCTTGAACAATACTGACTTCTTCCTGTACAACTGCTTGAAGAAGTTGTCTTCTAGAAACTGGCAGTAGGTCTGGGAGTTGAGCTTCACTCCATCCTCAACCCGAAAAGGTCCCACAAGTTCATCTTTGATGATACCAGCCCATAACAGTACCCCACCTCCACCTTGCTGGCGTCTGAGTCGGAGTGGAGCTCTTTGCCCTATACCACCATTCCTTCAGTAGTGTTTGAATGTTTTCATCTTGGGTCAGAAAACTGGGGAATTTCAAAATAATATCTGATTCTTTTGGAAAAACATCAGTTTAAGTTATCTTTTCCAGAGCATGTTCTGAGATACAGTGCCTTGCGAAAGTATTCGGCTCCTTGGAACTTTTCAACCTTTTCCCACATATCATGCTTCAAACATAAAGATACCAAATGTAAATTTTTGGTGAAGAATCAACAACAAGTGGAACACAACTGTGAAGTTGAATTAAATTTATTGGTTATTTAAAATTTTTGTGGAAATTAAAAAACTGAAAAGTGGGGCGTGCAATATTATTCGGCCCCTTTACTTTCAGTGCAGCAAACTCAGTCCAGAAGTTCATTGTGGATCTCTGAATGATCCAATATTGTCCTAAATGCCTAATGATGATAAATATAATCCACATATGTGTAATCAAGTCTCCGTATAAATGCACCTGGTCTGTGAAAGTCTCAGAGTTCTTTTTGAAGCACAGAGCGCATCATGAAGACCAAGGAACACAATAGGCAGGTCCGTGATACTGTTGTGGCAAAGTTTAAAGCCGGATTTGGATACAAAATGATTTCCAAAACTTTAAACATCTCAAGGAGCACAGGAGACCCAGCCGTCCCTCTAAACTTTCATCTCAAATAAGGAGAAGACTGATCAGAGATGCAGCCAAGAGGCCCATGATCACTCTGGATGAACTGCAGAGATCTACAGCTGAGGTGGTACAGTCTGTCCATAGGACATCAATGAGTCGTACTCTGCACAAATCTGGCATTTATGGAAGACTGGCAAGAAGAAAGCCATTTCTCAAAGATATCCAAAAAAAAGTGTTGCTTAAAGTTTGCAACAAGCCACCTGGGAGACACACCAAACATGTGGAAGAAGGTGCTCTGGTCAGATGAAACCAAAATTTAACTTTTTGGAAACAATGTCAAACGATATGTTTGGCGTAAAGGCAACACAGTTCATCACCCTGAACACACCATCCCCACTGTCAAACATGGTGGTGGCAGCATCATGGTTTGGGCCTGGTTTTCTTCAGCAGGGACAGGGAAGGTGGTTAAAATTGATGGGAAGATGGATGGAGCCAAATACAGGACCATTCTTGAAGAAAACCTGTTGGAGTCTGCAAAAGACCTGAGGCTGGGACGGAGATTTGTCTTGAAACAAGACAATGATCCCAAACATAAAGCAAAATCTACAGTGGAATGGTTCACAAATAAACGTATCCAGATGTTAGAATGGCCAAGTCAAAGTCCAGACCTCAATGCAATAGAGAATCTGTGGAAAGAGCTGAAAACTGCTGTTCACAAACGATCTCCATCAGACCACACTGAGCTCGAGCTGTTTGCCAAGGAAGAATGGGCAAGAATTTCAGTCTCTTGATGAACAAAACTGTTAGAGACATACCACAAGCGACTTGCAGCTGTAATCGCAGCAGAAGGTGGAGCAACAAAGTATTAAGTTAAAGGGGCTGAATAATATTGCACGCCTGTTGTGAACTCCGTTTTCAGGCTCCCTCTTGTGGTCACAGATGGTATTGTGTGACTTTGGTTTTTTGGCTCCCCCTGGTGGTTTGGTTTATTATCCTGCGGGTCTGCTGGATCAGCTGCCTCGTTATTCACCAGGGAGGCTCCTATTTAGCTCTGCTTCACTTCCACTTGTTGCCGGCTGTCAATGTATTCAGTGCTATTCTGATTACTCCTGATTATCTCATTTTCTGCCTCTTCAGGATAAGCTAAGTTCTGTTTGAATATTTTTTGCTCATCTGCCTGCAATATGATTTCTGTGTATGATGAGTCTAGTCCAGCTTGCTAACATGTGATTTCTTTTTGCTGGTAAGCTCTGGGGTACGGAGTTGCTTCCCCCGCACCGTTAGTTGGTGCGGGGGCTCGAGCAATCTCTGCGTGGATATTTTGAATAGGGTTTTTTATTGACCGCACAGTTTCCTTCCTATTTTCTGCTATCTAGTATTAGTGGGCCTCATTTGCTAAATCTGATTTCATCTCTGCGTTTGTGCTTTCCCCTTAACTCACCGTTAATATTTGTGGGGGGCTATTCTATATCTTTGGGGTCTTCCACTGAGGCAAGTGAGGACTTACTTTCCCTCCAGGAATAGTCAGTTTCTCAGGCCGTGATGAGACGTCTAGGATTTTTAGGTAACGTTCCACGGCTGCCCATAGTTGTTTGCGGATAGGATCAGGTTGCGGTCAATCTAGTTACCACTTCCCCAGAGCTAGTAGTCTGTTCAGTTACTTAGCTAGTCCGACCTGCGATCCTTGCCACTAGGATCATAACACACGCCCCACTTTTCAGTTTTTGAATTTCCACAAAAATTTAAAATAACCAATAAATTTCACAATTGTGTTCCACTTGTTGTTGATTCTTTACCAAAAAATTACATTTAGTATCTTTATGTTTGAAGTATGATATGTGAGAAAAGTTTGAAAAGTTCCAGGGAGTAGAATACTTTCGCAAGGCACTGTAACTAGATCTTTAATAGCAACATGGCTGATTTTGTTTAAAATATCTTCTGCAACCAAAAAATAATCAACAGAGTGTTTTTGGTTTTATTGTGCTTTTTTGTGTTTTCAAGTTTCTTGGTGGTGGGAACATGTCTCTACAGGCTTGTTCACTCTGCGTATGGCTCATGTGTTCCTGTTTTACATAATTGTTTTCTTGTGTCCACAAGACTGGGGAGGCCTCCACCCCTCTTTTTTTGAGCCGTGCGCACAAGAGCTGTTCTATCCAGCGTGTCCACATTGGACATTTCCTCTCTGAACCCTGCTCATACAGGTATTGTACAGATGACCAGGTTTTTAAATACATCAGATAGGTATTACATACATCAGTTAGGACTGCTCTGATACGGGTATACCTTGACATTTGGTAGAGCGGCTTAGTATACATTTTTTGCAAAAAGCGTATCAACCAAATACCCTGTTTTTTCCATCTTTTTTGCTAGCACTTGCTGTTCACTGTGATCTTTTTGCAACAGAGTGTTTTTGGTTTTACTGTGCTTTTTTGTGTTTTCAAAAAATAATCAATACTAGACCAATTATTATGTACATGGGAAAAATGTGTATATTCCCTGCCCAGGTGGTAAATGATGCACCAGGCATCTTTAAGACTTGTGTTTTCTGTAGGAATGCTATATCTACTTTGAGTGTTTTCAAATGTCTTCCCACCATCATTCTCTTATAGGGTGACTGTAGCCTTTGACATTCCAAGTAATTAAATTTACATTACCGTAGTCAAGTTAATATAACAATCATAGGGTGTGAAAATTACAAACATCACAACCAAACAAAGAAAAAACAGACATCTTTCTCCAAATTAAAGAATTTCACTATAGACAGAGTCAATATTTGTAGTGTTGACTCCACTTTTTTCACACACCTATGGGAAGTCTGTCTACTTCTTTACTTTTTGATAAATGTATACATATATATATATATATATATATATATATATATATATACACAGTATATATATATATATATATATATATAGAGAGAGAGAGAGAGAGAGAGGAGGGGGGCAAACCCAGTGCCTTCGCTCCCTATGTCCCTGGTATAATAAAGTAATGTGTGCGCGTGCTCCGCACACCTCAGCGCGAGTAAGCTTCCTGGGCTGCAGGGAACAGCAATGTAGCTCCAAAGGAGTCACTCCGCCTCACATAAGTGCCGGCATGTACACACAACTCTCCATGACACCAAAAGTGAAGCTGCATCTACAGGGAATCGTATGTGAGGTAAGCATGAAAAACTTTATTTTTTAACCCCTTTACCCCCAAGGGTGGTTTGCACGTTAATGACCAGGCCAATTTTTACAATTCTGACCACTGTCCCTTTATGAGGTTATAACTCTGGAACGCTTCAACGGATCTCATTGACTCTGACATTGTTTTATTGTGACATATTGTACTTCATGATAGTGGTAAAATTTCTTTGATATTACCTGCGTTTATTTGTGAAAAAAACAGAAATTTGGCGAAAATTTAGAAAATTTCGCAACTTTCCAACTTTGAATTTTTATGCAATTAAATCACAGAGATATGTCAAACAAAATACTTAATAAGTAACATTTCCGACATGTCTAATTTACATCAGCACAATTTTGAAACCAAAATTTTTTTTGTTAGGGAGTTATAAGGGTTAAAAGTTGACCAGCAATTTCTCATTTTTACAACACCATTTTTTTATGGACCACATCTCATTTGAAGTCATTTTGAGGGGTCTATATGATAGAAAATAACCAAGTGTGACACCATTCTAAAAACTGCACCCCTCAAGGTGCTCAAAACCACATTCAAAAAGTTTATTAACCCTTCAGGTGTTTCACAGGAATTTTTGGAATGTTTAAATAAAAATGAACATTTAACTTTTTTTCACAAAAAATTTACTTCAGCTCCAATTTGTTTTATTTTACCAAGGGTAACAGGAGAAAATGGACCCTAATAGTTGTTGTACAATTTGTCCTGAGTACGCTGATACCCCATATGTGGGGGTAAACCACTGTTTGGGCGCATGGCAGAGCTCGGAAGCGAAGGAGCGCCATTTGACTTTTCAATGCAAAATTGACTGGAATGGAGATGGGACACCATGTTGCGCTTGGAGAGCCACTGATGTGCCTAAACATTGAAACCCCCTACAAGTGACACCATTTTGGAAACGAGACCCCCTAAGGAACTTATCTAGATGTGTGGTGAGCACTTTGACCCATTAAATGATTCACAGAAGTTTATAATGCAGAGCCGTAAAAATAAAAATTCTTTTTTTTTTCCACAAAAATTCTTTTTTAGCCCCCAGTTTTGTATTTTTCAAGGGTAACAGTTGAAATTAGGCCCCAAAAGTTGTTGTCCAATTTGTCCTGAGTACGCTGATACCCCATATGTGGGGGAAACCACGGTTTGAGCGCATGGCAGAGCTGGGAAAGGAAGGAGCGTCATTTGGAATGCAGACTTAGATGGATTGGTCTGCAGAGGTCACATTGCGTTTCCAGAGCCCCTAATGTACCTAAACAGTAGAAACCCCACACAAGTGATGCCATATTGGAAACTAGACCCCCCAAGGAACTTATCTAGATGTGTTGTGAGAACTTTGAACCCCCAAGTGTTTCACTACAGTTTATAACGCAGAGCCGTGAAAATAAAAAATCTTTTTTTTTCCACAAAAATTATTTTTCAGCCCCCAGTTTTGTATTTTCCCAAGGGTAGCAGGAGAAATTGGACCCCAAAATTTGTTGTCCAATGCGTCCTGAGTATGCTGATATCCCATATGTTGGGGTAAGCGCACGGGAGAGCTCGGAAGGGAAGGAGCACTGTTTAACTTTTTCAACGCAGAATTGGCTGGAATTGAGATCGGATGCCATGTCGCGTTTGGAGAGCCCCTGATGTGCCTAAACAGTGGCAACCCCCAATTATAACTTAAACTCTAATCCAAACACATCCCTAACCCTAATCCCAACGGTAACCCTAACCACACCCCTAGCCCTGACACACCCCTAACCCTAATCCCAACCCTATTCCAAACCATAAATGTAATCCAAACCCTAACCCTAACTTTAGCCCCAACCCTAACTGTAGCCTTAACCCTAGACCCAACCCTAACCCTAGCCCTAACCCTAGCCCTAACCCTTGCCCTAACCCTAACCCTAGCCCAAACCCTAGCCCTAACCCTAGCCCTAACCCTAGCCCTAACCCTAACCCTAGCCCTAACCCTAATGGGAAAATGGAAATAAATACATTTTTTTAACTTTTTAATTTTTCGCTAACTAAGGCTGGTTTCACACTTGCGTTTTGATCTGCAGCGTTTAAAAAAAAAACGCAGGTGGTGAAAAAACGCATGTAAACGCATGCAAACGCTGCGTTTTTTAGACACATGCGTTTTTACATGCATTTTAAAAAACGCAGCGTTTGACCGCATTTACATGCGTTTTTTGCATGCGTTTGCGTTTTTTTGCGCAAGAAGAGAAATTTCACAATAACAAAAACAAGATAACCAGACACCACCAATGGGACTACAGTGGGCGTATATGATGGGCTCTCTATATTTAGACCCTACGGCTACTTAAATTTTAACAGCTTGCTACTGTATCCTGTGTCATGATGGATCTTCGCATGGAGAGCTTTTATTTCAACCTGGATTTCAGCTTCAAGATGTTTCTGGCCTGTGCTTTTGCTTGGGAGCAAGACCGAAACCGCGAAAGATGGAGAAGGAGACAACGTAGGCGTTTTTGGAGGCACCCCATTATTGAATTGCGTGAGAGCTGTGGAGCCTACCACACGCTCTATGCCGAGCTGAATGCCAACCCGGAGAAATTCCAGGAGTACACGAGAATGTCGCAAGAATCGTTCCGGGATTTGCTGTCTCGTGTCCAAGGAGCCATATGGCGACAGGATTCCCAGCTCCGTAGAGCGATTCCACCCGAGGAACGTCTGCTAGTGACATTAAGGTATGTTCAAAATCTAAACCAATGACAGTCCAAATTTTTTATTCTGCCTTTTTTTGGGGGGTATTTTCCTTTTTTTTTTTTTTTTTTTTAATTTTTAACCACACCATAAAAAGAGTAGATTGTAATGTTGTTTTTTGTTTGTGTTTTTCTTCTAGATTTCTTGCCACAGGGGAGAGTTTATCTTCCCTCCACTTCCAATACCGGCTTGGAATATCCACCCTGTCCAGAATAGTTGTGGACACCTGTCGGGCATTATAGAATGTACTCCATGAGGAGTTTATACCACTACCCACCACGGACATGTGGCGTGAAATTGCTGACAAATTCTGAAATGTGTGTGATTTCCCCAACTGTTTAGGAGCGGTGGATGGAAAGCACATCCGCATTATCAAACCTGCCAGAACCGGATCGGAGTTTTTCAACTACAAAAAATATTTTTCTGTAGTGCTCATGGCAATAGCTGATGCGCACTGTCGCTTCATCGCCGTGGACATTGGAGCTTTTGGCTGTGGCAACGATTCCCAGACTTCCAAGAGCTCGGATATGGGCCGGCGTGTGTATGGTAAAAATTTTAATTTTCCCCCTCCACAGCCTCTCCCCAACACTCAAGGCCCACCGCTGCCATTTGTTATGGTTGGGGATGAGGCCTTCCAGATGTGTGAAAATCTCCTGAAGCCCTATTCCAGTCGTGACTTGGACCACACTAGAAGGATCTTCAACTACAGACTGACCAGGGCCCGAAGAACAGTAGAGTGCACCTTTGGCATTCTGGTCGCTAAATGGCGCATTCTTGCATCAGCCATAAATCTAAATGTGGAAACAGTTGACGAGGTGGTCAAAGCCTGTGTGGTTCTGCACAATTACATAATTACTAAGGAACGACCCCACATTGAACTGGATGAACCAGTTGCACACCCTCTGCCTGATTTCCAGCATCACCCACTACGGACAACTGCAGCCGTTGGTCTCATGCGGGACCAATTTGCTGCTTATTTTGATTCAGATATTGGACGGGTGTCATGGCAGGACAATGTTGTGTAAATGTCCTGTTGTATCTTTATCTGTACCAGTAATTTTCTACAATGAAAATAATGTTTCACATTAATAAACTTTAGTGTTGGTTGTGTTGACCGTGTCTCCTATCTTTTTCCTCTCCAAACCAAGGTTACCCAAAAACGTGCATTAAACCATGTCATATCCCCCTTTTTTTTGCATATTCCACACTACAAATGTTAGTAGTGTGTATGTGCAAAATTTTGGCACTGTAGCTTTTAAAATAAAGGGTTAAATTGCAGAAAAAATTGGCGTGGGCTCCCGCGCAATTTTCTCCGCCAGAGTGGTAAAGCCAGTGACTGAGGGCAGATATTAATAGCCTAGAGAGGGTCCATGGTTATTGGCCCCCCTGGCTACAAACATCTGCCCCCAGCCACCCCAGAAAAGGCACATCTGGAAGATGCGCCAATTCTGGCACTTGGCCTCTCTCTTCCCACTCCCGTGTAGCGGTGGGATATGGGGTAATGAAGGGTTAATGTCACCTTGCTATTGTAAGGTCACATTAAGCCTGATTAATAATGGAGAGGCGTCAAATATGACACCTATCCATTATTAATCCAATTGTATGTAAGGGTTAAAAAAACACACACACATTATTAAAAAGTATTTTAATGAAATAAACACACTGGTGGTTTTAATATTTTATTACTCTCTCAATCCACCTGAAGACCCTCGCTTGGAAAAATAATAAACCAACAATATACATACCTTCTGTTGATCTGTCACGTCCCACGAGGTAAATCCATCTGAAGGGGTTAAAATATTTTACAGGCAGGAGCTCTGCTAATGCAGCGGTCCTCGTGCCTGTAAACCCCGGGGAATGAAGGAAATGTAGGTCAATGACCTATAGTTACCTTCAGTCGCGGTGATGCGCCCCCTGCTGGATGTCCTCATATGACCTCGAGCGCGGGAAAAAGTTCCCAGGCTGCAGTTAATGAAGACATCCAGCAGGGGCGCATCACCGCGACTGAAGGTAACTATAGGTCATTGACCTACATTTCCTTCATTCCCCGGGGTTTACAGGCACGAGCACTGCTGCATTAGCAGAGCTCCTGCCTGTAAAACATTTTAACCCTTTCAGATGGATTTACCTTGTGGGACGTGACAGATCAACAGAAGGTATGTATATTGTTGGTTTATTATTTTTCCAAGCGAGGGTCTTCAGGTGGATTGAGAGAGCAATAAAATATTAAAACCACCAGTGTGTTTATTTCATTAAAATACTTTGTAATCAAGTGTGTGTGTTTTATTAACCATTTAGTACTATTGGATTAATAATGGATAGGTGTCATATTTGACGCCTCTCCATTATTAATCTGGCTTAATGTCACCTTACAATAGCAAGGTGACATTAACCCTTCATTACCCCATATCCCACCGCTACATGGGAGTGGGAAGAGAGAGGCCAAGTGCCAGAATTGGCGCATCTTCCAGATGTGCCTTTTCTGGGGTGGCTGGGGGCAGATGTTTGTAGCCAGGGGGGGCCAATAACCGTGGACCCTCGCTAGGCTATTAATATCTGCCCTCAGTCACTGGCTTTACCACTCTGGCGGAGAAAATTGCGCGGGAGCCCACGCCAATTTTTTCCGCGATTTAACCCTTTATTTTAAAAGCTACAGCGCCAAAATGTTGCACATACACACTACTAACATTTGTAGTGTGGAATATCCAAAAAAAGGGGGATATGACATGGTTTACTGTCTCATCTCATGTTCGGTTTGTAAATCCGGGAATTCAATTTCAGGCTTTTAACATATATCGCGCTGAAGTAAATATAAATGTGTATATATATATATATATATATATATATATATATATATATATATATATATATATAAATAAAACAGGAAACCAGACTTTGGAGCGAAGATCGCCGTCGGCCGACCCGATCCCACAGTGAGATCGGGTGGGGTTTCACCAAACCCGACTTTGCCAAAAGTCGACGACTTTTGAAATTGGCAGATCTGTTTCGCTCAACCCTAGTGGTTATACAAGGCAGTTATCAACTCAACAGGTCAGGTGTCATAACTTTTGAGTTTATGAACACCTGACCTGTTCAGTAGAGGACTGCACTGTATTTCCACCATTTTCTCTTAATGCTGCCACACTAGGCATATACAAAAAGAGATTATGGATATACATGTTATATTTTTGGGGCCACCTCATATCTGTATACTAAAGACACACATATAGCTGCAGTCTTGTATGTTTAACTACTGTAGATATGTTGGGGCCCAAAAAATAAGTGTGTGGCGAAGTTTCTTGGCGCACGGTGTGTGTTGCCGGCGGCGATAGACACAATAAACCAAACAAGATTGTGGCAAAGCAAACTTTTTTTATTTAGTTAACATGTAAAAAAATTATTTTTTTAAACCGCGCCGGCTTGGGGTTGAGTGATGTAAACGGGGGGTGTGAAGAACTGAGGCCTGGCTAACCGTGGACGACGCAGAGGAGGCAGGAGAAGGGGCAATAAAACTAGAAGGGTCTGGAAGTTCGGGGATGGGGCTTGAAACATGAGAGGCTTGAGACACACTGGAAGGGTGAGACAAAACTGACAATACAGACACATCGGTAGGTGAAGGGGGAGGCATACTAAGAGGTTTTTGTTTGTTTTTTTTCTGATTTTTTTTTGGCTTTGCCTGGTAGGGGGACGTCTTGGTGGGCTCATATGCTGTAGCGTGGTGGCGGGAGACCCGACAGGGTCCGGCTGCACTGTCTCACAGTCCATTGCGCTTGTCAAGCGCTCACCCATGCCAGGGTCCTGCTGCATCGTGGTGGGTCCGGGCCGGAAAGACACGCCAGGGTCCTGCTGCATGGTGGTGGGTCCGGGCCGGAAAGACATGCCAGGGTCCTGCTGCATCGTGGTGGGTCCGGGCCGGAAAGACACGCCAGGGTCCTGCTGCATCGTGGTGGGTCCGGGCCGGAAAGACACGCCAGGGTCCTGCTGCATCGTGGTGGGTCCGGGCCGGAAAGACACGCCAGGGTCCTGCTGCATCGTGGTGGGTCCGGGCCTGAAAGCCACGCCAGGGTCCTGCTGCATCGTGGTGTCAGTGGAGGAGGTCCAAGCCGGAGCAGCGGTGGTCACGGTGGTGGCGGTGGGATGTCCAACTGCACTCGTCATGGTGTTGGCGCTGTAGTGGAGTCCGCCTGTGGAAGGAATTGAGATGGCCGTGCACTGGTATGCAGCAGAGGTCGGCAAGGAGGTTAATCGTGACAGTGACGGCACAGTTGGATATGCCGCCACTGTCTGCTGTAAATAACGACTCTGCTGCATAACCTGCACAAAAGCAGCATTGCAGGCCTGCATGACACTAAGCTGGAGATCAGGGCTAATCTATTCCGACATGCCCTGCTGAACTTGGTTGAAAAAATTATGAACTGGCCTCTGGAGGTCGGCTTTAACTTGATCAAGGCTTTTGGTGACCTCCTGGATACGGCAATTCAAGAGGTTATGAGAAACATCCATTCGGTCACCTAAAGCCTTGATTGCTTCGTGTAAAACCGAGCTCAAGTGCAAAAACTCGGGCATGATTAACCTGTCCGAAGCCCTCTGTTGCTGCCGGGATGAGCCCCAAAAAAAGGGGGCAGTGGAAGAGGACTGGGAAAGGGGAATACCTGACGGGCCAGCTCCCTGGTCTCCAGTTAGTGTGGAAGGCCCACCTGCTGCTGCGCTGCTGGATGGCTGGGACGGGTCTATGGCTGCCGGCTGAAGGACCGCTCCAGAACCTGGCTCGACAGTCGTGCTGTGTGTGCTGTGAAAAAAGGAAACAGAAAATTAATACCAAAAAATAACCAGACGCTAAATCCTGTGGAATTTTAAAATACAGATTATGTCAATACAATACAACCGAAAGCATGTGAGAAAAACTTACGCTCTCTGGGCAAGGACCGGTCGTTGTCAATAAGGTCATCGTCCCGTCGTGAAACCTAAAAATTAAAGACAATCATTACAGTTTGCTCAATCACATTAGGAAAAGAAAGAGAACAGATGATGAGAAATGGCATGAATACGAAAGTAAACATACAAAAGGATTCCATAAGAAAAATTTAAAGATATACGAGTGTAAACAATGGAAGATTCAAGAATTTTACAATGAGCCATGAGTCAGCCATGTATACATACCCGCTGCCGTCTTCCCACCGGACCTTGACTCCGCTGCTCCTGGCCGGTCTGTGCCTCAGTAGAAGTGCTCTAAAAAAAGGAAAAATCAAATTGTCACATGTGTCGATGTGACAGTGAATACTTACCAATCTGACGAGGCAAACACTCACCTCACTGACATGCTCCACTTCCGGCTGACGTGGCTCAAACTCCTCACCAGATGAAGACTCCGAAGAAGACATTCTGAGGCATGTAGAAAGAAAGAAATGGAAGAAATTAGGACATGTAGAGCCAAAAATTAGAAAATAAAGGCATTGGTAGGATATACTCACATTGATCTGGGTCTTGTCCTCCAAAATGAATCCTGCCAGTGTCTTGTCTTCTTCAAAGTCTGATGAGAAGTGTCCTGAAACTTTCCCCAACCTCCCTTTTATCACCTTGTTGGTAGGGGGTGTCTTATCAGTGTCTAGACATGGTTATCTTAATGGAAACGCATGCGTTCAAAAACGCATGCAAACGCATGTACACAAAAACGCATGCGTTTCCATAGACATCAATGTATTTTTTGACGCAAATCAAACGCAAATGAACGCATGCGTTTTTTTGCGGCAAAAAAACGCCCCTGAAAATTACTACATGTTGCATTTCTGCAACATGCCGCATGCAGCCAAAAAACGCATGCGTCGTTAAACGCGGACAAACGCGTACCAAAAAAAACGCATGTTAAACATAGGAAAAAAAAACGCATGCTTTTTTTTCCAAAAACGCTGCAGATCAAAACGCAAGTGTGAAACCAGCCTAAGGGGGTGATGAAAGGGGGTTTGATTTACTTTTATAGCGGGTTTTTTAGCGGATTTTTATGATTGGCAGCCGTCACACACTGAAAGACGCTTTTTATTGCAAAAAATATTTTTTGCGTTTCCACATTTTGAGAGCTATAATTTTTCCATATTTTGGTCCACAGAGTCATGTAAGGTCTTGTTTTTTTGCGGGACGAGTTGACGTTTTTATTGGTAACATTTTCGGGCACGTGACATTTTTTGATCGCTTTTTATTCTGATTTTTGTGAGGCAGAATGACCAAAAACCAGCTACTCATGAATTTCTTTTGGGGGAGGCGTTTATACCGTTCTGCGTTTGATAAAATGGATAAAGCAGTTTTATTCTTCGGGTCATTTTTTTTATGTTTCGGCGCTTTTATACGATAAAAACTATTTTATAGAAAAAATAATTATTTTTGCATCGCTTTATTCTGAGGACTATAACTTTTTTACTTTTTCTTTGATGACGCTGTATGGCAGCTCGTTTTTTGCAGGACAAGATGACGTTTTCAGTGGTACCATGGTTATTTATATTCCAAAACGAAGAAAAAATAGAAGCGCACTCACCGGTCCTAAATGCAACAGTCCTTTAATCAAAACATGTGCAGGTACAAAGGGAGAACGTGGAACAGAAGGACGACAGCCGTTTCGCGCTGTTGCGCTTTAACGGCGCCTGCTCTGATTAGGCGCTGTGAAGCCACCTCCCTGCAGGACCCGGATGCCGCAGCCATTTTGGATCCGGGCCTGCTGCAGGGAGGAGGAGGTAAGAGCCCCTCGGAGCAACGCGATCACATCGCGTTGCTCCGGGGGTCTCAGGGAAGCACGCAGGGAGCCCCCTCCCTGCGCGATGCTTCCCTATACCGCCGGAACACTGCGATCATGTTTGATCGTGGTGTGCCGGAGGTTAATGTGCCGGGGGCGGTCCAAGACCACTCCTGGCACATAGTGCCGGATGTCAGCTGCGATAGTCAGATGACATCCGGCCGCGATCGGCCATGCTCCCCGCATAAGCGCGGCCGATCGCGCTGGACGTACTATCCCATCGGTGGTCATACGGGCCCACCCCACCTCGACGAGATAGTACGTCCGATGTCAGAAAGGGGTTAAATAAAATTAAGTAAATGGGCTTGAAGGGGAGCAAATGATGATGAATTGAGGGTGTGGAAAGGTGAACATGAATCGTGATATATTTAGATGAGGGAACGCAAATAATGATGAATTGAGGATGCAGGCGTGTAACTGGCATTGAATTGGGGAAAGAGATCAGTTGCTAATTAATTTATATATTTATTGGATGGGGAAGTGGCTATTTATAGTTAGTGGAGGTACATTGGTGGATTACAATTTATATTTGGAATGGTGGGTTGCATAATAACTAATTTTATATTAATGGTGGGTGTGGAGCGCCCCCACACCGCCGCAGGGCCGAGGGGTACCCGGAGCCGGGCCTCTAGGTCTCAGTCCTGGGGTTGTTACGGTGGCTAGACCCGGTCCGTGGCCCTGTCCGTCAGTGGGGGACATCCGGTGAAGTAGGTGGTGTTAACGGTGGTGTAGCGGTGCAGTTGTGGGGTGCAGGTCGCGGTAAATAACGAGGACACCAGGTTGCAGTCTCTTTACCTCTTTACTGGAGATCTCTGAGTCCTCAGTCCAGAATACGGTTCACCAGGCTGCGCAAGTCCGGCCGGTCCAATGGCACCTCCAGAGTTCTCTTCACAGGTGGAAATCAGTGCCTTCCTTCTTAGCGCTGTGTGTTGTAGTCCTTCCCTGCTGTGCTCACGGAAAGTACCCCACAACTGTTGTGTCTGTTTCTTAAGTTCCCTCACAACTCGATTAGATGTTCCTCTCTTATTCCATCCCTCCCTGTTATTCAGGTTGGAACGGCACCCGTTTGTCAGGTAGGCCTGGAGTTCTTCCGGGACCCTAGTGACGCCCCTCTCCCGCAATTGCCCCCCAAGACTTCATAGGTGATATGTGGTAGACAGCCCGCCTGAGACTGACTGTCCTGCCGCTGTTCGGAGTATGGCTTAAAGCTGTATATTATTCCACTCCCTCGGCGTTCCGGCCACCGGTAATGCGCCTCAGCAAGGTGCTGCCTCTTTCAACAAAACCCCTGCTGGTATTCTCCGTCTGCTTGATCTCGTTTCTCACTCAGCACAATCTATCTCGCTTCTAGTCCTTTCTTGGGCACCGCCGCTATGCTGAGCAGGCACGGTCCCGTTACGTTCTTTCCAATGCCAAGCCTCTGCCAGGATCCCACCCCTGGAAGAGACCCTACTGTCTCTTCCTCCACAACACCCTCTCTCACTAGGTGTTGCTTCGTTCAATCCAGTCAGCGTTCTCCCTAACTTCCTGCCTGACCCCCAGTTTACCCACTATGGTGGGGAGTGGCCTAATGAATAGCACCCTTAGCTCCCCCCGGAGGCCCTGCTGTGAAACATATTGGTGTCTGTGATACCTGATCAGAGGAACTCCTTCAGTGCCATCGAACGCACCATGGCTCCCCTTAGTGGCGAAGCCACAGTACTGCAACGACCAGGACTCTGGGGCGCTGCACTCCCCCCTGGTTAAACACAGTACTCCGGGACTGGGAAGAAAAACAACAATACAGATTAGCAAAAAGACATACAATTTTGTTGAGTGCAAAACAATAAGTATACTTGAACAGGCTTCCCTTTATGGGAGGTGAGGACACTTTAACGTTACAAACATAGTCAACATTGTAAATTTCAGGCTATACATAACTCCTGCTACCCAACCGGGTATTCTACTCAGTGCAAATGCTGGAACAATAAATTAACATTGCCTTTAAGAAACATACACTCTTAGTTTACCAAAGGCCTTCCTATAATCACATTACAGGGCAAGGTAACTCTTCATTCTCCTACTTTTGAACCTGCAGGACCGCCTGTCCCTATGGCACCAGACCTACTGCCTCTCCTTTCTTTTACAGGACCGCCCCGTTCAGCCAGGGCCTACTGCCTTTCTCTACTATACATAGTATAGACATAACATTCCTTTCAGTTTGAGAACATGGAGCCCACTCTGCCTGGCTCCTATAAGGACTCACTCACTAACCCCTACGGGTCTACTTTCTGTCCTTAGTAACGAACTAACTTTCTATGGGGACGCAGGGTTTACCTTCTATCCTCACCTTCATTATTACTTTCTTACGTTTCTATCCATGCAGAACTCTAGTCTACCTCAACAGGCTTTCTGCATCTTTCCTTTTGAAGAACATTATTCAAGCTTCACATTTCAAACATATTAAACACATATAACTTTTCATGTAAAACGGTTACATTTCTTGCAAAGCATCATCATGACATTACTGTTTCAAAACAGTATCACTTTCAGGTTCAATTCCCACCTCCCCTTTAAGAGGAGATCAAGTCTTTCTGAGGTAGCTCTTCTTCTCAGCCTACCAGTCCATACCAGAGCTCCGGAATGGCATCTTCGCAAAGTGTCTTTAACTAAAACCAGTAGGAAGCACCTTTAAGAAGGTGCAAACTATTTACAGAAAAGTTTGAATCATGCACAGTCCATGATTACTGCAGTTCGTGTAACTTTGTGCAAAACTTCTGGAAAACGACAATAGTGACCCCGGGTCAACAAAGGGGTCACCTTTTAAAGTTTACCCTGAACGGGTTTAGCAGCAACAGGAACAAAAGAACAAACAGTAACTATTTACATTTTCAGGTTTCCGAGGTTTACTCTTTTTCAGGCGGCTCGGGCTCCTGCCCCCCAGCCACTGTGGTGCCAGTACCCGTGGTGGGTCTTCCCAGTGCAGTCAGACCACCTGACGCCTGAACCTGAAGACGGATCCTAGCCGCCAGCTCAGTTGCTGCAATAATATGGGCAGTGGCAATGTTGGTAAGCTCCGCTACATTTAGTTCAGTCGTAGCTGAGGTAGTAGATGACACTCTCTCAGATCCACATCGGCGAACGTTGCGGGCACACTCTTCCCGGGCACTCCGATGGCGGGTATCTCCTGACCGTGCAGGCTTCAGACCCTGGTTCACGGCTAATGCAGCGGGGGTTTGTCCCATCTCTTTCCAGTCTTTCCATTGGGAAATCAGGCACTGTTTATATTGTTCCCAAGTGAGCACGGCAACGGCATGACTTCTTCTCCAAACCCCATTTGACTGAATCCGGGGGGCCTCCCACCGGAGAATCACTCCCTCCGAACTCACATCTAGGAACTCTCCCATTGCGGTCGGTGGCAGGGGTATCAGACCTTTCTTCACTTCGGAGGATGATGCCACCATTCCCGCCATGAAGAGGCGGCTACTGCTGTGAGAGGGGTCGGTCGCGGGAGCGGGACCGAGCGGGGAGGCAGGGGTGTCTTCCGTACCTACGCCTGATGTGGTTCCACCGATGTCGATCCGGTCCGCTAACAAGGACGCTGGAGTCGGCCGCAGCCCGAACCGCGGCTCCTCCAATGGGATCCCCGGATGCGGCCCCGCTCGCTGTGGTTCCTCCTCCTCTAACTCCGAGGTCGGGATTGGTGGACGTAGCTCCGCTGTCAGGTCCGCAGGCTCCTGGTCCGTCTCTGGTGAAGGAGGGCAGGCCGGGATCGCTCCTTCCTTGCTCAGGCACTCGCTGCTCATCATCGCTGCCTGATAGTCGGTGGCAGTGCATGCACCTGGCTCCGCCATTTCTCCGAGGTCGGGCTTCTCCATCACCCGCTTCCCGCTGTTGCAAATCAGGAGGTTGTCCTCTGCTTTGGGGCAGGTCATCTCCTTGCAGCCAGAAGCGCAGGGGGCGGTATCCATTTCTCGCGCCATTCTGGTAGTCTCCTCCCATGACACGCCCTCCTTCTTCTCCAAAGTAGCAATGGCGGCGGCTTTTGGCGGGAACTTCTTTGGATCAGTGGTAGCACACAGTCTCTCAATAAAGTACAGTTCAAGTACAGTAAATCACAGTCTCTAGGCACACATGACCTGATTCTTCAGGCTTAAGTAGATCCTGTTCGTGACGCCAAGTTGGAGCGCCCCCACACCGCCGCAGGGCCGAGGGGTACCCGGAGCCGGGCCTCTAGGTCTCAGTCCTGGGGTTGTCACGGTGGCTAGACCCGGTCCGTGGCCCTGTCCGTCAGTGGGGGACGTCCGGTGAAGTAGGTGGTGTAGCGGTGCAGTTGTGGGGTGCAGGTCGCGGTAAATAACGAGGACACCAGGTTGCAGTCTCTTTACCTCTTTACTGGAGATCTCTGAGTCCTCAGTCCAGAATACGGTTCACCAGGCTGCGCAAGTCCGGCCGGTCCAATGGCACCTCCAGAGTTCTCTTCACAGGTGGAAATCAGTGCCTTCCTTCTTAGCGCTGTGTGTTGTAGTCCTTCCCTGCTGTGCTCACGGAAAGTACCCCACAACTGTTGTGTCTGTTTCTTAAGTTCCCTCACAACTCGATTAGATGTTCCTCTCTTATTCCATCCCTCCCTGTTATTCAGGTTGGAACGGCACCCGTTTGTCAGGTAGGCCTGGAGTTCTTCCGGGACCCTAGTGACGCCCCTCTCCCGCAATTGCCCCCCAAGACTTCATAGGTGATATGTGGTAGACAGCCCGCCTGAGACTGACTGTCCTGCCGCTGTTCGGAGTATGGCTTAAAGCTGTATATTATTCCACTCCCTCGGCGTTCCGGCCACCGGTAATGCGCCTCAGCAAGGTGCTGCCTCTTTCAACAAAACCCCTGCTGGTATTCTCCGTCTGCTTGATCTCGTTTCTCACTCAGCACAATCTATCTCGCTTCTAGTCCTTTCTTGGGCACCGCCGCTATGCTGAGCAGGCACGGTCCCGTTACGTTCTTTCCAATGCCAAGCCTCTGCCAGGATCCCACCCCTGGCAGAGACCCTACTGTCTCTTCCTCCACAACACCCTCTCTCACTAGGTGTTGCTTCGTTCAATCCAGTCAGCGTTCTCCCTAACTTCCTGCCTGACCCCCAGTTTACCCACTATGGTGGGGAGTGGCCTAATGAATAGCACCCTTAGCTCCCCCCGGAGGCCCTGCTGTGAAACATATTGGTGTCTGTGATACCTGATCAGAGGAACTCCTTCAGTGCCATCGAACGCACCATGGCTCCCCTTAGTGGCGAAGCCACAGTACTGCAACGACCAGGACTCTGGGGCGCTGCAGGTGCACATCTATATTCAACTGTGAGGTGTTGAAGATGGGGAGTGTGCTCTGGAAGCGGTGCTCTAGATAACTGTGTGTTACTTTCTGCAAAGATAAGTCCTGGCAGGAAGTGATGACGGTCTATGCAGAATGAAGTAGAAAAGTGAAGATGAAGGACTTCAACTAGAGACATCACCGATGAGTCAGTGTACTACCTGTACACTTACACTATACACTGTATACTATGTACAGAGCACCTGTATATAATGTCATCAGTGATCAACGTATAACCTGTACAATGACACTATATACAGAGCTACTGTGCATAATGTCACTAGTGATCACTGTATTACCTGCCCACTGACACTATATACACAGCTCTTGTGCATAATGTCACTAGTGATCACTGTATTATCTGTACACTGACACTATATATACAGATCTCCTGTGTATAATGGCACTTACAGTAATGTCAGTAATTTTTTTAATTAATGATCAGTATTGTAGTACTCGGTTATTATGTGGTGGTAATATTTGGTATGGTCATGATGTGATGGTATTTGTCCCTGTATATGGTATTATTTGGTCACTATGCAGTGGTAATATGTGGTCCTGCCATGGTGTGGTATTATTGGTCATTTAAAATAATGTATGTCACACATTCCCTTAAAGAAAAATAAATAAAAATATATTTAAAAAGAGTCTTGGATATTTCAAGAAATGTTTAAAGGGAACCTGTCAGCAGGATTGTGCTGAGGAGCCTACAGACAGTGTCAGGTTGGTATCATACTATTGATCCGAATGATAACTGGGTTGATGAAATCCGTCTTGTGGTTGTTGTTTAATCTTTATTTTCAGTTTTCAGTTAATGAGATTCTCGTGCTCCAGGGTGGTCTGTGGTGGAGGTCTTTATGTGGTGCTCTTCTTAGCTATTCATACTGATGGGTTATGTCAGGTCACCCCCTATTTTACACAACGACTAAAATATGCTTTGAAAAAAAAAAATTCACATTCAGCAGGCAGTAGCGCAGTAGCATCTACCAGCGATTCGATAGAAGCTACTGCACAGGCGGGCTGATGCAATTTTGAGAGAGAATTGTATTTTTATCTGAATAAATTTGTATCAGCAAATAAAGTAATTAAATGCATATTAAAGATGCGATCTTACTGCATTTGATGATCTGGAGAATAGATCCCGGAGAATCAATCTTAGGATTATTGGTTTACCAGAATCTATTACCCGTAGCCAGCTTACAATTATATGCACACTAGACCTACCAAAAGCTCTGGGCATTAATACACAATTGAAAATGACGCGCTCACAGAGTAGCTCACCACCACCACCACCACCTCTTCTGCTTATAAGCCCAGGTCTGGTATTGTGAAATACCTGAACTATGCAGACAAAGCGGACATCTTACAAAGGTACAGAAAATCCTCTCCACCCCAGTGCTAAATGGACATAGAGTGTTAATTTTCAGTGACTACTCGGTGGAAGTGACAAAGAAAAGTTTCGCCTTTAGTGGACATATGCACTGATCTAGTAAAGAAAAAAATCCACTTCTCATTACAATTCCCAGCGAATCTTAAAGTGTTTTCACCTGGAGGAAGAATACAAACATTTTCAGCATAAAAACAACATATTCTACCATGGAATACCATAGGAGAAAAGAAGTGAGGTGAGAACATAGATATAAAAAGGTAAATTTTATTATTAAATATTAAAACAAGTTTAAACAGAAATAATAAATGAAATTAAAGGTAAAAAGGGGAAATTACCACCAGGACAAACAATGAGGGAATCAGTAAGGTACAGAATCCGACATAGGAGTGTTAATACATTAACCAATACCTTTGTATGCAGTGCAATAAATGGCGGTTATACATAGGAAAATATAATATAGTATATGGGGTAAGTAACCCAACAATTAATATAAATACGTTAGCCAAAAGCCAAATATGCAAAACAAGGATAGGAATTATATTGGTAAGTAAAGAGGACGAGGCCAGTATAAAACAAAACTACACCAACATAGTGCCATATGCATGTGAAAAAATCCCTAAGGAAATAATCTCTAAAAGGACACCAAGAAAGTCATATATCCAGATAGTGCAGCACAAGGCTGCTAATGTGCCGGAAAGTAGAAGCTACGTATGACAAAAAAGTGCCAAAAAGTAAAGAAGGGAATGGTATGCTAGAGGCAGATTACCTGAAATATGGGTAGAAATAAAGAGATGTGGCCAAGCCTCAGAGTCGGAGCACCTGAACTGATATCCCAAAGCCAAAAACCCCAATCCCAAAACATTTTCAGCACCAGAACAAGCATCAGACTTTCTTAAAGACATAGAAGATCTTCGCAAAGAAAACAGCAGAAAACACCAGGTCCCATAAAACAGTAGGGGCAATAATGATCTGATGGTGGTCCTTTCCACACATGAAAGTATAAAATAAAGACTCAGACACATCATTGAAAGTTTAAATAGTGTGAAGTTTATTATATGCTTTATATGTGCTGGTTACCTCCCATCACTCACAAAGAGCGTACAGCAACACTCAGGACAGGAAAAACCCCCAGTGGTGGAAACCTGTAGGGAAACCATGGCTGCTGTACTGCCCTTCCTCCGGGCATACTAAGAGAGGTTACCACTATAAAATATAACAACTGTGAAAAAATAGCCTAACCTAACATGCCCTAACATGTTGATCCAGAGGAAGGCAAAAAACCCCATGTGGCAAAGAGTAAGCTCCACATTGGGGAAAAAATTCCTTCCCGACTCCACATACGGCAATCAGACTAGTTCCCTGGATCAACGCCTTATCAAGGAATCTAATATATATAACCAGTAACATTATACTTTTCAAGAAGGGTGTCTGTGTGTGTATGTATGTATGTTGTCTGTGTACAGTGGGATGTGCATGTTCTGTGTGTGACTATTAAAGGGAACCTGTCACCCCCCCAGGCATTTTTGACTAAAAGAGCCACCTTGTGCAGCACTAATGCTGCATTCTGTAAAGGTGGCTCTTTTAATTGGGGTCCCTTTCAAGGCTTCAATATCTGTTTTTATAATTTGTCCCTCATACATATAGTTCCTCCATTAATGTCCCTGGCGCCTGAGCTGTAAGACTTTTTTCGGGCATGCGCAGTTTGCGCTGCCCTTCGACTCCCATCACACGATGGGAACTTACAGCGCAGGCGCCAGGGACGTTAATGAAGGAAGTGGAGGCGGCCCCGGCGCACGGATTATTGAGTGATGGCTGGGAGGCGTTTGTGTCCAGGGGGAAAAAGACATTCCCCCGGACGAACTACAGGTATGAGGGACAAATTATAAAAACGGATATTACAGCATTGAAAGGAACCCCAACTAAAAGAGCCACCTTGACAGAATGCAGCATTAGTGCTGCACAAGGTGGCTCTTTTAGTTAAAAATGCCTTGGGGGTGACAACTTCCCTTTAAGAATACTTCTCTCCTGTCTCCACTCCACTTCTTCATCTGTCACGTCTTCTAGCTGTTCTTCTTATAGGACCAGCAGCTAAGATTCCCTTCCAGCTATGTTCTTCTCCTTCCAGGTCCAGCAGCTATGTTCCTCTTCCAGCCATGTTCTTCTCCTTCCAGGTCCAGCAGCTATGTTCCTCTTCCAGCCATGTTCATCTCCTTGTGGGTCCAGCAGCTCCTCTTCCAGGCATTAGATATTTGCATCTTCCTCCTTCTTGCATGGAACGATGTTACAGAGAGAGCAGGGTAGGGCATTATTCCTCCTGAACCAACGAATTGCCCAGCTGTGATGGATATTCCTGTCTCTCTTCCATGCCCAGTGGTCAGGGTCTTGTGCCATGATCTAGAATGAAATACGTGATTATAATCAGAGTTTAAAGGGAATATATCACCATTAATCCTAATTCAATTTACATATATTTTAGACCTGATGATATTGATGTGATGACTGAAAAACCATGGCAGAATGACTGCATAATTACTTATTAAAGTTTTCTTCCTTGACATTAAAACAAGCATTTCATGAGTCCAGCTATGGCTGCATTCATAAAATGCTCTACCTAACATAAGGATTACAAGACCATTTTGACATGGCTTTTCAAAGTAAGTACAACCACCCCATCAGGTCTAAGGGATTTATTTATGTATACTGTTTATATTGTGATATCTATTTACAGATCAGCTTTATATTATTATTGTTTATATTGCTAACCAGATCACAGGTGGCCCGATCCACCCAAGCCCGAAATTCCATCCTGGTGAGAAGAACATTGCGGAACTGTAGAAGTCGGTCCTTCTTCATGCTCCATGTCCATCCGAGGGCCCAGCGGTAGATCTTCCGTTGATATGGCACATCCTCTTCAAACTGGTTGGCTAAAAACCTGGATGGACGAAAAATGAATCCAAATAAATTAGAATCCACTTCAGAAGAAAATACAGAAATATAGCAACAAATACAATTATCGTGTATTTATATGAGTGGTAGAAAAAATATTTTGGTTTTACAATAAAATAAAGTTATTTATAGACATAAATGTGTAATAATAAAAGAGACTCACAGAGCTGGAAAGAAGAAGATTCCATATTCTGAAGATCGTAGTCCTGCTCTCCTGAAGTAAGTGACGACCATAGCGAGGAGATACTAGAGGGAGGAGAAGCAGAGTTAGAGGGTATATATAATACAGAACATATATAGCTGTATATTCCTATGTTTGGTAATATCTGGCCACTATTACATAAGAATAAGCCCTTTATTTCCCTATGATGGATCTTCTCAAATCTGGGTGATTTCTTATCCTTCACTACAATAATACCTTGTCCGAAATTTTAAGACAGCTGTCCCTGGCTAGAAAACGTCTGATGTATTCTTCTTCTACAAAAATGAGAAAATAGAATTATTTCACTATGAACTTTGTAATGAAAACCTTTTTATTGCTATTAATGTTAAATTATTGGGGTTGTAGAGCTCTTCATTAATGATGGATTATCCTCAGGATAGCTCATCAATATCAGATTGGTGGAGATTTGGCCCCCGACACCCACTGATCAGATACTGAAGAATTGTTCTAAAGATATGCCATCACTATTGAGGTGAAACCAAAACCACAACACTGCTCACCACATAGTGACCGCTCCTGTCTGCTGCATCATACTAGGTATAATTATAGGAGGCTGAGGGAGAACACTTCCCTACATGTTTCTCTACCATTATACACATAAAATAGATTAATATAAAAATACATGTCATATAATCTAATACTTTACATATGGAAACCTTGTAATGTGCAATGAGTCTTACCAAGGAGTGCGGCGAAAGCTGCCCGCTCTTCTGGCTGGGGGATGTCATCTTCTGTCTTCCTCCTCTTGGCTTCTTCCTGGGTGGCAGACAGTGCACTATGGTAGAAGAGGTAGATAATATAGTATTAGGCCTCATGCACATGGTCGCACTATGGCTACACATAATTCACTTACATCCTGATGGGTGTTCTCCTGGGGATCTGACATTAGTTTTGTGCTGTAAATGGTATAAATATGTGTAGTGGTGATGTGTATGGTCACTATGGATTTGCCGCTGTAAGTGTATGGATTGTGATGACTGCAGTGATGTAACCTCATCTACTTACCACTCCTCTTCATACTGGGCGATCAGTTCTCTCTTCCGCTTCCTCATGGCCATCTCTACTCTTCTTCCTGGAAACATACAGAAAAAGGAAAAACCTGAATATGCAGAGCATGGCTCTGTCTATAGGATCTCTAGTGGGGTAATACTATCCTAATGTGTAACCCAAAACCAAGCTACCACAGCCTGCATTACATGGGTTGCAGTATTGCAGCTTTATTGACTTGATTGGTGCTGAGTTGTAATACCCAACATGACCCATTGACAGAAGTGGCGCTGTAGCTAAGAAAACAAACCCTATTTTCTACTTAAAGCACCACTCCAGCATTTTGTTTTGTTTGTACTGCTGGAGTGGCACTTTAAATGTAAGCCCCCTGCCCACATTCTTATACTTGGTACCATCTTGTGCCTGTAGCTTCTGACTAGCCGCAAGTGAGAAGTTACGTAACAAGAGTTTAATGCAAATCTATGAGAGCTAGAACGAGGCTCTTATAGAGAGGTATTGAAAAGTGACGTCTGCGCCGCTCCATGAATCACTGGAGCTGATGGCCGGTCACAATTCACCGGAGACTGATAGGAGCAACACTGGAAAAGGATGAAGGGGCGGCAGGTGACTGTAAGACAGGGGCCAGGAGAATTACATAGAAAGCGCCACTCCCGCGGTGCAGTAAAAAACCCGCTGCAGTGGTGCTTTAAAAAAGCAAAAATATATAATCGGTCATAGGAGAAATATGTGGCCCCGTGTTTTTCAGATTAATATTTACACATCATTATCCACATTTTAAATATTTATTCAAAGTCACCAAATGTTATCCCGTTTATCCATAATCACCCCGTTATCTATATCTGGGATTTATGGTGAAATCATTTGCGCTTGTATATGTGATTGCTTTCAGTATAGATCCCAACTGTCAGTATCTGGAATGACATAAATCGGCAGTTTACTCATCACACAATGATTCTCACCTCTGTAGAGCGGCCGGTGGCGGTTGTCTCCCAATCAGCAGGTAACGATCCGGGTATAAATCCAAAAAGTGTCGCTTCTGGGAATCAATAAGGAGCCTGTCTTATCTCTAATAGAGCTATCGCAGACTGGCACCAACTGACGGTTTTTTTCTTTCTTTGAGTTCAAATCCTGCGATGCTATTGGTTGACGGTTGAGGCACGCGGCGCAAAATTTAAAGGGAAAGCGCATTCTAATAATGAATAAGGAGATACAGTGTATAACTTTTATATCTATAATTGTAGTTTTCCTGTTTATTCCAATTAGTGTTATTTGAGGAAGTTGTCATGTTATTCCATTTATTAACTGATGATTGGGAAATGGCAGCAGTGAAAGCCGCATGTAATAATGATGACACTAAAGTCGTGATGAGAGAAGTGTGATGTGTAACATGTTCACTAGATCGTCCATTGTGTACGGAGTAAGAGAATAATTGTCATCTGCTTTCTTGCTCCCTGTAAAGTCATTATTTAACCCCATTAGCAGCAAGGTCAATTTTCATTTTTGCGTCTTTGTTCTTCCTCCATTTTTCCCAAACTCACAACTTTTTTATTTTTCTGTCCACATAGCCATATGAGGGCTTGCGTTGTGGAGGACAAGTTGCACTTTTGAATGACACCATTCATTTCACCACATAGTGTACAGGAAAACTTAAAACAATTCCAAGCGAGGAGAAATTGTAAAAATAAAAAAAAGGAATTCTGACATTGCTTTTAGGACTATAGGTTGCATTATATTGTATGGACTATGGGGTGCATGATTCCAAATGTAGGACCATGGGGTGCACTATACTGTATGGACTATGGGGTGCATTATGCTGTATGGACTATAGGGTGCATTATACTGTATGGACTATGGGGTGCATTATACTGTATGGACTATGGGATGCATTATACTGTGTGGATGACTATGGGGTGCATTATACTGTATAACATATTGGTAACAGACACAGTAATGATACCTAGATAGAAAATTATTAAAATTCAAATTAAAATTAATATCCAGAAATTGTGATCAATAGGTCACCACATGTGCCAAGATTATAGTGTAAAACCACTAAAAGGAACGAAATTGCTCCAAACACAAAGTTGGACCAATGAGAAAGTGACAGGGAATAGTTATAACAAAATTAATTTTTATTTGGTAACAATAGTGACAAGCATTAAAAAATATATACTAAAAAATATTATAAATATAATACAATACAAATGTGCACAAATTACGCCGCATATAGTAGGGCAAGCCAATTTATATCCAGATAAGGGGCAATCTATAGCATATATTATCCAGAAGCAAAAATAAAAAATATAGATGGATGAATAAAAAATATCTCTCTATATATATAGAGAGATATATTTTTTATTCATCCATCTATATTTTTATATATATATATATATATATATATATATATATATATATATATATATATATATATATATAAAATGTGTGCGTGCAATCAACCAAATCGGATGCATTAATATCTCAAAACAACATGATAAAAAATATAAAAAGGTGCTATGTGCAATAACTGATTACCACCTCAGGGGCATATAGTGCAAAATATTAGTAAAGTGCTCTGTGCAATCACAGTAGATATGCCAATTACTTACAATTCATCAGGGGACTATTCCCAGGCTGCCAGCGGCTAGATTATGTGCACCCCGACGCGCGTTTCGGACGCACAGTCCTTCTTTGTATAAGAAAAACACTCTACACCATTGATGGGTTATGGGTTATGTGGGTTGGCCACAGCTTTTAGTTAACTAGAAAAACAAAACACAGAATCCTTCCTCGTCCATGCTCATTTTATGCTTTAAACCAACAAAAAAAAAAAATACCAAAAGCCAACCACTGAAATACAGTGGGTCTTGCGAATAAAAACTTATTGAGCATGAACGAGAATCGAGATGAGAATTCTGACCAACTCATCCCAAAATTAATAGTGCTCTTTCCAACCATCTTGCAAACCTGATAATAATATATCCATACCTATCTCATTCAAATGAATTCCATCACTCCTCAGTATGTCCCTATTGTCCCCTTCTAACTGTCTATGTCTCACCATCACCCGCCCAAAGCTTGAACATGTTTTAAAACCATAACATTAAGTAATCTCCTTGCTCTTTTGACCCCTGATCAACTCAGTGGAAGCTTATTATAATGTTTCTACTCTGTGGAAATTGATTCCACTTTAGTGGTTTGTGGCAAACATTTTTTAAAATGTGTAAACTCAAAGTTAGGTCTCCATCTGGTGGGCTGCCTGTAGTGGAAGGAGTGTCAGAGGACTGTTATACTGTTTCTATTCTGTGGAAATTGTTGCCACTTTAGTGGTGTGTGGCAATATTTTTTTGAAATGTGGAGACTCCAAGTTGGGTCTCCTTCATGTGTGTTGCCTGTTGAAGCAGGGCTCCCAGGCAGGCAGGCCTGCACTTACTTTCATTCAACTACCTGTGTTACAATCCTTACATTTTTTTACCAGTAATACTCCATAAAACTAAGGGTTGTGCCATCTGAATGTGGCTGAGAAAACAATGGAGCTGTTGCATTAGGTATCAGGGCTCACAGCAAAGAGACTTACACTGCTCCTTAACTACCAGGTCTTCATTGAAACTTCAGTTCCAAGCTGGGCCAGACCCTGATACCGCATGCATGGGCCATGGCTGACTACTTCTGTGCCATTAAAAAAAATGTTTACTGTGGGTCAATTGATCAGTCAACTACATGTGTTAAGGTACCTTCACACTACACGACTTTGCAGCGATAACGATAACGATCCGTGACGTTGCAGCGTCCTGGATAGCGATATCGTTGTGTTTGACACGCAGCAGCGATCAGGATCCTGCTGTGATATCGCTGGTCGTTGCTGAAAGTCCAGAACTTTATTTGGTCGTCAGATTGGCGTGTATCGTGTTTGACACCAAAAGCAACGATGCCAGCGATGTTTTACAATGGTAACCAGGGTAAATATCGGGTTACTAAGCGCAGTATCCCGATGTTTACCCTGGTTACCATTGTAAAAGTAAAAAAACCAAACAGTACATACTACCTTCTGATGTCTGTCACATGTCCCCCGCCGTCCGCTTCCCGCACTGACTGTGAGTGCCGGCCGTAAAGTAAAAGCAGAGCACAGCGGTGACGTCACCGCTGTGCTGTGCCTTACGGCCGGCACTCAGTGCAGGAAGCAGACGCCGGGGGACGTTACGGACACCGGAATGTAAGTATGTACTGTTTGTTTTTTTTACATTTACACTGGTAACCAGGGTAAACATCGGGTTACTAAGCACGGCCCTGCGCTTAGTAACCCGATGTTTACCCTGGTTACCCGGGAACTTCGGCATAGTTGGTCGCTGGAGAGCTGTCTGTGTGACAGCTCTCCAGCGACCACACAGCGACGCTGCAGCGATCGGCATCGTTGTCGATATCGCTGCAGTGTCGCTTAGTGTGAAGGTACCTTAACTTTCGTTACATTTTTATACCAATAGAAAGTGATGTCTGTGCCATCTGAGTGTGGCTGGAAAAAAAAAACTGTTGAACGAGATGTCAGACCTTACAGCACAGTACAGTGGGCTTACATCACTCCCTTAACCACTAGGTCATCACTGAAACTTCAAATCTGTAAATGCTGCCTCAGACCCTGATACCTCATGCATGGCCCAATGGATGACTGCTGCTTTGCTATTAACAAATTTCTACAGTGGGTCAGTTGTTGCCATTTTTCATGGTGTCTGTACCTAAGTCTTATGAGTAAGTGTGTTGTCGTACATCAGAAACATGTCAGGCTTCAAAGTCTCTTTTGACCTTTTTTAAAATTGCTTAAATAAGGTATGTGCACACGTTGCGGATTCTCTGCGGATCCGCAGCGTTTTTTGCAGTGCAGAAACGCTGCAGATCCGCAATTGATTTACAGTACAATGTAAATCAATGAGAAAAAAAAAATGCTGTGCACACTTTGCGGAAAATCCGCTGCGGAAATGCTGCGGTTTAAAAGAAGTAGCATGTCATTTCTTTTTTGTGAATCTGCAGCATTTTTGTACCCACTCCATTATAGAAAACCGCAGGGGTAAAAAACGCAGCAAATCCGCAAGAAAACCGCAGCAAAAACGCACAAAAAAACGCTGCGGAACCGCACAAAAAAACGCAGGTGCGCCAGGAGAGGCAGAATCCGCACCAGAAATTCCTAAGCCTAATTCGTAACGTGTGCACATAGCCTTAGGGTTGGGGGTCACTTGGGGAATAGTGATCACAAAATAATAAGTTTTCATGTATCCTTTAATAAGATGTGTAGTAGAGGGGTGACAAGGACACTAAACTTCAGGAGGGCAAATTTCCAACTGATGAGAGATGATCTTGGTGCAATTAACTGGGACGATATTCTGAGACATAAAAATACACAAAGAAAATTGGAGACGCTTATTAGCATCCTGGATAGGACCTGTGCACAGTATATACCGTATGGGAATAAACATACTAGAAATAGGAGGAAACCAATATGGCTAAATAGAGCTGTAAGGGGCGCAATAAGTGACAAAAAGAAAGCATTTAGAGAAATAAAGGAAGTAGGTAGTGATGAGGCATTAAATAAATACAGAAAATTAAATAAGTTCTGTAAAAAGCAAATTAAGGCAGCAAAAATTGAGACAGAGAGACTCATTGCCAGAGAGGGTAAAAATAATCCCAAAAAATACTTCTAACTACGTAAATAGAAACACAAAATTCCACCAATTATTCTACCATAATTCTTCAACTCCAATCATATATATAACACAAGAGGGAAAGTTCTATTAAGAAGAAACCCAAATAGAGTGTTGTACTAAAATATATAAATTTATTTAAACACTAAAATACAAATAGTATGGCAAGGTAAAGCTGACCAAGCAGGGTGGGGGAGGTACCTATTCACCACATGGTAACAAATAATGGCATCTGAATAAACACCGAATCAAGGTAAAAATGTACACATATAATAAATGCATATGCCAACATTATATATATATATACAAATATATTGAACAGCACAGGTATAAAACGGCATAAAAATTAGCCTAGTAAATCCAAGAATAATCCATAAGCATAAAGTGCAATAGTGCAAGATGCAAAAGGTGCTAAGCAAAGGAAAATACACTGTGAGATTGCGCTGTAAGCTATTCAATAAGAGTATTCATATTACCTATATGTGGTGTGAGACCAAAACCCCAGCCTGCCTCCTCAACGCGTGTTTCGCCGATCTTCGTCAGGAGGCGTGGCTTAAGTCATGTATGTGTCGCTTAAATAGTGCTGTATGGCCAATAGAAAAGGAAGCGCCGGCTATGTATCGGTGCATGCGCGGGTGTCGCTGCATCATTGAGGACACTTTGTGCAGTGCCCGTGGAACGCAGGCGATCCACTGTTGCTTAGCGACGGCGATCACATGCGGACACAGTGGGTGCGTCTGGAAGGTCCTGATGCAGCGATCCCAAGCATGCGCACTAGCCAGCACAGTGTAGTGCGTGCGTAAATGAAATCCAGATCATGTGCATGGCAAAAATAGCTAAAGTGACAGCAAGAAAAGACTGTGTGGACCTGCAATAAGCATGGTGGACGAAAGAAGAATAACTACATAAAGAAGAGCCAGTACAACTTCAGTGAAATAATAAAGGAGATAAAGGTAAGTGAGAGGATAACAAAGATGTGTCTCAGTGAAGTTAATATAACCATAATTTATATTTTACGGTCAAAGACAACATAAAGTGGGATAATGTGTAGTGAAATAAATATTATTAAAGTAACGGGCATAAAAGCCTTATTAACCATATGTACTGTGACAATGACAATATTAATACAAATATCTGAAAAGGAAATTATTACAAGTATAATAATGTGTAGAAAATATCATCTCATTTTCTTTTTTCCAATTATGTTGATCCTCCGGAATCTTGATGTGTCCATAAAATAAAAAGGTGAGTAAACACCAAATGAGGTCCACCATCAAACGGCGCTATTCATAGTTCATAAATCGAAACTGGGCAAGATAATCATAATCACTATAAGAATACAGATAAAGAAACAAATGTTAAAACCAACACTAACAATTTACTATAAAAACAAGACTATACAGTATATGGAAATATATATATATATATATATATATATATATATTGATTCGTTGTTTATTGTTTATGCAGATGCCATTATTTGTTACTTTGTTACCATGTGGTGAATAGGTACCTCCCCCACCCTGCTTGGTCAGCTATACCTTGCTATACTATTTGTATTTTAGTGTTTAAATAAATTTATATATTTTCGTACAACACTCTATTTGGGTTTCTTCTTAATAGAACTTTCCCTCTTGTGTTATAACTACGTAAATAGTAAGAAACTAAAAAATGATTGTGTTGGCCCCCTTAAAAATAGTGTGGGTGAAATGGTGGATGAGGATGAGGAAAAAAGCCAATATGCTTAATGACTTTTTTTTCATCAGTATTTACACAAGAAAATTCCATGGCAGACAATATGATCAGTGATAACAAAAATTCCCCATTAAATGTCACCTGCTTAACCCAGCAGGAAGTACGCCGGCGTCTAAAAATCACTAAAATTGACAAATATCCGGGCCCGGATGGGATACACCCCCGAGTACTGCAGGAATTAAGTACAATCATCGATAGACCATTATTTTTAATCTTTAAAGAGTCCATAATAACAGGGTTTGTACCACAGGACTGGCATATAGCAAATATGGTGCCAATATTCAAAAAGGGGACAAAAACTGAACTCGGAAATTATAGGCCAGTAAACTTAAGCTCTACTGTGGGTAAAATCCTGGAGGGCATTCTAAGGGATGCTATACTGGAGTATCTGAAGAGGAATAACCTCATGACCCAGTATCAACATGGGTTTACTAGGGACCATTTATGTCAGACAAATCTGATCAATTTCTATGAAGAGATAAGTTTCAGACTGGACCAAGGGAACGCAGTGGACGTAGTGTATATGGACTTTTCAAAAGCTTTTGATACGGTGCCACACAAAAGGTTGATACATAAAATGAGAATAATGGGGATAGGGGAAAATATGTATAAGTGAGTTAGCAGTGGGGGTACCACAGGGGTCAGTATTAGGCCCTCTTCTTTTTAACATATTTATTAATGACCTTGTAGGGGGCATACAGAGCAGAATTTCAATATTTTGCAGATGACACTAAACTCTGCAGGGTAATCAATACAGAGGAGGACAATTTTATATTACAGGATGATTTATGTAAACTAGAAGCTTGGACTGATAAATGGCAAATGAGCTTTAATGGGGATAAATGGGGATAAATGTAAGATCATGCACTTGGGCAAAACCGTTAATGAAAAAGACCTGGGTGTATGGGTGGATGACAGACTCACATTTAGTGGCCAGAGTCAGGCAGCTGCTACAAAGGCAAATAAAATAATGGGATGCATTAAAAGATACATAGATGCTCATGAGGAGAACACAATTTTACCTCTATACAAGTCACTAGTTCGACCACACTTAGAATACTGTGTACAGTTCTGGTCTCCGGTGTATAAGAAAGACATAGCTGAACTAGAGCGGGTGCAGAGAAGAGCGACCAAGGTTATTAGAGGACTGGGGGGTCTGCAATACCAAGATAGATTATTACACTTGGGGCTATTTAGTTTGGAAAAACGAAGGCTCAGGGGTGATCTTATGTTAATGTATAAATATATGAGGGGACAGTACAAAGACCTGAGACAGAGACAAGGGGGCATCCTCTACGTCTGGAGGAAAGAAGGTTTAAGCATAATAACAGACGCGGATTCTTTACTGTAAGAGCAGTGAGACTATGGAACTCTCTGCCGTATGATGTTGTAATGAGTGATTCATTACTTAAATTTAAGAGGGGACTGGATACCTTTCTGGAAAAGTATAATGTTACAGGGTATATACACTAGATTCCTTGATAGGTTGCTGATCCAGGGAACTATTCTGATTGCCGTATGTGGAGTCGGGAAGGAATTTTTTTCCCCAAGGTGGAGTTACTCTTTGCCACATGGGTTTTTCTTGCCTTCCTCTGGATCAACATGTTAGAGCATGTTAGGTTAGGCTATGGGTTGAACTAGATGGACTTAAAGTCTTCCTTCAACCTTCATAACTATGTTACTATGTTACTATGTAAATAAAATAATATATTTTGCTATCTGGTGGGAATGTGCTGATGAAATTTCCCTCCTCCTTTTCGATCTTTAAGCTATAGAATTATTTGCAACTGTAAGGTAGCTAAAGACCACATAAAGTAAAAAAATCATCCATTATCTTTATGTTAGTTTTGTTTTATTTTTGTGAGGGATTTTGTCTATCTGATTATTTTTTTTTATCAATATTCAATCTATATTCCTGTGTATATGTAAAATTATTGTTTTGTAAAACTATGATTTTTGGGGGGAGAAATATGGGGGAGAAGCTGACAGAGATAATTTGATCACTGAGTGTACAAGTCTGATTACCCAAATAAGTCACTTTAAATGTAAATTATTATCTAGAGACTGTTTTTAATAAGGCCAACTCAGAGTTCAGATTCTATGGGAGAGGACAAGATTATAGGGAGGGCAAAAGTGATTGCCAAGAGGTTTCTACCATTTAATTTCCTCTAGTTCTTCTCGGATACTCTCAACAGACAAGACTTAGAACTGGTAAGTTTTACTAATATTTAGTGTTACAGGTTGTAGCTGTAGTCTCTTGCCTCCAGGAGGAAATCCAGTGTTCAAGAGTGCCTGTGTATTGCCATAGAGTAAGAGAGGTAAGCAGCAGCCAAATACTTCTGATAATGACTTACTGTATCTCCTGGTTTTATGAAAGTTCAGACTCATTCGAACTCAAAATGCAGAACTTTTTTTTCTCTAAAAGAAGACATCAAGCGTCCTCTTTCACACATGAGTTTGCTTTTAGATCCTGTTGACTTCGTTATGATCTATTGACAATTTTAACCCCTTTCTGGCACTGGACATACTATTCCATCCATGAGACCTGGGACTTAATACCCATGGACGAAATAGTACGTCCAATGCGATCAGCCACGCCCCCGAGGGGAACTACAAAAGTGAAATACAAATATCACTTACAGTAAACAAAACTAACAATGACAGACTGATATAGAAGAAAGAGGACCCTGCCCTTGCGGACTCACATTCTACAGGATTGTGGGGAAGGAGACAGTAGGTCAGGGGTTGCAGTAGCTCCGATGGTTTTGAGGTGGCCGTGTGGTCATTATAGGTTGTAAGCTTCTTTGAAGAGATGGGTTTTCAGGTTCCGTTTGAAGGATCCAAATGTGGTGGATAACCAGATGTGTTGGGGCACAGAATTCTAGATGATGGGGGATATTCGGGAGAAGTCTTGGAGGCGATTGAGTGAGGGGCGAATAAGCATGGAGGAGAGAAGGAGGTCTTAGGAAGACCGGAGATTAAGTGAGGGAAGATATTGAGAGATTGGCTAAAAAATAATGAAGGAGAAAGGTTATGGATGGCTTTGTAGGTCAGTGTTAGTAGTTGAAACTGGATACACTGGGAAATTGGGAGCCAGTGAAGGGATTTGCAGAGAAGGGAAGCAGGAGTGTAGCGAGGAGGGAGATTAATTAGTCAGGCAGCAGAGTTAAGGATGGACTGGAGGTGTGCGAGAGTGTTAGAAGATAGGCCACAGCACAGTGGAGGATGTTGCAGTAGTCGAGGCGGGAGATGATTAGGGCATGCACAAGCATTTTGGTAAAGTGAGGGTTGAGGAAAGGACGGATTCTGGAAACATTTTTGAGCTGGAGGTGGTGATAGCTTGGATGTGCGTTTTAAAGGACAGGGCAGAGTCAAGGGTTACTCAGAGGCAGCGGATTACCGGGACAGGGGAAAGTATGCATTCATTTATTGTGATAGATCAGGCAGGAAAGGTGTGTGAGATGGAGGAAAGATAATTAGTTCAGATGTGTCCACATTGAGTTTGAGGAAGCGAGAGGAGAAGGAGGATATGGCTGATAGACACTCTGGGATTCAGGAGAGCAGAGAGGTGACATCTGGGCCAGAGAGGTAGATCTGAGTGTCATTAGCATATAGATGGTACTGGAAGCCATAGGACTTTATGAGTTGTCCCAGGCCAAGGGTATAGATTGAGAAGAGAAGGAGTCCTAAGACAGAGCCTTGAGGGACACCAACAGAGAGAGGGGGAGAGATGAAGAGGTAGTATGGGAGTAGGAAACGCTACATATGCTGGTAAGGTATGAGGAGATCCAGGATAGGGCGAGGTTTTTGACACCAAAGGTAGAGAGGATTTGTAGTAGGAGGCAGTACATTGCTATATCCAGTGGTGGATATAGCATTGCCATATTGCAAAGTTTCATCATGCAGCTTTTTGTGTGCAAAGTTGCAGTGTAGCCATATCCTAAAGAAATCTATATAAATACTATATAATTATTTAAAGAATCCTGTTCATATGACTAGATTGTCCTGGCGTGGATCTGTGTATTTATTGACTGCTCTAAGCATGCTATATAAACATGCGGCAACTCATTCTTTGGCAATCATATTTAAACTACAGTGTAGCTTCCAAAAAGAAAAAAAACAAATGCCATAATCTATTAGGGTACATTCCCATTGGGTGTAAACTCGCTGGATTTTACAGTAATTTACTGTGTTTTACAGTAATTCCACACTCCGTATTTGGTCAATATTTTACATCGGTCTTTATAAGCCAAAACCAGGAGTGGGTGATAAATACAGAAGAGGTGGCGTGTTTCTATTATACTTTTTCTCTGACTGTTCCTTTCCTGATTTTGGCTTACAAATACTCATGTAAAATACTGATCAAATAGTGAACGTGTGAACATGGCCTAACAATGACATTTTAATAAAGCTCATGGGCCTACTGCAAAGAACCATTAGACTCCATTCAGATGACTTTTCTTGTACGTAAAAACATGGACTAATAATAATAATAATAATAATTTTTATTTATATAGCGCCAACATATTCCGCAGCGCTTTACAACTTATAGAGGGGACTTGTACAGACAATAGACATTACAGCATAACAGAAATCACAGTTCAAAATAGATACCAGGAGGAATGAGGGCCCTGCTCGCAAGCTTACAAACTATGAGGAAAAGGGGAGACACGAGAGGTGGATGGTAACAATTGCTTTAGTTATTTGGACCAGCCATAGTGTAAGGCTCGTGTGTTCATGTAAAGCTGCATGAACCAGTTAACAGCCTAAGTATGTAGCAGTACAGACACAGAGGGCTATTAACTGCATAAAGTGTATGAGAACACGATGCAAGGAACCTGATTATGTGTTTTGTTTTTTTTTCTATTTTTAATAGGCCACACAGGGATAGTTAGGTTAATGCGTTTAGGCGGTAGGCCAGTCTGAACAAATGCGTTATTAGGGCACGCTTAAAACTGTGGGGATTGGGGATTAATCGTATTAACCTAGGTAGTGCATTCCAAAGAATCGGCGCAGCACGTGTAAAGTCTTGGAGACAGGAGTGGGAGGTTCTGATTATTGAAGATGCTAACCTGAGGTCATTAGCGGAGCGAAGGGCACGGGTAGGGTGGTAGACTGAGACCAGAGAGGAGATGTAGGGTGGTGCTGAGCCATGGAGTGCTTTGTGGATGAGGGTAGTAGTTTTGTACTGGATTCTGGAGCGGATGGGTAGCCAGTGTAATGACTGGCACAAGATAGAGGCATCGGTGTAACGGTTGGTGAGGAATATGATCCTGGCAGCAGCATTCAGGACAGATTGGAGCGGGGAGAGTTTGGTAAGAGGGAGGCCGATTAGTAGAGAGTTACAATAGTCCAGACGGGAATGAATAAGAGAAACAGTAAGAGTTTTTGCAGAGTCGAAAGTAAGAAAAGGGCGAATTCTAGAAATGTTTTTGAGATGCAGATAAGAAGAGCGAGCCAGTGATCGGATGTGGGGGGTGAATGAAAGCACGGAATCAAGGATGACCCCCAAGGCAAGACTATTGTTCATCTGTGATATTTTTTTTTATTCGAGTTTTATTAGTGTTAGTTTTTACTAGGGTTGAGCGAAACGGATCAGACATTTTCAAAAATCGCCGACTTTCGGCAAAGTCGGGTTTCGTGAAACCCGACCCAATCCCAGTGTGGGATCGGCCATGCTGTCGGCGATCTTTGCGCCAAAGTCCCGTTTCGTATGACGCTTTCAGCGCCATTTCTCAGCCAATGAAGGTGGACGCAGAGTGTGGGCAGCGTGATGACATAGGTCTCAGTCCCCACCATCTTAGAGAAGGGCATGACAGTGATTGGCTAGCTTTCTGCGGCGTCACAGGTGCTATAAAGGGGCGTGCACGCCGACCGACATCTTACTTCTGTCGATCTGAGCATAGGGAGAGGTTGCTGCAGCTTCGTCAGAAGCAGGGATATTGTTAGGGAGGAAATATTAACCCCCAAACCGCTTGTGCTGTAGCGATTTCCACTGTCCAACACCACCTTTTCTTTGCAGGGACAGTGGAGGCTAGATTTCTGTGCATCAGCTCTGTAGCTTATAAGGCTCCCTGATAGCTGCATTGCTGTTTGTACGCCGCTGTGCAAACCAACTGCTTTTTTAAAAGCAAAAGTCCTGTTGCTCCTTTCTGCGCAGTTCTATTGTTTATTTGTCCACACTGAGAAAAGCAAGGAGCAGCAGACACCGTTAGTAGGTCCAACCAAACAAGTAGGCCAAATGCAGTTTCATATTGTAAATATAGGCCGAATGCCTGAAGATTGAAGCTCAGCTTTGTTCAGTGGAGGAGAAAAGCAAGGAGCGGCAGACACCGTTAGTAGGGCCCAACCAAACTAGTAGGCCAAATGCAGTTTCATACTGAAAATATAGGCCGAAAGCCTGAAGATTGAAGCTTAGCTTTGTTCAGTGGAGGAGAAAAGCAAGGAGCGGCAGACACCGTTAGTAGGGCCCAACCAAACTAGTAGGCCAAATGCAGTTTCATATTGTAAATATAGGCCGAAAGCCTGAAGATTGAAGCTCAGCTTTGTTCAGTGAAGGAGAAAAGCAAGGAACGGCAGACACCGTTAGTAGGGCCCAACCAAACTAGTAGGCCAAATGCAGTTTCATATTGTAAATATAGGCCGAAAGCCTTAAGATTGAAGCTCAGCTTTGTTCAGTGGAGGACAGCTGTATTGAGTGGCGCAGACAGACACATGTAGTAGGCCTAAAATAAAAAAGTAGGCTCAATGCAGTTTAAAATAGGTTACAGGGGTACACAGGCAGCATTGGTTTGGTCAGCGGAGGACGATTGCAAGGAGTGGCGCAGACTTACTAGGCCTAAAATAAAAAAGTAGGCTCTATGCAGTTTAAAATAGGTTACAGGGGTACACAGGCATCATTGGTTAGGTCAGCGGAGGACGATTGCAAGGAGTGGCGCAGACTTACTAGGCCTAAAATAAAAAAGTAGGCTCTATGCAGTTTAAAATAGGTTACAGGGGTACACAGGCAGCATTGGTTTGGTCAGCGGAGGACGATTGCAAGGAGTGGCGCAGACTTACTAGGCCTAAAATAAAAAAGTAGGCTCTATGCAGTTTAAAATAGGTTACAGGGGTACACAGGCAGCATTGGTTAGGTCAGCGGAGGACAATTGCAAGGAGTGGCGCAGACTTACTAGGCCTAAAATAAAAAAGTAGGCTCTATGCAGTTTAAAATAGGTTACAGGGGTACACAGGCAGCATTGGTTAGGTCAGCGGAGGACAATTGCAAGGAGTGGAGCAGACTTACTAGGCCTAAAATAAAAAAGTAGGCTCTATGCAGTTTAAAATAGGTTACAGGGGTACGGTACACAGGGAGCATTGGTTTGGTCAGCGGAGGACGATTGCAAGGAGTTGCGCAGACAGACTTAGTAGGCCTAAAATAAAAAAGTAGGCTCAATCCAGTTCTATACTGGTAACAGGAGTAAACTCTCTTTTTTGTTCGATGGAGGACAACTGGAAGAAGTGGCTGACACAGTAAGTTGGCCAAAATAGTAAAGTGGCCTAAATGTCTGCAAAAAAAATGTTCCTAAATAAACAGGTGGCAAAGCTAGGTACAGGGGTGGGTTCCTCTGCTGAGTAGCAGACAGTGGTAGTTCGCGCACAGTATTCACAGGTCTAAATGGAGGGCAGGGCCCCTGTATATTTTTACTATCATCTATCATTTCAACAAATTTGTATTGGCAGTGCCATTGAAGGATTTAACAGCACAGACTAAACAGTGGTGGAGCCGTGAGAGGTAAGTTTTGCAAGTGGTACAGCACTGTTTGAGCTGGGGGGGAACACTCTCTCATGGGCGGCGGTACTGGCCCAGGGCCCCTCATATTACGACGGTGTGTCTGACGTTGGGTGTGCACCACCACCGCCAGAGACACTTCATTGTACTATGAGGGACCCTGTGCCACTGCCATCGGCCAAAAGTGGGCACACCCACCTGTCCAGGCAAACGGCACTCGCACGGGTGCTTGCGCCAAGTGGTGACCACGGCCCCGTGGGGGGAGTCAGCCCATTTAGGGAGGTGTAAAAATGGCCTATGGTGGACATTCAGCAGCTGAAAATGGAGGAATTGGAGCAGTCAGTAAGAGGAGGCCAAAAGCAAGGCCTTTTTACAGGAAAGCTACGTGTCAGCAGGGGAAGGTGGGGCAAAATATTTAGAAATCCATGATTGGTTCATTTTAATGAAGGTTAGATCATCAACATTTTGGGTAGCCAGACAAGTCCTTTTTTCCTACCTACCTACGTTACGGGACGTTTGGTAGTTAGTCCAGGCTTGCAAGTGCATGCTGGTTAAATGTCTACGCATGCACGTTGTATTTAAATTTTTGACATTCTGCCCTCTGCTAAAGGTCCTTGAGCATTTCTTACAGATAACTTTGCACTGATCATTCGGATCGTGGTTAAAAAATTGCCAGACTGCACTCTTCCTACTATCGAATACCTTTTCAGGCATTGCACGCTGTGCTACTTTCACCGGATGGCCACGCTGTCCTAAAACTGTTTTTGGTTTTGACACACGGTTTTGGCCAGATACAGTTCTGCGCTCCCGCAAACGCCGATCAATCTGAATGGCCAGAGACATAGAATCACTCAGACCGAAAGGTGTGGGAAACCCCACCATAACATCTTTAACGGATTCAGAAAGACCCTTTCTGAAAATTGCCGCCAAAGCATCATCATTCCATTTAGTCAACACAGACCATTTTCTAAATTTCTGACAATACAATTCTGCCGCTTCTTGACCCTGAGACAGGACCAACAAGGTCTTCTCCGCTTGATCCACAGAATTTGGTTCATCATATAATAATCCTAAAGCCTGAAAAAAGGAATCTACATTAAGCAAGGCCGGATTCCCAGATTCCAGGGAAAATGCCCCATCCTGAGGATCACCACGCAGCAGGGAGATGACAATTTTAACCTGCTGAATGGAATCACCAGAGTATCGAGGTCTCAGAGCAAAAAACAGTTTACAGTTGTTTTTAAAACTCAAAAATTTCAACCTGTCCCCAAAAAACAAATCAGGAGTAGGAATCTTAGGCTCTAAAACTGGAATCTGAACAATATAATCAGAAATACCCTGTACCCTAGTAGCAAGCTGGCCTACACGAGAAGCTAATCCCTGAACATCCATGCTAGCACAAGACTCCTCAGCCACCCAGAGAAAAAGAGGGAAAAAAGACAAAGCAGGCTACAGAAAAAAAATGGCTCTTTCTTCCCTTCTTCTGAGATGCATTTAACTCATTGTTGGCCAGTTGTACTGTTATGATCCGGTGACCTTGGAGCCGCATGAGACTTTCTCAGGAGTAGGTGGAACCTGTACTGACCGCAAACCCTAAACTGTCACCGCAACTAGAAGTAGCCATGGGGTGTACCTAACACATCCTAGACACCTCGACACAGCCGGAGGACTAAATACCCCTATAGATGGAAATGGGAATTCTATCTTGCCTCAGAGCTGAACCCCAAAGGATAGGCAGCCCCCCACAAATATTGACTGTGAGTATTAGAGGAAAGACACACGCAGGCAGAAATCAGGATTTAGCAAAAGAGGCCACGCTAGCTAAATAGGAAAGGATAGGACAGAATACTAAGCGGTCAGTATTAAAACCCTAAAAATATCCACAGCAGATAATACAAAAATTCCACCATCTAACTAAAGACATGGAATGTATATCTGCATCTCCTGAGAATCCAACTTGACTGAAATATCCAAACACAGTCTAAGCTGGACAAGAAAAAACATTGAATAGTACTGAATTGTAAAGCACACAGCATGTGTGCTGCAGAAACAAAACCAGACACTTATCTTTGCTGGTTTGGCAGCAGGGCAGGAGGAACCAGACAGAGATGCAAAACCTCCAAGAACAATGGACAACTGGCAAGGGCTAATGAATCCTGCACACCTAAATATCCCAGTCAGAGCTGCAATCAGCAGGGACACCTGCCCATGATTGCAACCCAGGGACAACTGCATTACTACCAACAACCACCGGAGGGAACCCAAGAGCAGAATTCACAACAGACCTCGCCAGGAGCAGGTGACTATGTCACAGGCGCCACTCCCCCTCCCCTGCCGACTCCCCTGGGACAATGACTCGAGTATAAGCCGACAGGGGCACTTTCAGCCTAAAACAATGGGCTGAAAATCTCAGCTTATACTCAAGTATATACGGTAACATTATAAAAAGCCTTTTCAGCATCTAAAGCAAGTAAGGCCGGGTTCCCTGAGTTTTTTCTTCTAGTTTTACTCCATCTTTACTGCCAGAACTGTATGGACATTCAGCACTATTTTTCAAATCCACCTAGTAAGGTCCTACTAAATTAGGTAAAAGGAATGATAAGTGGTCATCTATAATCTTAGACATTAAGTTTAACATCTTGGTTAATTAAAAATATATATCATCCAGGATTAGTTGGGTCCCTAACTTGTTTATACAGAACTTTAATGTATGCTGTGTTACCCGACTGCAAATATACCTTCTCTCTTAATATACGATTAAAAACTTCTCTTAATGGGGTTGTCATTTCCCCAACCAAAATTTTGTAGAACTCTCCCGGCAGCCCGTCTGGGCCCAGGGCCATGTTTATTTTCAAGGATTTCATTACTTATTATTATTATTATTATTTTATTTATTTATTTTATTTTTTTTTCTTCATTACTTATTAGGGCATTCAAACTTTCTCACTATCTGAAATTGATGGAAGGGATAATGTATCCAGGCTTTCTTCTCTGCCATAGGTTCTTGTCTATACAATGCATTGTGGTATTGGAGTAGAATATTGTTTATCATTTTTGGATCTCTTTGTAAGCTGCCGATAAATGTTGTAGGTGTCTGACCTTTTTCCAGTCGTGCTAGCAATTATCCGGCCTTATTGCCATATTTAAAAAATTCTAATTATTTTGATTTCCTTTCAATCTTTCTAATCTTTCTAACAATAAGTCAAATTTTGCTTTAGCTTTAATTTATTTTTCCCGGTTAATCGGGTTTGAGGCCTTCAAGTATTTTGTATATAGACTCTTATAACGCTTAGATTTTTATTAGCCTCATTATATGCTAGTGTTAGTCTTAGATTTGAGAAATTGTATGTATCCAATGATATGTCCTCTAATCACTGCTTTTGCTATATCCCAAAAGCGATGAGAATCATCTACACTGTGTGCAGAATTATTAGGCAAGTTGTATTTTAGAGGATTATTTTTATTATTGATCAACAACTATGTTCTCAATCAAACCCAAAAGACTCATAAATATCAAAGCTTAATATTTTTGGAAGTTGGAGTGTTTTTTTTTTTTAGATTTGGCTATCTTAGGAGGATATCTGTTTGTGCAGGTAACTATTACTGTGCAGAATTATTAGGCAACTTAATAAATACAAAATAAATTCCCATCTCACTTGTTTATTTTCACCAGGTAAATCATTATAACTGCACAAAATTAAGAAATAAACATTTCTGACATGCAAAAACAAAACCCCAAAAAATTAGTGACCAATATAGCCACCTTTCTTTATGATGACACTCGACAGCCTTCCATCAATAGATTCTGTCAGTTGCTTGATCTGTTTCCGATCAACATTGCGTGCAGCAGTGTTACGCCGTAGGAAATGGGTACAAGGAGTGGACCCACTGGACCGTGGAACCGAACTGCCCCCGAGTGAGCACTCCAGAGTGGGACCAACCCCTATACAGGGATTGTTAGGAGGCAAGCACAGGGACCTCAAGAACCACGGACGCCAGGACCAGGGATCGGCTCAAAGAACAGGAAAAGGGGGAACCGAGGAGAAATGACAAGAGGAAATGAAAACCGGACTTGAGGAATGGAGGAACACGGGAACAGGAACTGAGGAAGGAAACAGAAGAGGAGATGAAAACTGGACTGAGGAATGAAGGACACTGGAACAGCGGAACACGGGAGCAGGCACTGAGGAAAGACAAAGGAAGAACAAGGGGTTAAACGGCAAAAGACTGGAGAAGCACAGGAAAACACTGCGACCTAACTATGGCAAAGAAACTCGATAATCAGGCACCTCCACTAAGGAAGGAGGGCCTGAAATACCTGATGCCGGACACCGATAGGCCAGGAAGAACTGCCGGGTCAGGTCACGCCAGGAGAGAAGAGAGGAAGAGAGTGCGCGTGGTCAGACCCTACTGCCCCTGCGCAACACACAGGAGCGCGCACCTGAGGGACGAGAGGACGCACGCCGGGATGCCAGCACCGAGCCCCGGAGGGAAGAGGACACAGCGGGTAGAGCAAGCGACCTGGCGGCAGGAGGCAGAGCAACGGGAGCCGAGGAAACAGTACCCCCTCTCTTACACCCCCTCCCTCTGTTTTTAGATAAAAACTTCTTAAGAATGCGAGGAGCATTAATGTTTTCCCTGGGTTCCCAAGACCTCTCCTCAGGACCGAAGCCCCTCCAATCAACCAAAAAGAAAGTCTTGCCCCTGACTCTTTTGGATGCTAAAATATCCTCCACTTCAAAAACGTTATCTGCAGAAACTGGAGCAGGAGAAGAGCAAGGAACAGAATGAAAACAATTAAGAATGACCGACTTCAGGAGAGAGACGTGGAAGGCATTAGGAATACAGAGCGAGACAGGCAACCTGAGCTTGTAGGCAACATTGTTGATGCGCCGGAGGACTTCAAAAGGACCGATATAACGAGGTCCAAGCTTGTAAGAAGGAATCTTCAATCTAATGTATTTAGAAGGCAGCCAAACTTTTTCGCCAGGAAGAAAAGATGGAGCATCCAAGCGCTTCTTGTCAGCATGTCTCTTCATGCGTTCACCCGTCCTCACCAAGGACTCCTTGGTCTCTAGCCAGATCTTGGAGAATTCCGTAGTCTCTGAGTCTGCTACAGGAATACCGGTGGTGGTAGAGACGGGCAAAGGAACCCTGGGATGCATACCAAAGACCACAAAAAACGGAGATTTGCCAGAGGACTCGCTAGGATGGTTATTATAGGCGAACTCAGCCCAAGGAAGGAGACTTGACCAATTATCGTGATGTGCATTAGAGAAATGGCGAAGATAGGATGCCAACACCTGATTGACACGTTCCACTTGACCGTTGGTTTGAGGGTGATATGCGGAGGAAAAATCCAACTTGACCTCCAGAAGACCACACAGAGCCCTCCAGAATCGAGAAGTAAACTGAACTCCTCGATCCGACACCATGTGAGAGGGGAATCCATGAAGTCGGAAAACATGCTGGACAAAGACTTTAGCCAATTCTTGAGCAGAAGGTAGTTGCTGTAACGGAACAAAGTGTGTCATCTTGGAGAAGCGGTCTACCACTACCAGGATGGTAGTGAATCCGGAAGAACAAGGCAAATCCGTGATGAAATCCAAGGCAATGTGTTGCCAAGGAGCAGAAGGAACAGGTAAAGGAAGCAGAAGTCCAGAAGGGAATTGTCTGGGAACCTTGACCTTGGCGCAAGAGGGACAGGAAGCCGAGAAGTCAGCCACATCTTGGCGGAGAGAGGGCCACCAGTAAAACCGAGAAATGAGTTAAAAAGTCTTCTTAACCCCGACATGACCAGAGATTTTGGAGGAATGACCCCAGCGCAACACTAGAGTCCTTTTGGTCTCAGGAACAAAGGTCTTGCCTGGCGGTGGAGAAATCAACCTCACGGGAGCCACAGAAATGATCTTGACCGGATCAATGATGTGAGAGAGATCCTCCTCAGAATTTTGAGGTTGAAGTGATCGAGATAAGGCGTCCGCCTTGACGTTCTTCAGACCAGGACGAAAATGTTACTCGAAATCAAAGTGAGCGAAGAATAGAGACCACCTGGCCTGTCAAGGATTGAGCCTCTGGGCTGACTGGATGTAGGCCAGATTCTTGTGGTCAGTGAAAATAATAAATGGATGAACAGCTCCCTCCAGCAAATGGCGCCATTCCTCTAAGGCCATCTTGATGGCTAGCAACTCTCTATCCCCAATAGAATAGTTGCACTCCACAGGAGAGAAGGCTTTAGAAAAGAACCCGCAGGAAACCAAATGACCTGAAGAGGACCTTTGAGATAACACTGTGCCAGCTCCGGTGGAAGAAGCGTCCACTTCCAGGACGAACGGCTTGTTAGCCTCAGGCCGATGCAATACAGGTGCGGAAGAAAAAGCCTGTTTTAGACTTGAAAAGCCTCTTCGGCCTCAGGAGACCATACAATAGGACTGGATCCCTTCCGAGTGAGATTGGAGATAGGTTTGATGATGGACGAAAAATGCGAAATAAACTGTCGGTAGTAATTAGCAAAACCGAGGAAGCGTTGGATAGCTTTCACCCCTGCCGGACGAGGCCATTGGAGAATAGCAGATAACTTCTCTGGATCCATCTCCAGCCCATTCTCAGAGACAATATATCCTAAAAAAGGTAAAGATGATTGCTCAAAGAGACACTTCTCCATCTTCGCATAAAGGTGATTCTCCCGAAGTCGCTGCAAGACGAGACGAACGCTCCTTCTGTGAGAAGACAGATCCAGTGAGAAAACGAGGATATCGCCAAGGTAGACCACCACACAGGAGTAAAGCATATCCCGAAAGATGTCTTTGACAAACTCTTGAAAAACTGCAGGAGCGTTACACAACCCAAAGGGCATGACGAAATACTCGTAATGTCCATCCCGGGTGTTAAAAGCAGTCTTCCACTCATCCCCTGAGTGAATACGCACAAGATTGTAGGCTCCACGTAGATCCAACTTCGAGAAAACCCACGCCCCTCTCAAGCGATCAAAGAGCTCAGGGATTAAAGGCAACGGGTATTTATTTTTTACCGTAATGTCATTCAGGCCCCGGTAGTCGATGCAAGGACGTAAAGAGCCGTCTTTCTTTTTTACAAAGAAAAAACTGGCACCAGCAGGCGAGGAGGATTTTCTAATAAAACCCTTAGCGAGGTTTTATTGGATGTACTCGGACATGGCAGACGTCTCAGCGGGAGATAAGGGATAGATCCGACCTCTGGGTAGCGTGGTCCCAGGACGTAATTCGACAGGGCAGACATAGGGCCGATGAGGAGGAAGAGTCTCAGCTTCTTTCTTGTCGAAAACGTCAGAGTAAGACCAATAGGCAGAAGGCAAGCCCTCAGGCTCGGAGGAGGTTAGAGAAACCGAAACTGGGCGGACTGAAGCTAAGCACCTCTCTTGGCATGGATGTCCCCACCGAAGAATCTCTCCAGAACGCCAATCCAGGACAGGTTCATGAGTACGAAGCCAAGGAAGGCCGAGCAGAAGAGGATGAGTCAAGTTGGGCAAAACATAGAGAGCAATCTTCTCTTGGTGCAGAGCTCCCACTTGAAGAGTCACCTCCTCGGTGACCATAGAGACGGACTCCTGAAGAAGCTTGCTATCTACAGAAGCAATCATTCGTTGACATTTCAGGGCGACCACTGGAATCTGGTATTTCTTCACCTCCTTAAGCCGAATAAAGTTACCTGCCGCACCCGAATCCAAATATGCTAGTTCCGAGCCACGTTTCTGACCCTGAACTATAAGAACAGAAAGAGTAAGAGGTGGAGAGGGTTCACACACACTTAGGAAGGCCTCTCTTACCAGTCCTAAGTGGAGGCGTTTCCCGGCCTCTCTGGACATGAGCGCAGGAAATGAGATGAGCTTCCACAGTACAAGCAGAGACCTTGTGCCAGCCTCTCTCTTCTGCGTTGGTCCGCCATCTTGACCCGATCCACCTGCATGGGTTCAGGTGCTGCAGTACCGGAAACCGAAGACCGAAGAGTAAGAGGACACTGAACAGAAGAAGAGGAAGGACGCATAGGCCTCCTCTCCCTAGCAGCCTCTCTAGAACGCTCTTGAAAGCGCAAATCGATGCATGTAGCAAGTGAAATAAGCTCCTCCAAGGTAGTAGGAGGATCCCTACCTGCGAGTTCATCTTTAATCTTACTCGACAAACCACGCCAAAAAGTACCTACCAACGCCTCGTTATTCCACCCAAGTTCAGACGACAGGGTACGAAAGCGTATGGCATATTGCCCCACAGAGAGGGAACCCTGATGAAGGTTAAAAAGAGCCTCAGTCGTGGAAGCGAGCCTTCCGGGCTCATCAAAAACCCTCCTGAAAGTGTCCAAAAAGGTGGCAATACTGGTCACTATAGGGTCATCCCGTTCCCAGAGAAAGAGCCTCTCCCTCTAAATGAGATACAATAAAAGCAACTTTAGCCCAGTCGGTAGGGTACTGCTGGGGCAGCAACCCAAAGTGTAAATGACACTGGTTGAGGAAACCCCGACATAGTTTAGGATCGCTGCTATAGCAAGGCGGTTTACCCAAATGAGGAGATGGCGCTGAGGAAGAATCTGGAGACCGAGAAGAACCTTGCGAAGAAACCGACTGCAAGGAAAGCAAGCGACCATCTATGGAAGCCATATAAGACAAGATGTGTGCCTGGGTATCACACTGCTGAACCAGCTCTTGCTGGAGACTGGCCAACTGAGCAGCATTCCCGGGATCCGCGGTTTGTAAAGCAGACAGCCGGGAATCCATCGTCTTCATGAAAGACATGATTCGAGTCTGGTTTTCTCGTAAGAAGACCAACTCTTTTTGGGTGGAGGCCCCGGCGGGGTCCATGGCCTGATTATGCTGTTACGCCGTAGGAAATGGGTACAAGGAGTGGACCCACTGGACCGTGGAACCGAACTGCCCCCGAGCGAGCACTCCAGAGTGGGACCAACCCCTATACAGGGATTGTTAGGAGGCAAGCACAGGGACCTCAAGAACCATGGAGGCCAGGACCAGGGATCGGCTCAAAGAACAGGAAAAGGGGGAACCGAGGGGAAATGACAAGAGGAAATGAAAACCGGACTTGAGGAATGGAGGAACACGGGAACAGGAACTGAGGAAGGAAACAGAAGAGGAGATGAAAACTGGACTGAGGAACGAAGGACACTGGAACAGTGGAACACGGGAGCAGGCACTGAGGAAAGACAAAGGAAGAACAAGGGGTTAAACGGCAAAAGACTGGAGAAGCACAGGAAAACACTGCGACCTAACTATGGCAAAGAAACTCGATAATCAGGCACCTCCACTAAGGAAGGAGGGCCTGAAATACCTGATGCCGGACACCGATAGGCCAGGAATAACTGCCGGGTCAGGTCACGCCGGGAGAGAAGAGAAGAAGAGAGTGCGCGCGGTCAGACCCTACTGCGCCTGCGCAACCCACAGGAGTGCGCACCCGAGGGACGAGAGGACGCACGCCGGGATGCCAGCACCGAGCCCCGGAGGGAAGAGGACGCAGCGGGGAGAGCAAGCGACCCGGCGGCAGTAGGCGGAGCAACGGGAGCCGAGGTAACAAGCAGCAACCACAGCCTCCCAGACACTGTTCCGAGAGCTGTACTGTTTTCCCTCCCTGTAGATCTCACATTTTATGAGGGACCACAGGTCCTCTATGGGGTTCAGATCAGGTGACCTTTACTGGCCAGCCACACTGTGGAGTAGCTGGAGGCATGTGATGGAGCATTGTCCTGCATGAAAATCATGTTTTTCTTGAACAATACTGACTTCTTCCTGTACCACTGCTTGAAGAAGTTGTCTTCTAGAAACTGGCAGTAGGTCTGGGAGTTGAGCTTCACTCCATCCTCAACCCGAAAAGGTCCCACAAGTTCATCTTTGATGATACCAGCCCATAACAGTACCCCACCTCCACCTTGCTGGCGTCTGAGTCGGAGTGGAGCTCTTTGCCTTTTACCACCATTCCTTCAGTAGTGTTTGAATGTTTTCATCTTGGGTCAGAAAACTGGGGAATTTCAAAATAATATCTGATTCTTTTGGAAAAACATCAGTTTAAGTTATCTTCTCCAGAGCATGTTCTGAGATACAGTGCCTTGCGAAAGTATTCGGCTCCTTGGAACTTTTCAACCTTTTCCCACATATCATGCTTCAAACATAAAGATACCAAATGTAAATTTTTGGTGAAGAATCAACAACAAGTGGAACACAACTGTGAAGTTGAATTAAATTTATTGGTTATTTAAAATTTTTGTGGAAATTAAAAAACTGAAAAGTGGGGCGTGCAATATTATGCGGCCCCTTTACTTTCAGTGCAGCAAACTCAGTCCAGAAGTTCATTGTGGATCTCTGAATGATCCAATATTGTCCTAAATGCCTAATGATGATAAATATAATCCACCTATGTGTAATCAAGTCTCCGTATAAATGCACCTGGTCTGTGAAAGTCTCAGAGTTCTTTTTGAAGCACAGAGCGCATCATGAAGACTAAGGAACACAATAGGCAGGTCCGTGATACTGTTGTGGCAAAGTTTAAAGCCAGATTTGGATACAAAATGATTTCCAAAACTTTAAACATCTCAAGGAGCACAGGAGACCCGGCCGTCCCTCTAAACTTTCATCTCAAATAAGGAGAAGACTGATCAGAGATGCAGCCAAGAGGCCCATGATCACTCTGGATGAACTGCAGAGATCTACAGCTGAGGTGGGACAGTCTGTCCATAGGACATCAATGAGTCGTACTCTGCACAAATCTGGCCTTTATGGAAGACTGGCAAGAAGAAAGCCATTTCTCAAAGATATCCAAAAAAAAGTGTTGCTTAAAGTTTGCAACAAGCCACCTGGGAGACACACCAAACATGTGGAAGAAGGTGCTCTGGTCAGATGAAACCAAAATTTAACTTTTTGGAAACAATGTCAAACGATATGTTTGGCGTAAAGGCAACACAGTTCATCACCCTGAACACACCATCCCCACTGTCAAACATGGTGGTGGCAGCATGGTTTGGGCCTGGTTTTCTTCAGCAGGGACAGGGAAGATGGTTAAAATTGATGGGAAGATGGATGGAGCCAAATACAGGACCATTCTTGAAGAAAACCTGTTGGAGTCTGCAAAAGACCTGAGGCTGGGACGGAGATTTGTCTTGAAACAAGACAATGATCCCAAACATAAAGCAAAATCTACAGTGGAATGGTTCACAAATAAACGTATCCAGATGTTAGAATGGCCAAGTCAAAGTCCAGACCTCAATGCAATAGAGAATCTGTGGAAAGAGCTGAAAACTGCTGTTCACAAACGATCTCCATCAGACCACACTGAGCTCGAGCTGTTTGCCAAGGAAGAATGGGCAAGAATTTCAGTCTCTTGATGAACAAAACTGTTAGAGACATACCACAAGCGACTTGCAGCTGTAATCGCAGCAGAAGGTGGAGCAACAAAGTATTAAGTTAAAGGGGCTGAATAATATTGCACGCCTGTTGTGAACTCCGTTTTCAGGCTCCCTCTTGTGGTCACAGATGGTATTGTGTGACTTTGGTTTTTTGGCTCCCCCTGGTGGTTTGGTTTATTATCCTGCGGGTCTGCTGGATCAGCTGCCTCGTTATTCACCAGGGAGGCTCCTATTTAGCTCTGCTTCACTTCCACTTGTTGCCGGCTGTCAATGTATTCAGTGCTATTCTGATTACTCCTGATTATCTCATTTTCTGCCTCTTCAGGATAAGCTAAGTTCTGTTTGAATAATTTTTGCTCATCTGCCTGCAATATGATTTCTGTGTATGATGAGTCTAGCCCAGCTTGCTAACATGTGATTTCTTTTTGCTAGTAAGCTCTGGGGTACGGAGTTGCTTCCCCCACACCGTTAGTTGGTGCGGGGGCTCGAGCAATCTCTGCGTGGATATTTTGAATAGGGTTTTTTATTGACCGCACAGTTTCCTTCCTATTTTCTGCTATCTAGTATTAGCGGGCCTCATTTGCTAAATCTGATTTCATCTCTGCGTTTGTGCTTTCCCCTTGAGGAGGGGTCACCGAACCCTCATCAAAACCCCCAGGGCGATCAGGGTGAGCCACATGGAAGGCACGAACCAAATCGGCCGCATGAACATCAGAGGCGACAACCCAGGAATTATCCTCCTGACCATAGCCTTTCCACTTAACCAAATACTGAAGCCTCTGTCTAGAAATACGAGAATCCAAGATCTTCTCCACCACGTATTCCAATTCTCCCTCAACCAGCACAGGGGCAGGAGGCTCAACCGAAGGAACCACAGGCACCACATACCTCCGCAACAACGACCGATGGAACACATATGTGCCTGAACAGTACAGCCGGCCGATAAAGTGTTAATTGCAGGCAGAAGCAGGAGAAAAGAAGCTTGGAGATTTTTTTTTTTTTTTTTGCTGCCGTGTGTCTAGCTGCTGTGTGTCTGGCTTCTCTCCTCCTCTTAATCTTGGTGTGGCTCTGAGTTCAGCTGCTGATATGGATATCCAGAGTTTAGCCTCCAGTGTAGATCATCTTGCTGCAAGGGTACAAAGTATTCAGGATTTTGTTGTGCACAGTCCTATGTCAGAGCCTAGAATACCTATTCCGGAGTTGTTTTCTGGAGATAGATCTAGGTTCCTGAATTTTAAGAACAATTGCAAGTTGTTTCTTTCTTTGAAACCTCGCTCCTCTGGGGATTCTGTTCAGCAAGTTAAGATTATTATTTCTTTCTTGCGTGGCGATCCTCAAGATTGGGCTTTCGCATTGGCTCCAGGGGATCCTGCATTGCTCAGTGTGGATGCGTTTTTTCTGGCCCTTGGATTGCTCTATGAGGAACCTAATCTTGAGAACCAGGCTGAAAAAGCGTTGTTGGCCCTCTCTCAGGGGCAAGATGATGCAGAGGTGTACTGCCAGAAATTTCGGAAATGGTCGGTGCTTACTCAATGGAATGAGTGTGCCCTGGCTGCAAATTTCAGAAAAGGTCTTTCTGAAGCCATTAAGAATGTCATGGTGGGGTTCCCTACGCCTGCAGGTCTGAATGAGTCAATGACTCTGGCCATTCAGATTGATCGGCGTTTGCGGGAGCGCAAACCTGCGCACCATTTGGCGGTGTCTTCTGAACAGACACCTGAGTCTATGCAATGTGATAGAATTCTGACCAGAAGTGAACGGCAAAATTATAGACGGCAAAATGGGTTGTGCTTTTACTGTGGTGACTCAGCTCATGTTATCTCAGCATGCTCTAAGCGCACAAAAAAGATTGATAAATCTGTCACCATCGGTACTTTACAGCCTAAGTTTATTTTGTCTGTTACCCTGATTAGTTCCCTGTCATCTTACCCGGTTATGGCTTTTGTGGATTCAGGTGCTGCCCTGAGTCTGATGGATTTGTCATTTGCCAGGCGCTGTGGTTTTGTTTTGGAGCCTTTAAAATTCCCTATTCCACTAAGGGGAATTGATGCTACACCATTGGCTACGAATAAACCTCAGTACTGGACACAAGTGACCATGTGCATGACTCCTGTTCATCAGGAGGTGATTCGCTTTCTTGTATTGCATAATTTGAATGATGTTGTCGTGTTGGGCCTGCCATGGTTGCAGACTCATAATCCAGTCCTGGATTGGAAAGCAATGTCTGTGTCAAGTTGGGGTTGTCAGGGAATTCATGGCGACGCTCCTGTGGTGTCAATTGCTTCATCCACTCCTTCTGAGGTCCCTGCGTTTTTGTCAGATTACCAGGATGTATTTGATGAGCCCAAACTCAGTTCTCTACCTCCTCATAGGGATTGTGATTGTGCTATAAATTTGATTCCTGGTAGTAAGTTTCCTAAGGGACGACTTTTCAATTTGTCAGTGCCGGAGCATGCTGCTATGCGGAGTTACAGTGGGGCAAAAAAGTATTTAGTCATTCAGCAATAGTGCAAGTTCCACCACTTAAAAAGATGAGAGGCGTCTGTAATTTACATCATAGGTAGACCTCAACTATGGGAGACAAACTGAGAAATAAAAATCCAGAAAATCACATTGTCTGTTTTTTTATCATTTTATTTGCATATTATGGTGGAAAATAAGTATTTGGTCAGAAACAAAATTTCATCTCAATACTTTGTAATATATCCTTTGTTGGCAATGACAGAGGTCAAACGTTTTCTGTAAGTCTTCACAAGGTTGCCACACACTGTTGTTGGTATGTTGGCCCATTCCTCCATGCAGATCTCCTCTAGAGCAGTGATGTTTTTGGCTTTTCGCTTGGCAACATGGACTTTCAACTCCCTCCAAAGGTTTTCTATAGGGTTGAGATCTGGAGACTGGCTAGGCCACTCCAGGACCTTGAAATGCTTCTTACGAAGCCACTCCTTCGTTGCCCTGGCAGTGTGCTTTGGATCATTGTCATGTTGAAAGACCCAGCCACTTTTCATCTTCAATGCCCTTGCTGATGGAAGGAGGTTTGCACTCAAAATCTCATAATACATGGCCCCATTCATTCTTTCATGTACCCGGATCAGTCGTCCTGGCCCCTTTGCAGAGAAACAGCCCCAAAGCATGATGTTTCCACCACCATGCTTTACAGTAGGTATGGTGTTTGATGGATGCAACTCAGTATTCTTTTTCCTCCAAACACGACAAGTTGTGTTTCTACCAAACAGTTCCAGTTTGGTTTCATCAGACCATAGGACATTCTCCCAAAACTCCTCTGGATCATCCAAATGCTCTCTAGCAAACTTCAGACGGGCCCGGACATGTACTGGCTTAAGCAGTGGGACACGTCTGGCACTGCAGGATCTGAGTCCATGGTGGCGTAGTGTGTTACTTATGGTAGGCCTTGTTACATTGGTCCCAGCTCTCTGCAGTTCATTCACTAGGTCCCCCTGCGTGGTTCTGGGATTTTTGCTCACCGTTCTTGTGATCATTCTGACCCCACGGGGTGGGATTTTGCGTGGAGCCCCAGATCGAGGGAGATTATCAGTGGTCTTGAATGTCTTCGATTTTCTAATTATTGCTCCCACTGTTGATTTCTTCACTCCAAGCTGGTTGGCTATTGCAGATTCAGTCTTCCCAGCCTGGTGCAGGGCTACAATTTTGTTTCTGGTGTCCTTTGACAGCTCTTTGGTCTTCACCATAGTGGAGTTTGGAGTCAGACTGTTTGAGGGTGTGCACAGGTGTCTTTTTATACTGATAACAAGTTTAAACAGGTGCCATTACTACAGGTAATGAGTGGAGGAAAGAGGAGACTCCTAAAGAAGAAGTTACAGGTCTGTGAGAGCCAGAAATCTTCATTGTTTGTTTCTGACCAAATACTTATTTTCCACCATAATATGCAAATAAAATGATTAAAAAAAACAGACAATGTGATTTTCTGGATTTTTTTTTCTCAGTTTGTCTCCCATAGTTGAGGTCTACCTATGATGTAAATTACAGACGCCTCTCATCTTTTTAAGTGGTGGAACTTGCACTATTGCTGAATGACTAAATACTTTTTTGCCCCACTGTATATAAAGGAGTCTTTGGAGAAAGGACTTATTCGCCCCTCCTCCTCCCCTCTTGGTGCGGGGTTCTTTTTTGTGGCTAAGAAGGATGGTTCCTTGAGACCTTGTATTGATTATCGCCTTCTAAACAAAATCACGGTCAAATTTCAGTATCCTTTGCCATTGTTATCTGATCTGTTTGCTCGCATTAGGGGGTCTAGTTGGTTCACCAAGATAGATCTTCGTGGTGCGTATAACCTTGTGCGTATTAAGCAGGGTGATGAATGGAAAATTGCATTTAATACGCCCGAAGGCCATTTTGAGTACTTGGTGATGCCTTTTGGACTTTCTAACGCTCCTTCTGTCTTTCAGTCCTTTATGCACGACATCTTCCGCGAATATCTGGATAAATTTATGATTGTGTATCTGGATGATATTCTGTTTTTTTCGGATGATTGGGAGTCCCATGTTAAGCAGGTCAGGATGGTGTTTCAGGTCCTGCGTGCCAATGCTTTATTTGTGAAGGGCTCCAAATGTCTTTTTGGAGTCCAGAAGGTCTCTTTTTTGGGTTTCATTTTTTCTCCTTCTGCTATTGAGATGGACCCAGTCAAGGTTCAGGCTATTCATGACTGGACTCAGCCTACATCTGTTAAGAGTCTTCAGAAGTTCTTGGGTTTTGCTAATTTTTACCGTCGCTTCATCGCTAATTTTTCTGGTGTTGTTAAGCCATTGACGGATTTGACCAAGAAGGGTTCTGATGTTACTAATTGGTCTCCTGCGGCTGTGGAGGCCTTTCGGGAGCTGAAGCGCCGGTTTTCTTCGGCTCCGGTCTTATGTCAGCCGGACGTCTCCCTTCCTTTCCAGGTCGAGGTTGATGCTTCTGAGATTGGAGCGGGGGCTGTTTTGTCGCAGAGAAGCTCTGATGGCTCTGTGATGAAGCCATGTGCTTTCTTTTCAAGAAAGTTTTCGCCTGCCGAGCGGAATTATGATGTTGGTAATCGGGAGTTGTTGGTTATGAAGTGGGCATTTGAGGAGTGGCGACATTGGCTCGAGGGAGCTAAGCATCGTGTGGTGGTCTTGACTGATCACAAGAATTTGATTTATCTCGAGTCGGCCAAGCGGCTGAATCCTAGACAGGCTCGTTGGTCATTGTTTTTCTCTCGTTTTGATTTCGTGGTCTCATACCTGCCTGGTTCGAAGAATGTGAAGGCTGATGCTCTTTCTAGGAGTTTTGTGCCTGACTCTCCTGGTGATTCAGAGCCACCTGGTATCCTCAGAGAAGGGGTGATTTTGTCTGCCATCTCCCCAGATTTGCGACGAGTGCTGCAGGAGTTTCAGGTGGATAGACCTGACCGTTGTCCACCGGAGAGACTGTTTGTCCCGGATAGATGGACCAGCAGAGTTATTTCCGAGGTTCATTCTTCGGTGTTGGCAGGCCATCCTGGGATTTTTGGTACCAGAGATTTGGTGGCTAGGTCCTTCTGGTGGCCTTCCTTGTCGCGGGATGTGCATTCCTTTGTGCAGTCTTGTGGAATTTGTGCTCGGGCTAAGCCTTGCTGTTCTCGTGCCAGTGGCTTGTTGTTGCCTTTGCCTGTCCCGAAGAGGCCTTGGACGCACATTTCCATCGATTTTATTTCAGATCTCCCTGTCTCTCAGAGAATGTCGGTCATTTGGGTGGTGTGTGATCGCTTTTCTAAAATGGTCCATTTGGTGCCCTTGCCTAAGTTGCCTTCCTCCTCCGAGTTGGTTCCTCTGTTTTTTCAAAATGTGGTTCGTTTGCACGGGATCCCTGAAAATATTGTTTCCAACAGAGGATCCCAGTTTGTGTCTAGATTTTGGCGGACCTTTTGTGCTAAGATGGGCATTAATTTGTCTTTTTCGTCGGCCTTCCATCCTCAGACGAATGGCCAAACCGAGCGCACTAATCAGACTTTGGAAACCTATTTAAGATGTTTTGTTTCTGCTGATCAGGACGACTGGGTGACTTTTTTGCCATTGGCCGAGTTTGCCCTTAATAATCGGGCTAGTTCTGCTACTTTGGTTTCGCCTTTTTTTTGTAATTCAGGGTTTCATCCTCGTTTTTCCTCGGGTCAGGTGGAGTCTTCTGACTGTCCTGGAGTGGATGTTGTGGTGGATAGGTTGCATCAGATTTGGAATCATGTGGTGGACAATTTGAAGCTGTCACAAGAGAAGGCTCAGCGCTTTGCCAACCGCCGTCGCTGTGTGGGTCCCCGACTTCGCGTTGGGGATTTGGTGTGGTTGTCTTCTCGCTTTGTTCCTATGAAGGTCTCCTCTCCTAAGTTTAAGCCTCGGTTTATCGGTCCTTATAAGATTTTGGAAGTCCTTAACCCTGTGTCATTTCGTTTGGACCTCCCGGCATCGTTTGCTATTCATAATGTGTTCCATCGGTCGTTGTTGCGGATGTATGTGGTGCCTGTGGTTCCTTCGGTTGAGCCTCCTGCCCCTGTGCTGGTTGAGGGAGAATTGGAATACGTGGTGGAGAAGATCTTGGATTCTCGTATTTCTAGACGGAGGCTTCAGTATTTGGTTAAGTGGAAAGGCTATGGTCAGGAGGATAATTCCTGGGTTGTCGCCTCTGATGTTCATGCGGCCGATTTGGTTCGTGCCTTCCATGTGGCTCATCCTGATCGCCCTGGGGTTTTTGATGAGGGTTCGGTGACCCCTCCTCAAGGGGGGGGGGTACTGTTGTGTACTTTGTTTTCAGGCTCCCTCTTGTGGTCACAGATGGTATTGTGTGACTTTGGTTTTTTGGCTCCCCCTGGTGGTTTGGTTTATTATCCTGCGGGTCTGCTAGATCAGCTGCCTCGTTATTCACCAGGGAGGCTCCTATTTAGCTCTGCTTCACTTCCACTTGTTGCCGGCTGTCAATGTATTCAGTGCTATTCTGATTACTCCTGATTATCTCGTTTTCTGCCTCTTCAGGATAAGCTAAGTTCTGTTTGAATATTTTTTGCTCATCTGCCTGCAATATGATTTCTGTGTATGATGAGTCTAGTCCAGCTTGCTAACATGTGATTTCTTTTTGCTGGTAAGCTCTGGGGTACGGAGTTGCTTTCCCCGCACCGTTAGTTGGTGCGGGGGCTCGAGCAATCTCTGCGTGGATATTTTGAATAGGGTTTTTTATTGACCGCACAGTTTCCTTCCTATTTTCTGCTATCTAGTATTAGCGGGCCTCATTTGCTAAATCTGATTTCATCTCTGCGTTTGTGCTTTCCCCTTAACTCACCGTTAATATTTGTGGGGGGCTATTCTATATCTTTGGGGTCTTCCACTGAGGCAAGTGAGGGCTTACTTTCCCTCCAGGAATAGTCAGTTTCTCAGGCCGTGATGAGACGTCTAGGATTTTTAGGTAACGTTCCACGGCTGCCTATAGTTGTTTGCGGATAGGATCAGGTTGCGGTCAATCTAGTTACCACTTCCCCAGAGCTAGTAGTCTGTTCAGTTACTTAGCTAGTCCGACTTGCGATCCTTGCCACTAGGATCATAACACACGCCCCACTTTTCAGTTTTTGAATTTCCACAAAAATTTAAAATAACCAATAAATTTCACAATTGTGTTCCACTTGTTGTTGATTCTTTACCAAAAAATTACATTTAGTATCTTTATGTTTGAAGTATGATATGTGAGAAAAGTTTGAAAAGTTCCAGGGAGTAGAATACTTTCGCAAGGCACTGTAACTAGATCTTTAATAGCAACATGGCTGATTTTGTTTAAAATATCTTCTGCAACCAAAAAATAATCAACAGAGTGTTTTTGGTTTTATTGTGCTTTTTTGTGTTTTCAAGTTTCTTGGTGGTGGGAACATGTCTCTACAGGCTTGTTCACTCTGCGTATGGCTCATGTGTTCCTGTTTTACATAATTGTTTTCTTGTGTCCACAAGACTGGGGAGGCCTCCACCCCTCTTTTTTTGAGCCGTGCGCACAAGAGCTGTTCTATCCAGCGTGTCCACATTGGACATTTCCTCTCTGAACCCTGCTCATACAGGTATTGTACAGATGACCAGGTTTTTAAATACATCAGATAGGTATTACATACATCAGTTAGGACTGCTCTGATACGGGTATACCTTGACATTTGGTAGAGCGGCTTAGTATACATTTTTTGCAAAAAGCGTATCAACCAAATACCCTGTTTTTTCCATCTTTTTTACTAGCACTTGCTGTTCACTGTGATCTTTTTGCAACAGAGTGTTTTTGGTTTTACTGTGCTTTTTTGTGTTTTCAAAAAATAATCAATACTAGACCAATTATTATGTACATGGGAAAAATGTGTATATTCCCTGCCCAGGTGGTAAATGATGCACCAGGCATCTTTAAGACTTGTGTTTTCTGTAGGAATGCTATATCTACTTTGAGTGTTTTCCCACCATCATTCTCTTATAGGGTGACTGTAGCCTTTGACATTCCAAGTAATTAACTTTATATTACCGTAGTCAAGTTAATATAACAATCATAGGGTGTGAAAATTACAAACATCACAACCAAACAAAGAAAAAACAGACATCTTTCTCCAAATTAGAGAATTTCACTATAGATAAAAGTCAATATTTGTAGTGTTGACTCCACTTTTTTCACACACCTATGGGAAGTCTGTCTACTTCCCTACTTTTTGATAAATGTATACATATATATATATATATATATAAATAAATAAAAAAGTTTGCGCCTGTATACACCCTCGGTGAGAAAAAAATAATAAATAAATAAAAACTAAATAGATAAATAAAAACTTGTGCACAATCCCTATGAATAGGATTTATGTGCAAATACAGCCTCTGAATTAAGGTCCGCTTTATGCAATGCAAGTTTTCCGGGTTAAAATTATTAGTGTATATATATATATATATATATATATATATATATATATATATATATATATATATATATATATATATATATATATATATATATACACTAATAATTTTAACCCGGAAAACTTATATATATATAAACTTATATATATATATATATATATATATATATATATATATATATATATATATATATATATATATATATATATATATATATATATATATATATATATATAAAGAGGAGGGGGGCAAACCCAGTGCCTTCGCTCCCTATGTCCCTGGTATAATAAAGTAATGTGTGCGCGTGCTCCGCACACCTCAGCGCGAGTAAGCTTCCTGGGCTGCAGGGAACAGCAATGTAGCTCCAAAGGAGTCACTCCGCCTCACATAAGTGCCGGCATGTACACACAACTCTCCATGACACCAAAAGTGAAGCTGCATCTACAGGGAATCGTATGTGAGGTAAGCATGAAAAACTTTATTTTTTAACCCCTTTACTCCCAAGGGTGGTTTGCACGGTAATGACCAGGCCAATTTTTACAATTCTGACCACTGTCCCTTTATGAGGTTATAACTCTGGAACGCTTCAACGGATCTCATTGACTCTGACATTGTTTTCTTGTGACATATTGTACTTCATGATAGTGGTAAAATTTCTTTGATATTACCTGCGTTTATTTGTGAAAAAAACAGATATTTGACAAAAATTTAGAAAATTTCGCAATTTTCCAACTTTGAATTTTTATGCAATTAAATCACAGAGATATGTCAAACAAAATACTTAATAAGTAACATTTCCCACATGTCTAATTTACATCAGCACAATTTTGAAACCAAAATTTTTTTTGTTAGGGAGTTATAAGGGTTAAAAGTTGACCAGCAATTTCTCATTTTTACAACACCATTTTTTTTATGGACCACATCTCATTTGAAGTCATTTTGAGGGGTCTATATGATAGAAAATAACCAAGTGTGACACCATTCTAAAAACTGCACCCCTCAAGGTGCTCAAAACCACATTCAAAAAGTTTATTAACCCTTCAGGTGTTTCACAGGAATTTTTGGAATGTTTAAATAAAAATGAACATTTAACTTTTTTTCACAAAAAATTTACTTCAGCTCCAATTTGTTTTATTTTACCAAGGGTAACAGGAGAAAATGGACCCTAATAGTTGTTGTACAATTTGTCCTGAGTACGCTGATACCCCATATGTGGGGGTAAACCACTGTTTGGGCGCATGGCAGAGCTCGGAAGCAAAGGAGCGCCATTTGACTTTTCAATGCAAAATTGACTGGAATGGAGATGGGACACCATGTTGCGCTTGGAGAGCCACTGATGTGCCTAAACATTGAAACCCCCTACAAGTGACACCATTTTGGAAACGAGACCCCCTAAGGAACTTATCTAGATGTGTGGTGACGTGAGCACTTTGACCCATTAAATGATTCACAGAAGTTTATAATGCAGAGCTGTAAAAATAAAAATTCTTTTTTTTTTCCACAAAAATTCTTTTTTAGCCCCCAGTTTTGTATTTTTTCAAGGGTAACAGTTGAAATTAGGCCCCAAAAGTTGTTGTCCAATTTGTCCTGAGTACGCTGATACCCCATATGTGGGGGAAACCACGGTTTGAGCGCATGGCAGAGCTGGGAAAGGAAGGAGCGTCATTTGGAATGCAGACTTAGATGGATTGGTCTGCAGAGGTCACATTGCGTTTCCAGAGCCCCTAATGTACCTAAACAGTAGAAACCCCCCACAAGTGATGCCATATTGGAAACTAGACCCCCCAAGGAACTTATCTAGATGTGTTGTGAGAACTTTGAACCCCCAAGTGTTTCACTACAGTTTATAACGCAGAGCCGTGAAAATAAAAAATCTTTTTTTTTCCACAAAAATTATTTTTTAGCCCCCAGTTTTGTATTTTCCCAAGGGTAGCAGGAGAAATTGGACCCCAAAATTTGTTGTCCAATGCGTCCTGAGTATGCTGATATCCCATATGTTGGGGTAAGCGCACGGGAGAGCTCGGAAGGGAAGGAGCACTGTTTAACTTTTTCAACGCAGAATTGGCTGGAATTGAGATCGGATGCCATGTCGCGTTTGGAGAGCCCCTGATGTGCCTAAACAGTGGCAACCCCCCAATTATAACTTAAACCCTAATCCAAACACATCCCTAACCCTAATCCCAACGGTAACCCTAACCACACCCCTAACCCTGACACACCCCTAACCCTAATCCCAACCCTATTCCAAACCATAAATGTAATCCAAACCCTAACCCTAACTTTAGCCCCAACCCTAACCCTAACTTTAGCCCCAACCCTAACTGTAGCCTTAACCCTAGACCCAACCCTAACCCTAGCCCTAACCCTAGCCCTAACCCTTGCCCTAACCCTAACCCTAGCCCAAACCCTAGCCCTAACCCTAGCCCTAACCCTAATGGGAAAATGGAAATAAATACATTTTTTTAACTTTAAAATTTTTCGCTAACTAAGGCTGGTTTCACACTTGCGTTTTGATCTGCAGCGTTTTAAAAAAAAACGCAGGTGGTGAAAAAACGCATGTAAACGCATGCAAACGCTGCGTTTTTTAGACGCATGCGTTTTTACATGCATTTTAAAAAACGCAGCGTTTGACCGCGTCTACATGCGTTTTTTGCATGCGTTTGCGTTTTTTTGCGCAAGAAGAGAAATTTCACAATAACAAAAACAAGATAACCAGACACCACCAATGGGACTACAGTGGGCGTATATGATGGGCTCTCTATATTTAGACCCTACGGCTACTTAAATTTTAACAGCTTGCTACTGTATCCTGTGTCATGATGGATCTTCGCATGGAGAGCTTTTATTTCAACCTGGATTTCAGCTTCAAGATGTTTCTGGCCTGTGCTTTTGCTTGGGAGCAAGACCGAAACCGCGAAAGATGGAGAAGGAGACAACGTAGGCGTTTTTGGAGGCACCCCATTATTGAATTGCGTGAGAGCCGTGGAGCCTACCACACGCTCTATGCCGAGCTGAATGCCAACCCGGAGAAATTCCAGGAGTACACGAGAATGTCGCAAGAATCGTTCCGGGATTTGCTGTCTCGTGTCCAAGGAGCCATATGGCGACAGGATTCCCAGCTCCGTAGAGCGATTCCACCCGAGGAACGTCTGCTAGTGACATTAAGGTACGTTCAAAATCTAAACCAATGACAGTCCAAATTTTTTATTCTGCCTTTTTTGGGGGGGTATTTTCCTTTTTTTTTCTTTTTTTTTTAAATTTTTAACCACACCATAAAAAGAGTAGATTGTAATGTTGTTTTTTGTTTGTGTTTTTCTTCTAGATTTCTTGCCACAGGGGAGAGTTTATCTTCCCTCCACTTCCAATACCGGCTTGGAATATCCACCCTGTCCAGAATAGTTGTGGACACCTGTCGGGCATTATAGAATGTACTCCATGAGGAGTTTATACCACTACCCACCACGGACATGTGGCGTGAAATTGCTGACAAATTCTGAAATGTGTGTGATTTCCCCAACTGTTTAGGAGCGGTGGATGGAAAGCACATCCGCATTATCAAACCTGCCAGAACCGGATCGGAGTTTTTCAACTACAAAAAATATTTTTCTGTAGTGCTCATGGCAATAGCTGATGCGGACTGTCGCTTCATCGCCGTGGACATTGGAGCTTTTGGCTGTGGCAACGATTCCCAGACTTCCAAGAGCTCGGATATGGGCCGGCGTGTGTATTGTAAAAATTTTAATTTTCCCCTTCCACAGCCTCTCCCCAACACTCAAGGCCCACCGCTGCCATTTGTTATGGTTGGGGATGAGGCCTTCCAGATGTGTGAAAATCTCCTGAAGCCCTATTCCAGTCGTGACTTGGACCACACTAGAAGGATCTTCAACTACAGACTGACCAGGGCCCGAAGAACAGTAGAGTGCACCTTTGGCATTCTGGTCGCTAAATGGCGCATTCTTGCATCAGCCATAAATCTAAACGTGGAAACAGTTGACGAGGTGGTCAAAGCCTGTGTGGTTCTGCACAATTACATAATTACTAAGGAACGACCCCACATTGAACTGGATGAACCAGTTGCACACCCTCTGCCTGATTTCCAGCATCACCCACTACGGACAACTGCAGCCGTTGGTCTCATGCGGGACCAATTTGCTGCTTATTTTGATTCAGATATTGGACGGGTGTCATGGCAGGACAATGTTGTGTAAATGTCCTGTTGTATCTTTATCTGTACCAGTAATTTTCTACAATGAAAATAATGTTTCACATTAATAAACTTTAGTGTTGGTTGTGTTGACCGTGTCTCCTATCTTTTTCCTCTCCAAACCAAGGTTACCCAAAAACGTGCATTAAACCATGTCATATGCCCCTTTTTTTGCATATTCCACACTACAAATGTTAGTAGTGTGTATGTGCAAAATTTTGGCACTGTAGCTTTTAAAATAAAGGGTTAAATTGCAGAAAAAATTGGCGTGGGCTCCCGCGCAATTTTCTCCGCCAGAGTGGTAAAGCCAGTGACTGAGGGCAGATATTAATAGCCTAGAGAGGGTCCATGGTTATTGGCCCCCCTGGCTACAAACATCTGCCCCCAGCCACCCCAGAAAAGGCACATCTGGAAGATGCGCCAATTCTGGCACTTGGCCTCTCTCTTCCCACTCCCGTGTAGCGGTGGGATATGGGGTAATGAAGGGTTAATGTCACCTTGCTATTGTAAGGTCACATTAAGCCTGATTAATAATGGAGAGGCGTCAAATATGACACCTATATATTATTAATCCAATTGTATGTAAGGGTTAAAAAACACACACACATTATTAAAAAGTATTTTAATGAAATAAACACACTGGTGGTTTTAATATTTTATTGCTCTCTCAATCCACCTGAAGACCCTCGCTTGGAAAAATAATAAACCAACAATATACATACCTTCTGTTGATCTGTCACGTCCCACGAGGTAAATCCATCTGAAGGGGTTAAAATATTTTACAGGCAGGAGCTCTGCTAATGCAGCGGTCCTCGTGCCTGTAAACCCCGGGGAATGAAGGAAATGTAGGTCAATGACCTATAGTTACCTTCAGTCGCGGTGATGCGCCCCCTGCTGGATGTCCTCATATGACCTCGAGCGTGGGAAAAAGTTCACAGGCTGCAGTTAATGAAGACATCCAGCAGGGGCGCATCACCGCGACTGAAGGTAACTATAGGTCATTGACCTACATTTCCTTCATTCCCCGGGGTTTACAGGCACGAGCACCGCTGCATTAGCAGAGCTCCTGCCTGTAAAATATTTTAACCCCTTCAGATGGATTTACCTTGTGGGACGTGACAGATCAACAGAAGGTATGTATATTGTTGGTTTATTATTTTTCCAAGCGAGGGTCTTCAGGTGGATTGAGAGAGCAATAAAATATTAAAACCACCAGTGTGTTTATTTCATTAAAATACTTTGTAATCAAGTGTGTGTGTTTTATTAACCATTTAGTACTATTGGATTAATAATGGATAGGTGTCATATTTGACGCCTCTCCATTATTAATCTGGCTTAATGTCACCTTACAATAGCAAGGTGACATTAACCCTTCATTACCCCATATCCCACCGCTACACGGGAGTGGGAAGAGAGAGGCCAAGTGCCAGAATTGGCACATCTTCCAGATGTGCCTTTTCTGGGGTGGCTGGGGGCAGATGTTTGTAGCCAGGGGGGGCCAATAACCGTGGACCCTCGCTAGGCTATTAATATCTGCCCTCAGTCACTGGCTTTACCACTCTGGCGGAGAAAATTGCGCGGGAGCCCACGCCAATTTTTTCCGCGATTTAACCCTTTATTTTAAAAGCTACAGCGCCAAAATGTTGCACATACACACTACTAACATTTGTAGTGTGGAATATCCAAAAAAAGGGGGATATGACATGGTTTACTGTCTCATATCATGTTCGGTTTGTAAATCCGGGAATTCAATTTCAGGCTTTTAACATATATCGCGCTGAAGTAAATATAAATGTATATATATATATATAAATAAAACAGGAAACCAGACTTTGGAGCGAAGATCGCCGTCGGCCGACCCGATCCCACAGTGAGATCGGGTGGGGTTTCACCAAACCCGACTTTGCCAAAAGTCGATGACTTTTGAAATTGGCAGATCTGTTTCGCTCAACCCTAGTGGTTATACAAGGCAGTTATCAACTCAACAGGTCAGGTGTCATAACTTTTGAGTTTATGAACACCTGACCTGTTCAGTAGAGGACTGCACTGTATTTCCACCATTTTCTCTTAATACTGCCACACTAGGCATATACAAAAAGAGATTATGGATATACATGTTATATTTTTGGGGCCACCTCATATCTGTATACTAAAGACACACATATAGCTGCAGTCTTGTATGTTTAACTACTGTAGATATGTTGGGGCCCAAAAAATAAGTGTGTGGCGAAGTTTCTTGGCGCACGGTGTGTGTTGCCGGCGGCGATAGACACAATAAACCAAACAAGATTGTGGCAAAGCAAACTTTTTTTATTTAGTTAACAATGTAAAAAAAATATTTTTTTGAACCGCGCCGGCTTGGGGTTGAGTGATGTAAACGGGGGGTGTGAAGAACTGAGGCCTGGCTAACCGTGGACGACGCAGAGGAGGCAGGAGAAGGGGCAATAAAACTAGAAGGGTCTGGAAGTTCGGGGATGGGGCTTGAAACATGAGAGGCTTGAGACACACTGGAAGGGTGAGACAAAACTGACAATACAGACACATCGGTAGGTGAAGGGGGAGGAATACTAAGAGGTTTTTGTTTGTTTTTTTTCTGATTTTTTTTTTGGCTTTGCCTGGTAGGGGGACGTCTTGGTGGGCTCATATGCTGTAGCGTGGTGGCGGGAGACCCGACAGGGTCCGGCTGCACTGTCTCACAGTCCATTGCGCTTGTCGAACGCTCACCCATGCCAGGGTCCTGCTGCATCGTGGTGGGTCCGGGCTGGAAAGACCCGCCAGGGTCCTGCTGCATCGTGGTGGGTCCGGGCCGGAAAGACACGCCAGGGTCCTGCTGCATCGTGGTGGGTCCGGGCCGGAAAGACATGCCAGGGTCCTGCTGCATCGTGGTGGGTCCGGGCTGGAAAGACACGCCAGGGTCCTGCTGCATCGTGGTGGGTCCGGGCCGGAAAGACATGCCAGGGTCCTGCTGCATCGTGGTGGGTCCGGGCCGGAAAGACACACCAGGGTCCTGCTGCATCGTGGTGGGTCCGGGCCGGAAAGACATGCCAGGGTCCTGCTGCATCGTGGTGGGTCCGGGCCGGAAAGACACGCCAGGGTCCTGCTGCATCGTGGTGGGTCCGGGCCTGAAAGCCACGCCAGGGTCCTGCTGCATCATGGTGTCAGTGGAGGAGGTCCAAGCCGGAGCAGCGGTGGTCACGGTGGTGGCGGTGGGATGTCCAACTGCACTCGTCATGGTGTTGGCGCTGTAGTGGAGTCCGCCTGTGGAAGGAATTGAGATGGCCGTGCACTGGTATGCAGCTGAGGTCAGCAAGGAGGTTAATCGTGACAGTGACGGCACAGTTGGATATGCCGCCACTGTCTGCTGTAAATAACGACTCTGCTGCATAGCCTGCACAAAAGCAGCATTGCAGGCCTGCATGACACTAAGCTGGAGATCAGGGCTAAGCTATTCCGACATGCCCTGCTGAATTTGGTTGAAAAAATGATGAACTGGCCTCTGGAGGTCGGCTTTAACTTGATCAAGGCTTTTGGTGACCTCCTGGATACGGCAATTCAAGAGGTTATGAGAAACATCCATTCGGTCACCTAAAGCCTTGATTGCTTCGTGTAAAACCGAGCTCAAGTGCAAAAACTCGGGCATGATTGACCTGTCCGAAGCCCTCTGTTGCTGCCGGGATGAGCCCCAAAAAAAGGGGGCAGTGGAAGAGGACTGGGAGAGGGGAATACCTGACGGGCCAGCTCCCTGGTCTCCAGTTAGTGTGGAAGGCCCACCTGCTGCTGCGCTGCTGGATGGCTGGGACGGGTCTGTGGCTGCCGGCTGAAGGACCGCTCCAGAACCTGGCTCGACAGTCGTGCTGTGTGTGCTGTGAAAAAAGGAAACAGAAAATTAATACCAAAAAATAACCAGACGCTAAATCCTGTGGAATTTTAAAATACAGATTATGTCAATACAATACAACCGAAAGCATGTGAGAAAAACTTACGCTCTCTGGGCAAGGACAGGTCTTAAAAATGACAGAACGCGATGATGCTTGTACAGTCTGATCCTTGCTCCTGAACCACTGGCAGCACGACTCTCTTGGCGCAGGTCCTTGTTGAAGCGGTCCTTCATGGAATGCCAACGTGTTCTGACTTTGTCCACTGTTAAAAAAAAAAAAAAATTATGGTCAGGACATTGAATTTTTGCCGTTCAAAGACAACTGTGTGTGATGAGAGAAACTCCGGAGAGTTTCTTTCATCACACACAGTCAAGAGAGCACGGCAAAGGTCTCTGCTGCTTCACACTGCAGAGCAACACTTACCAAATGCACTACGGACCCGTGGCGTGGCATTGTCCCATCCATCCCACAACGCTTGGGCCACCTCATTCCACAGACGTCGGAGAGTGGTGTTGATCGAATGCAGTGGATCCCGGCTGTCCCACAACGGAACTCGCTCCTGGACCAGGCTTATTAGGAGGTCGTTGTCAATAAGGTCATCGTCCCGTCGTGAAACCTAAAAATTAAAGACAATCATTACAGTTTGCTCAATCACATTAGGAAAAGAAAGAGAACAGATGATGAGAAATGGCATGAATACGAAAGTAAACATACAAAAGGATTCCATAAGAAAAATTTAAAGATATACGAGTGTAAAGAATGGAAGATTCAAGAATTTTACAATGAGCCATGAGTCAGCCATGTATACATACCCGCTGCCGTCTTCCCACCGGACCTTGACTCCGCTGCTCCTGGCCGGTCTGTGCCTCAGTAGAAGTGCTCTAAAAAAAGGAAAAATCAAATTGTCACATGTGTCGATGTGACAGTGAATACTTACCAATCTGATGAGGCAAACACTCACCTCACTGACATGCTCCACTTCCGGCTGACGTGGCTCAAACTCCTCACCAGATGAAGACTCCGAAGAAGACATTCTGAGGCATGTAGAAAGAAAGAAATGGAAGAAATTAGGACATGTAGAGCCAAAAATTAGAAAATAAAGGCATTGGTAGGATATACTCACATTGATCTGGGTCTTGTCCTCCAAAATGAATCCTGCCAGTGTCTTGTCTTCTTCAAAGTCTGATGAGAAGTGTCCTGAAACTTTCCCCAACCTCCCTTTTATCACCTTGTTGGTAGGGGGTGTCTTATCAGTGTCTAGACATGGTTATCTTAATGGAAACGCATGCGTTCAAAAACGCATGCAAACGCATGTACACAAAAACGCATGTGTTTCCATAGGCATCAATGTATTTTTTGACGCAAATCAAACGCAAATGAACGCATGCGTTTTTTTGCGGCAAAAAAACGCCCCTGAAAATTACTACATGTTGCATTTCTGCAACATGCCGCATGCAGCCAAAAAACGCATGCGTCGTTAAACGCGGACAAACGCGTACCAAAAAAAACGCATGTTAAACATAGGAAAAAAAAACGCATGCTTTTTTTTTCCAAAAACGCTGCAGATCAAAACGCAAGTGTGAAACCAGCCTAAGGGGGTGATGAAAGGGGGTTTGATTTACTTTTATAGCGGGTTTTTTAGCGGATTTTTATGATTGGCAGCCGTCACACACTGAAAGACGCTTTTTATTGCAAAAAATATTTTTTGCGTTTCCACATTTTGAGAGCTATAATTTTTCCATATTTTGGTCCACAGAGTCATGTAAGGTCTTGTTTTTTTGCGGGACGAGTTGACGTTTTTATTGGTAACATTTTCGGGCACGTGACATTTTTTGATCGCTTTTTATTCTGATTTTTGTGAGGCAGAATGACCAAAAACCAGCTACTCATGAATTTCTTTTGGGGGAGGCGTTTATACCGTTCTGCGTTTGATAAAATGGATAAAGCAGTTTTATTCTTCGGGTCATTTTTTTTATGTTTCGGCGCTTTTATACGATAAAAACTATTTTATAGAAAAAATAATTATTTTTGCATCGCTTTATTCTGAGGACTATAACTTTTTTACTTTTTCTTTGATGACGCTGTATGGCAGCTCGTTTTTTGCAGGACAAGATGACGTTTTCAGTGGTACCATGGTTATTTATATTCCAAAACGAAGAAAAAATAGAAGCGCACTCACCGGTCCTAAATGCAACAGTCCTTTAATCAAAACATGTGCAGGTACAAAGGGAGAACGTGGAACAGAAGGACGACAGCCGTTTCGCGCTGTTGCGCTTTAACGGCGCCTGCTCTGATTAGGCGCTGTGAAGCCACCTCCCTGCAGGACCCGGATGCCGCAGCCATTTTGGATCCGGGCCTGCTGCAGGGAGGAGGAGGTAAGAGCCCCTCGGAGCAACGCGATCACATCGCGTTGCTCCGGGGGTCTCAGGGAAGCACGCAGGGAGCCCCCTCCCTGCGCGATGCTTCCCTATACCGCCGGAACACTGCGATCATGTTTGATCGTGGTGTGCCGGAGGTTAATGTGCCGGGGGCGGTCCGTGACCACTCCTGGCACATAGTGCCGGATGTCAGCTGCGATAGTCAGATGACATCCGGCCGCGATCGGCCATGCTCCCCGCATAAGCGCGGCCGATCGCGCTGGACGTACTATCCCATCGGTGGTCATACGGGCCCACCCCACCTCGACGAGATAGTACGTCCGATGTCAGAAAGGGGTTAAATAAAATTAAGTAAATGGGCTTGAAGGGGAGCAAATGATGATGAATTGAGGGTGTGGAAAGGTGAACATGAATCATGATATATTTAGATGAGGGAACGCAAATAATGATGAATTGAGGATGCAGGCGTGTGACTGGCATTGAATTGGGGAAAGAGATCAGTTGCTAATTAATTTATATATTTATTGGATGGGGAAGTGGCTATTTATAGTTAGTGGAGGTACATTGGTGGATTACAATTTATATTTGGAATGGTGGGTTGCATAATAACTAATTTTATATTAATGGTGGGTGCACATCTATATTCAACTGTGAGGTGTTGAAGATGGGGAGTGTGCTCTGGAAGCGGTGCTCTAGATAACTGTGTTACTTTCTGCAAAGATAAGTCCTGGCAGGAAGTGATGACGGTCTATGCAGAATGAAGTAGAAAAGTGAAGATGAAGGACTTCAACTAGAGACATCACCGATGAGTCAGTGTACTACCTGTACACTTACACTATACACTGTATACTATGTACAGAGCACCTGTATATAATGTCATCAGTGATCAACGTATAACCTGTACAATGACACTATATACAGAGCTACTGTGCATAATGTCACTAGTGATCACTGTATTACCTGCCCACTGACACTATATACACAGCTCTTGTGCATAATGTCACTAGTGATCACTGTATTATCTGTACACTGACACTATATATACAGATCTCCTGTGTATAATGGCACTTACAGTAATGTCAGTAATTTTTTTAATTAATGATCAGTATTGTAGTACTCGGTTATTATGTGGTGGTAATATTTGGTATGGTCATGATGTGATGGTATTTGTCCCTGTATATGGTATTATTTGGTCACTATGCAGTGGTAATATGTGGTCCTGCCATGGTGTGGTATTATTGGTCATTTAAAATAATGTATGTCACACATTCCCTTAAAGAAAAATAAATAAAAATATATTTAAAAAGAGTCTTGGATATTTCAAGAAATGTTTAAAGGGAACCTGTCAGCAGGATTGTGCTGAGGAGCCTACAGACAGTGTCAGGTTGGTATCATACTATTGATCCGAATGATAACTGGGTTGATGAAATACGTCTTGTGGTTGTTGTTTAATCTTTATTTTCAGTTTTCAGTTAATGAGATTCTCGTGCTCCAGGGTGGTCTGTGGTGGAGGTCTTTATGTGGTGCTCTTCTTAGCTATTCATACTGATGGGTTATGTCAGGTCACCCCCTATTTTACACAACGACTATAATATGCTTTGAAAAAAAAAAATTCACATTCAGCAGGCAGTAGCGCAGTAGCATCTACCAGCGATTCGATAGAAGCTACTGCACAGGCGGGCTGATGCAATTTTGAGAGAGAATTGTATTTTTATCTGAATAAATTTGTATCAGCAAATAAAGTAATTAAATGCATATTAAAGATGCGATCTTACTGCATTTGATGATCTGGAGAATAGATCCCGGAGAATCAATCTTAGGATTATTGGTTTACCAGAATCTATTACCCGTAGCCAGCTTACAATTATATGCACACTAGACCTACCAAAAGCTCTGGGCATTAATACACAATTGAAAGTGACGCTCACAGAGTAGCTCACCACCACCACCACCACCTCTTCTGCTTATAAGCCCAGGTCTGGTATTGTGAAATACCTGAACTATGCAGACAAAGCGGACATCTTACAAAGGTACAGAAAATCCTCTCCACCCCAGTGCTAAATGGACATAGAGTGTTAATTTTCAGTGACTACTCGGTGGAAGTGACAAAGAAAAGTTTCGCCTTTAGTGGACATATGCACTGATCTAGTAAAGAAAAAAATCCACTTCTCATTACAATTCCCAGCGAATCTTAAAGTGTTTTCACCTGGAGGAAGAATACAAACATTTTCAGCATAAAAACAACATATTCTACCATGGAATACCATAGGAGAAAAGAAGTGAGGTGAGAACATAGATATAAAAAGGTAAATTTTATTATTAAATATTAAAACAAGTATAAACAGAAATAATAAATGAAATTAAAGGTAAAAAGGGGAAATTACCACCAGGACAAACAATGGGGGAATCAGTAAGGTACAGAATCCGACATATTAGTGTTAATACATTAACCAATACCTTTGTATGTAGTGCAATAAATGGCGGTTATACATAGGAAAATATAATATAGTATATGGGGTAAGTAACCCAACAATTAATATAAATACGTTAGCCAAAAGCCAAATATGCAAAACAAGGATAGGAATTATATTGGTAAGTAAAGAGGACGAGGCCAGTATAAAACAAAACTACACCAACATAGTGCCATATGCATGTGAAAAAATCCATAAGGAAATAATCTCTAAAAGGACACCAAGAAAGTCATATATCCAGATAGTGCAGCACAAGGCTGCTAATGTGCCGGAAAGTCGAAGCTACGTATGACAAAAAAGTGCCAAAAAGTAAAGAAGGGAATGGTATGCTAGAGGCAGATTACCTGAAATGTGGGTAGAAATAAAGAGATGTGGCCAAGCCTCAGAGTCGGAGCACCTGAACTGATATCCCAAAGCCAAAAACCCCAATCCCAAAACATTTTCAGCACCAGAACAAGCATCAGACTTTCTTAAAGACATAGAAGATCTTCGCAAAGAAAACAGCAGAAAACACCAGGTCCCATAAAACAGTAGGGGCAATAATGATCTGATGGTGGTCCTTTCCACACATGAAAGTATAAAATAAAGACTCAGACACATCATTGAAAGTTTAAATAGTGTGAAGTTTATTATATGCTTTATATGTGCTGGTTACCTCCCATCACTCACAAAGAGCGTACAGCAACACTCAGGACAGGAAAAACCCCCAGTGGTGGAAACCTGTAGGGAAACCATGGCTGCTGTACTGCCCTTCCTCCGGGCATACTAAGAGAGGTTACCACTATAAAATATAACAACTGTGAAAAAATAGCCTAACCTAACATGCCCTAACATGTTGATCCAGAGGAAGGCAAAAAACCCCATGTGGCAAAGAGTAAGCTCCATATTGGGGAAAAAATTCCTTCCCGACTCCACATACGGCAATCAGACTAGTTCCCTGGATCAACGCCTTATCAAGGAATCTAATATATATAACCAGTAACATTATACTTTTCAAGAAGGGTGTCTGTGTGTGTATGTATGTATGTTGTCTGTGTACAGTGGGATGTGCATGTTCTGTGTGTGACTATTAAAGGGAACCTGTCACCCCCCCAGGCATTTTTGACTAAAAGAGCCACCTTGTGCAGCACTAATGCTGCATTCTGTCAAGGTGGCTCTTTTAATTGGGGTCCCTTTCAAGGCTTCAATATCTGTTTTTATAATTTGTCCCTCATACATATAGTTCCTCCATTAATGTCCCTGGCGCCTGAGCTGTAAGAATTTTTTCGGGCATGCGCAGTTTGCGCTGCCCTTCGACTCCCATCACACGATAGGAACTTACAGCGCAGGCGCCAGGGACGTTAATGAAGGAAGTGGAGGCGGCCCCGGTGCACGGATTATTGAGTGATGGCTGGGAGGCGTTTGTGTCCAGGGGGAAAAAGACATTCCCCCGGACAAACTACAGGTATGAGGGACAAATTATAAAAACGGATATTACAGCATTGAAAGGAACCCCAACTAAAAGAGCCACCTTGACAGAATGCAGCATTAGTGCTGCACAAGGTGGCTCTTTTAGTTAAAAATGCCTTGGGGGTGACAGCTTCCCTTTAAGAATACTTCTCTCCTGTCTCCACTTCTTCATCTGTCACGTCTTCTAGCTGTTCTTCTTATAGGACCAGCAGCTAAGATTCCCTTCCAGCTATGTTCTTCTCCTTCCAGGTCCAGCAGCTATGTTCCTCTTCCAGCCATGTTCTTCTCCTTCCAGGTCCAGTAGCTATGTTCCTCTTCCAGCCATGTTCATCTCCTTGTGGGTCCAGCAGCTCCTCTTCCAGGCATTAGATATTCGCATCTTCCTCCTTCTTGCATGGAACGATGTTACAGAGAGAGCAGGGTAGGGCATTATTCCTCCTGAACCAACGAATTGCCCAGCTGTGATGGATATTCCTGTCTCTCTTCCATGCCCAGTGGTCAGGGTCTTGTGCCATGATCTAGAATGAAATACGTGATTATAATCAGAGTTTAAAGGGAATATATCACCATTAATCATAATTCAATTTACATATATTTTAGACCTGATGATATTGATGTGATGACTGAAAAACCATGGCAGAATGACTGCATAATTACTTATTAAAGTTTTCTTCCTTGACATTAAAACAAGCATTTCATGAGTCCAGCTATGGCTGCATTCATAAAATGCTCTACCTAACATAAGGATTACAAGACCATTTTGACATGGCTTTTCAAAGTAAGTACAACCACCCCATCAGGTCTAAGGGATTTATTTATGTATACTGTTTATATTGTGATATCTATTTACAGATCAGCTTTATATTATTATTGTTTATATTGCTAACCAGATCACAGGTGGCCCGATCCACCCAAGCCCGAAATTCCATCCTGGTGAGAAGAACATTGCGGAACTGTAGAAGTCGGTCCTTCTTCATGCTCCATGTCCATCCGAGGGCCCAGCGGTAGATCTTCCGTTGATATGGCACATCCTCTTCAAACTGGTTGGCTAAAAACCTGGATGGACGAAAAATGAATCCAAATAAATTAGAATCCACTTCAGAAGAAAATACAGAAATATAGCAACAAATACAATTATCGTGTATTTATATGAGTGGTAGAAAAAATATTTTGGTTTTACAATAAAATAAAGTTATTTATAGACATAAATGTGTAATAATAAAAGAGACTCACAGAGCTGGAAAGAAGAAGATTCCATATTCTGAAGATCGTAGTCCTGCTCTCCTGAAGTAAGTGACGACCATAGCGAGGAGATACTAGAGGGATGAGAAGCAGAGGTAGAGGGCATATATAATACAGAACATATATAGCTGTATATTCCTCTGTTTGGTAATATCTGGCCACTATTACATAAGAATAAGCCCTTTATTTCCCTATGATGGATCTTCTCAAATCTGGGTGATTTCTTATCCTTCACTACAATAATACCTTGTCCGAAATCTTAAGACAGCTGTCCCTGGCTAGAAAACGTCTGATGTATTCTTCTTCTACAAAAATGAGAAAATAGAATTATTTCACTATGAACTTTGTAATGAAAACCTTTTTATTGCTATTAATGTTAAATTATTGGGGTTGTAGAGCTCTTCATTAATGATGGATTATCCTCAGGATAGCTCATCAATATTAGATTGGTGGAGATTTGGCGCCCAACACCCACTGATCAGATACTGAAGAATTGTTCTAAAGATATGCCATCACTATTGAGGTGAAACCAAAGCCACAACACTGTTCACCACCACATAGTGACCGCTCCTGTCTGCTGCATCATACTAGGTATAATTATAGGAGGCTGAGGGAGAACACTTCCCTACATGTTTCTCTACCATTATACACATAAAATAGATTAATATAAAAATACATGTCATATAATCTAATACTTTACATATGGAAACCTTGTAATGTGCAATGAGTCTTACCAAGGAGTGCGGCGAAAGCTGCCCGCTCTTCTGGCTGGGGGATGTCATCTTCTGTCTTCCTCCTCTTGGCTTCTTCCTGGGTGGCAGACAGTGCACTATGGTAGAAGAGGTAGATAATATAGTATTAGGCCTCAAGCACATGGTCGCACTATGGCTACACATAATTCACTTACATCCTGATGGGTGTTCTCCTCATGGGGATCTGACATTAGTTTTGTGCTGTAAATGGTATAAATATGTGTAGTGATGATGTGTAATGGTCACTATGGATTTGCCGCTGTAAGTGTATGGATTGTGATGACTGCAGTGATGTAACCTCATCTACTTACCACTCCTCTTCATACTGGGCGATCAGTTCTCTCTTCCGCTTCCTCATGGCCATCTCTACTCTTCTTCCTGGAAACATACAGAAAAAGGAAAAACCTGAATATGCAGAGCATGGCTCTGTCTATAGGATCTCTAGTGGGGTAATACTATCCTAATGTGTAACCCAAAACCAAGCTACCACAGCCTGCATTACATGGGTTGCAGTATTGCAGCTTTATTGACTTGATTGGTGCTGAGTTGTAATACCCAACATGACCCATTGACAGAAGTGGCGCTGTAGCTAAGAAAACAAACCCTATTTTCTACTTAAAGCACCACTCCAGCATTTTGTTTTGTTTGTACTGCTGGAGTGGCACTTTTAATGTAAGCCCCCTGCCCACATTCTTATACTTGGTACCATCTTGTGCCCGTAACTTCTGACTAGCCGCAAGTGAGAAGTTACGTAACAAGAGTTTAAGGTAAATCTATGAGAGCCAGAACGAGGCTCTTATAGAGAGGTATTGAAAAGTGACGTCTGCGCCGCTCCATGAATCACTGGAGCTGATGGCCGGTCACAATTCACCGGAGACTGATAGGAGCAACACTGGAAAAGGATGAAGGGGCGGCAGGTGACTGTAAGACAGGGGCCAGGAGAATTACATAAAAAGCACCACTCCCGCGGTGCAGTAAAAAACCCGCTGCAGTGGTGCTTTAAAAAACCAAAAATATATAATCGGTCATAGGAGAAATATGTGGCCCCGTGTTTTTCAGATTAATATTTACACATCATTATCCACATTTTAAATATTTATTCAAAGTCACCAAATGTTATCCCGTTTATCCATAATCACCCCGTTATCTGTATCTGGGATTTATGGTGAAATCATTTGCGCTTGTATATGTGATTGCTTTCAGTATAGATCCCAACTGTCAGTATCTGGAATGACATAAATCGGCAGTTTACTCATCACACAATGATTCTCACCTCTGTAGAGCGGCCGGTGGCGGTTGTCTCCCAATCAGCAGGTAACGATCCGGGTATAAATCCAAAAAGTGTCGCTTCTGGGAATCAATAAGGAGCCTGTCTTATCTCTAATAGAGCTATCGCAGACTGGCACCAACTGACAGTTTTTTTCTTTCTTTGAGTTCAAATCCTGCGATGCTATTGGTTGACGGTTGAGGCACGCGGCGCAAAATTTAAAGGGAAAGCGCATTCTAATAATGAATAAGGAGATACAGTGTATAACTTTTATATCTATAATTGTAGTTTTCCTGTTTATTCCAATTAGTGTTATTTGAGGAAGTTGTCATGTTATTCCATTTATTAACTGATGATTGGGAAATGGCAGCAGTGAAAGCCGCATGTAATAATGATGACACTAAAGTCGTGATGAGAGAAGTGTGAGGTGTAACATGTTCACTAGATCGTCCATTGTGTATGGAGTAAGAGAATAATTGTCATCTGCTTTCTTGCTCCCTGTAAAGTCATTATTTAACCCCATTAGCAGCAAGGTCAATTTTCATTTTTGCGTCTTTGTTCTTCCTCCATTTTTCCCAAACTCACAACTTTTTTATTTTTCTGTCCACATAGCCATATGAGGGCTTGTGTTGTGGAGGACAAGTTGCACTTTTGAATGACACCATTCATTTCACCACATAGTGTACAGGAAAACTTAAAACAATTCCAAGCGAGGAGAAATTGTAAAAATAAAAAAAAGGAATTCTGACATTGCTTTTAGGACTATAGGTTGAATTATATTGTATGGACTATGGGGTGCATGATTCCAAATGTAGGACCATGGGGTGCACCATACTGTATGGACGATGGGGTGCATTATGCTGTATGGACTATAGGGTGCATTATACTGTATGGACTATGGGGTGCATTATACTGTATGGACTATGGGATGCATTATACTGTGTGGATGACTATGGGGTGCATTATACTGTATAACATATTGGTAACAGACACAGTAATGATACCTAGATAGAAAATTATTAAAATTAAAATTAATATCCAGAAATTGTGATCAATAGGTCACCACATGTGCCAAGATTATAGTGTAAAACCACTAAAAGGAACGAAATTGCTCCAAACACAAAGTTGGACCAATGAGAAAGTGACAGGGAATAGTTATAACAAAATTAATTTTTATTTGGTAACAATAGTGACAAGCATTAAAAAATATATACTAAAAAATATTATAAATATAATACAATACAAATGTGCACAAATTACGCCGCATATAGTAGGGCAAGCCAAATTATATCCAGATAAGGGGCAATCTATAGCATATATTATCCAGAAGCAAAAATAAAAAATATAGATGGATGAATAAAAAATATATCTCTATATATATAGATATATTTTTTATTCATCCATCTATATTTATATATATATATATATATATATATATATATATATATATATATATATATATAAAATGTGTGCGTGCAATCAACCAAATCGGATGCATTAATATCTCAAAACAACATGATAAAAAATATAAAAAGGTGCTATGTGCAATAACTGATTACCACCTCAGGGGCATATAGTGCAAAATATTAGTAAAGTGCTCTGTGCAATCACAGTAGATATGCCAATTACTTACAATTCATCAGGGGACTATTCCCAGGCTGCCAGCGGCTAGATTATGTGCACCCCGACGCGCGTTTCGGACGCACAGTCCTTCTTTGTATAAGAAAAACACTCTACACCATTGATGGGTTATGGGTTATGTGGGTTGGCCACAGCTTTTAGTTAACTAGAAAAACAAAACACAGAATCCTTCCTCGTCCATGCTCATTTTATGCTTTAAACCAACAAAAAAAAAAAAAACCAAAAGCCAACCACTGAAATACAGTGGGTCTTGCGAATAAAAACTTATTGAGCATGAACGAGAATCGAGATGAGAATTCTGACCAACTCCTCCCAAAATTAATAGTGCTCTTTCCAACCATCTTGCAAACCTGATAATAATATATCCATACCTATCTCATTCAAATGAATTCCATCACTCCTCAGTATGTCCCTATTGTCCCCTTCTAACTGTCTATGTCTCACCATCACCCGCCCAAAGCTTGAACATGTTTTAAAACCATAACATTAAGTAATCTCCTTGCTCTTTTGACCCCTGATCAACTCAGTGGAAGCTTATTATAATGTTTCTACTCTGTGGAAATTGATTCCACTTTAGTGGTTTGTGGCAAACATTTTTTAAAATGTGTAAACTCAAAGTTAGGTCTCCATCTGGTGGGCTGCCTGTAGTGGAAGGAGTGTCAGAGGCCTGTTATACTGTTTCTATTCTGTGGAAATTGTTGCCACTTTAGTGGTGTGTGGCAATATTTTTTTGAAATGTGGAGACTCCAAGTTGGGTCTCCTTCATGTGTGTTGCCTGTAGAAGCAGGGCTCCCAGGCAGGCAGGCCTGCACTTACTTTCATTCAACTACCTGTGTTACAATCCTTACATTTTTTTACCAGTAATACTCCATGAAACTAAGGTTTGTGCCATCTGAATGTGGCTGAGAAAACAATGGAGCTGTTGCATTAGGTATCAGGGCTCACAGCAAAGAGACTTACACTGCTCCTTAACTACCAGGTCTTCATTGAAACTTCAGTTCCCAGCTGGGCCAGACCCTGATACCGCATGCATGGGCCATGGCTGACTACTTCTGTGCCATTAAAAAAAATGTTTACTGTGGGTCAATTGATCAGTCAACTACATGTGTTAAGGTACCTTCACACTACACGACTTTGCAGCGATAACGATAACGATCCGTGACGTTGCAGCGTCCTGGATAAGCGATATCGTTGTGTTTGACACGCAGCAGCGATCAGGATCCTGCTGTGATATCGCTGGTCGTTGCTGAAAGTCCAGAACTTTATTTGGTCTTCAGATCGGCGTGTATCGTCGTGTTTGACACCAAAAGCAACGATGCCAGCGATGTTTTACAATGGTAACCAGGGTAAATATCGGGTTACTAAGCGCAGTATCCCGATGTTTACCCTGGTTACCATTGTAAAAGTAAAAAAACCAAACAGTACATACTACCTTCTGATGTCTGTCACACGTCCCCCGCCGTCTGCTTCCCGCACTGACTGTGAGTGCCGGCCGTAAAGTAAAAGCAGAGCACAGCGGTGACGTCACCGCTGTGCTGTGCCTTACGGCCGGCACTCAGTGCAGGAAGCAGACGCCGGGGGACGTTACGGACACCGGAATGTAAGTATGTACTGTTTGGTTTTTTTTACATTTACACTGGTAACCAGGGTAAACATCGGGTTACTAAGCACGGCCCTGCGCTTAGTAACCCGATGTTTACCCTGGTTACCCGGGAACTTCTGCATAGTTGGTCGCTGGAGAGCTGTCTGTGTGACAGCTCTCCAGCGACCACACAGCGACGCTGCAGCGATCGGCATCGTTGTCGATATCGCTGCAGCGTCGCTTACTGTGAAGGTACCTTAACTTTCGTTACATTTTTATACCAATAGAAAGTGATGTCTGTGCCATCTGAGTGTGGCTGGAAAAAAAAAACTGTTGAACGAGATGTCAGACCTTACAGCACAGTACAGTGGGCTTACATCACTCCCTTAACCACTAGGTCATCACTGAAACTTCAAATCTGTAAATGCTGCCTCAGACCCTGATACCTCATGCATGGCCCAATGGATGACTGCTGCTTTGCTATTAGCAAATTTCTACAGTGGGTCAGTTGTTGCCATTTTTCATGGTGTCTGTACCTAAGTCTTATGAGTAAGTGTGTTGTCGTACATCAGAAACATGTCAGGCTTCAAAGTCTCTTTTGACCTTTTTTAAAATTGCTTAAATAAGGTATGTGCACACGTTGCGGATTCTCTGCGGATCCGCAGCGTTTTTTGCAGTGCAGAAACGCTGCAGATCCGCAATTGATTTACAGTACAATGTAAATCAATGAGAAAAAAAAAACATGCTGTGCACACTTTGCGGAAAATCCGCTGCGGAAATGCTGCGGTTTAAAAGAAGTAGCATGTCATTTCTTTTTTGTGAATCTGCAGCATTTTTGTACCCACTCCATTATAGAAAACCGCAGAGGTAAAAAACGCAGCAAATCCGCAAGAAAACCACAGCAAAAACGCACAAAAAAACGCTGCGGAACCGCACAAAAAAACGCAGGTGCGCCAGGAGTGGCAGAATCCGCACCAGAAATTCCTAAGCCTAATTCGTAACGTGTGCACATAGCCTTAGGGTTGGGGGTCACTTGGGGAATAGTGATCACAAAATAATAAGTTTTCATGTATCCTTTAATAAGATGTGTAGTAGAGGGGTGACAAGGACACTAAACTTCAGGAGGGCAAATTTCCAACTGGTGAGAGATGATCTTGGTGCAATTAACTGGGACGATATTCTGAGACATAAAAATACACAAAGAAAATTGGAGACGCTTATTAGCATCCTGGATAGGACCTGTGCACAGTATATACCGTATGGGAATAAACATACTAGAAATAGGAGGAAACCAATATGGCTAAATAGAGCTGTAAGGGGTGCAATAAGTGACAAAAAGAAAGCATTTAGAGAAATAAAGGAAGTAGGTAGTGATGAGGCATTAAATAAATACAGAAAATTAAATAAGTTCTGTAAAAAGCAAATTAAGGCAGCAAAAATTGAGACAGAGAGACTCATTGCCAGAGAGAGTAAAAATAATCCCAAAAAATACTTCTAACTATGTAAATAGAAACACAAAATTCCACCAATTATTCTACCATAATTCTTCAACTCCAATCATATATATATAACACAAGAGGGAAAGTTCTATTAAGAAGAAACCCAAATAGAGTGTTGTACTAAAATATATAAATTTATTTAAACACTAAAATACAAATAGTATGGCAAGGTAAAGCTGACCAAGCAGGGTGGGGGAGGTAGCTATTCACCACATGGTAACAAATAATGGCATCTGAATAAACACCGAATCAAGGTAAAAATTTACACATATAATAAATGCATATGCCAAAATTATATACTATATATACAAATATATTGAACAGCACAGGTATAAAACGGCATAAAAATTAGCCTAGTAAATCCAAGAATAATCCATAAGCATAAAGTGCAATAGTGCAAGATGCAAAAGGTGCTAAGCAAAGGAAAATACACTGTGAGATTGCGCTGTAAGCTATTCAATAAGAGTATTCATATTACCTATATGTGGTGTGAGACCAAAACCCCAGCCTGCCGCCTCAACGCGCGTTTCGCCGATCTTCGTCAGGAGGCGTGGCTTAAGTCATGTATGTGTCGCTTAAATAGTGCTGTATGGCCAATAGAAAAGGAAGCGCCGGCTATGAATCGGTGCATGCGCGGGTGTCGCTGCATCATTGAGGACACTTTGTGCAGCGCCTGTGGAACGCAGGCGATCAACTGTTGCTTAGCGACGGCGATCACATGCGGACACAGTGGGTGCGTCTGGAAGGTCCTGATGCAGCGATCCCAAGCATGGGCACTAGCCAGCACAGTGTAGTGCGTGCGTAAATGAAATCCAGATCATGTGCATGGCAAAAATAGCTAAAGTGACAGCAAGAAAAGACTGTGTGGACCTGCAATAAGCATGGTGGACGAAAGAAGAATAACTACATAAAGAAGGGCCAGTACAACTTCAGTGAAATAATAAAGGAGATAAAGATAAGTGAGAGGATAACAAAGATGTGTCTCAGTGAAGTTAATATAACCATAATTTATATTTTACGGTCAAAGACAACATAAAGTGGGATAATGTGTAGTGAAATAAATATTAATAAAGTAACGGGCATAAAAGCCTTATTAACCATATGTACTGTGACAATGACAATATTAATACAAATATCTGAAAAGGAAATTATTACAAGTATAATAATGTTAGAAAATATCATCTCATTTTCTTTTTTCCAATTATGTTGATCCTCCGGAATCTTGATGTGTCCATAAAATAAAAAGGTGAGTAAACACCAAATGAGGTCCACCATCAAACGGCGCTATTCATAGTTCATAAATCGAAACTGGGCAAGATAATCATAAGCACTATAAGAATACAGATAAAGAAACAAATGTTAAAACCAACACTAACAATTTACTATAAAAACAAGACTATACAGTATATGGAAATATATATATATATATATATATATATATATATATATATATATATATATATATATATATATATTGATTCGTTGTTTATTGTTTATGCAGATGCCATTATTTGTTACTTTGTTACCATGTGGTGAATAGGTACCTCCCCCACCCTGCTTGGTCAGCTATACCTTGCCATACTATTTGTATTTTAGTGTTTAAATAAATTTATATATTTTCGTACAACACTCTATTTGGGTTTCTTCTTAATAGAACTTTCCCTCTTGTGTTATAACTACGTAAATAGTAAGAAACTAAAAAATGATAGTGTTGGCCCCCTTAAAAATAGTGTGGGTGAAATGGTGGATGAGGATGAGGAAAAAAGCCAATATGCTTAATGACTTTTTTTCATCAGTATTTACACAAAAAAATTCCATGGCAGACAATATGATCAGTGATAACAAAAATTCCCCATTAAATGTCACCTGCTTAACCCAGCAGGAAGTACGCCGGTGTCTAAAAATCACTAAAATTGACAAATATCCGGGCCCGGATGGGATACACCCCCCAGGTACTGCAGGAATTAAGTACAATCATCGATAGACCATTATTTTTAATCTTTAAAGAGTCCATAATAACAGGGTTTGTACCACAGGACTGGCGTATAGCAAATATGGTGCCAATATTCAAAAAGGGGACAAAAACTGAACTCGGAAATTATAGGCCAGTAAACTTAAGCTCTACTGTGGGTAAAATCCTGGAGGGCATTCTAAGGGATGCTATACTGGAGTATCTGAGGAGGAATAACCTCATGACCCAGTATCAACATGGGTTTACTAGGGACCGTTCATGTCAGACAAATCTGATCAATTTCTATGAAGAGATAAGTTTCAGACTGGACCAAGGGAACGCAGTGGACGTAGTGTATATGGACTTTTCAAAAGCTTTTGATACGGTGCCACACAAAAGGTTGATACATAAAATGAGAATAATGGGGATAGGGGAAAATATGTATAAGTGGGTTAGCAGTGGGGTACCACAGGGGTCAGTATTGGGCCCTCTTCTTTTTAACATATTTATTAATGACCTTGTAGGGGGCATACAGAGCAGAATTTCAATATTTTGCAGATGACACTAAACTCTGCAGGGTAATCAATACAGAGGAGGACAATTTTATATTACAGGATGATTTATGTAAACTAGAAGCTTGGACTGATAAATGGCAAATGAGCTTTAATGGGGATAAATGTAAGGTCATGCACTTGGGTAGAAGTAATAAGATGTGTAACTATGTGCTTAATTCTAAAACTCTGGGCAAAACCGTCAATAAAAAAGACCTGGGAGTATGGGTGGATGACAAACTCACATTTAGTGGCCAGTGTCAGGCAGCTGCTACAAAGGCAAATAAAATAATGGGATGCATTAAAAGATGCATAGATGCTCATGAGAAGAACACAATTTTACCTCTATACAAGTCACTAGTTCGACCACACTTAGAATACTGTGTACAGCTCTGGTCTCCAGGGTGTAAGAAAGACATAGCTGAACTAGAGCAGGTGCAGAGAAGAGCGACCAAGGTTATTAGAGGACTGGGGGGTCTGCAATACCAAGATAGATTATTACACTTGGGGCTATTTAGTTTGGAAAAACGAAGGCTAAGGGGTGATCTTATGTTAATGTATAAATATATGAGGGGATAGTACAAAGACCTGAGACAGAGACAAGGGGGCATCCTCTACGTCTGGAGGAAAGAAGGTTTAAGCATAATAACAGACGCGGATTCTTTACTGTAAGAGCAGTGAGACTATGGAACTCTCTGCCGTATGATGTTGTAATGAGTGATTCATTACTTAAATTTAAGAGGGGACTGGATACCTTTCTGGAAAAGTATAATGTTACAGGGTATATACACTAGATTCCTTGATAGGTTGTTGATCCAGGGAACTATTCTGATTGCCGTATGTGGAGTCGGGAAGGAATTTTTTTCCCCAAGGTGGAGCTTACTCTTTGCCACATGGGTTTTTCTTGCCTTCCTCTGGATCAACATGTTAGGGCATGTTAGGTTAGGCTATGGGTTGAACTAGATGGACTTAAAGTCTTCCTTCAACCTTAATAACTATGTTACTATGTAAATAAAATAATATATTTTGCTATCTGGTGGGAATGTGCTGATGAAATTTCCCTCCTCCTTTTCGATCTTTAAGCTATAGAATTATTTGCAACTATAAGGTAGCTAAAGACCACATAAAGTAAAAAAATCATCCATATATATCTTTATGTTAGTTTTGTTTTATTTTTGTGAGGGATTTTGTCTATCTGATTATTTTTTTATCAATATTCAATCTATATTCCTGTGTATATGTAAAATTATTGTTTTGTAAAACTATGATTTTTTGGGGGAGAAATATGGGGGAGAAGCTGACAGAGATAATTTGATCACTGAGTGTACAAGTCTGATTACCCAAATAAGTCACTTTAAATGTAAATTATTATCTAGAGACTGTTTTTAATAAGGCCAACTCAGAGTTCAGATTCTATGGGAGAGGACAAGATTATAGGGAGGGCAAAAGTGATTGCCAAGAGGTTTCTACCATTTAATTTCCTCTAGTTCTTCTCGGATACTCTCAACAGACAAGACTTAGAACTGGTAAGTTTTACTAATATTTAGTGTTACAGGTTGTAGCTGTAGTCTCTTGCCTCCAGGAGGAAATCCAGTGTTCAAGAGTGCCTGTGTATTGCCATAGAGTAAGAGAGGTAAGCAGCAGCCAAATACTTCTGGTAATGACTTACTGTATCTCCTGGTTTTATGAAAGTTCAGACTCATTCGAATTCAAAATGCAGAACTTTTTTTTCTCTAAAAGAAGACATCAAGCGTCCTCTTTCACACATGAGTTTGCTTTTAGATCCTGTTGACTTCATTATGATCTATTGACAATTTTAACCCCTTTCTGGCACTGGACATACTATTCCGTCCATGAGACCTGGGACTTAATACCCATGGACGAAATAGTACGTCCAATGCGATCAGCCACGCCCCCGAGGGGAACTACAAAAGTGAAATACAAATATCACTTACAGTAAACAAAACTAACAATGACAGACTGATATAGAAGAAAGAGGACCCTGCCCTTGCGGACTCACATTCTGCAGGAATGTGGGGAAGGAGACAGTAGGTCAGGGGTTGCAGTAGCTCCGATGGTTTTGAGGTGGCCGTGTGGTCATTATAGGTTGTAAGCTTCTTTGAAGAGATGGGTTTTCAGGTTCCGTTTGAAGGATCCAAATGTGGTGGATAACCAGATGTGTTGGGGCACAGAATTCTAGATGATGGGGGATATTCGGGAGAAGTCTTGGAGGCGATTGAGTGAGGGGCGATTAAGCATGGAGGAGAGAAGGAGGTCTTAGGAAGACCGGAGATTAAGTGAGGGAAGATATTGAGAGATTGGCCAAAAAATAATGAAGGAGAAAGGTTATGGATGGCTTTGTAGGTCAGTGTTAGTAGTTGAAACTGGATACACTGGGAAATTGGGAGCCAGTGAAGGGATTTGCAGAGAAGGGAAGCAGGAGTGTAGCGAGGAGGGAGATTAATTAGTCAGGCAGCAGAGTTAAGGATGGACTGGAGGTGTGCGAGAGTGTTAGAAGATAGGCCACAGCACAGTGGAGGATGTTGCAGTAGTCGAGGCGGGAGATGATTAGGGCATGCACAAGCATTTTGGTAAAGTGAGGGTTGAGGAAAGGACGGATTCTGGAAACATTTTTGAGCTGGAGGTGGTGATAGCTTGGATGTGCGTTTTAAAGGACAGGGCAGAGTCAAGGGTTACTCAGAGGCAGCGGATTACCGGGACAGGGGAAAGTATGCATTCATTTATTGTGATAGATCAGGTAGGAAAGGTGTGTGAGATGGAGGAAAGATAATTAGTTCAGATGTGTCCACATTGAGTTTGAGGAAGCGAGAGGAGAAGGAGGATATGGCTGATAGACACTCTGGGATTCAGGAGAGCAGAGAGGTGACATCTGGGCCAGAGAGGTAGATCTGAGTGTCATTAGCATATAGATGGTACTGGAAGCCATAGGACTTTATGAGTTGTCCCAGGCCAAGGGTATAGATTGAGAAGAGAAGGAGTCCTAAGACAGAGCCTTGAGGGACACCAACAGAGAGAGGGGGAGAGATGAAGAGGTAGTATGGGAGTAGGAAACGCTAAATATGCTGGTAAGGTATTTTTGACACCAAAAGTAGAGAGGATTTGTAGTAGGAGGCAGTACATTGCTATATCCAGTGGTGGATATAGCATTGCCTGTTATGGACCTGGTGGTTAGGTGCACCAGGAATGACCTGATAGTTAAACACGGAATCGGGACGGGCTCTGGGGAAATGGGAACTCTGCTGACCGCAAACCCTACTCCTATCAACACAACTAGAAATAGCCGTGGAGCGTGCCTGACTCTGCCTAGACGCCTCTTCACAGCCTAAGAGCTAACTACCCCTAAAGAAAGGAAACAAAGCCTCACTTGCCTCAGAGAAATTTCCCCAAAGGTAAAAGCAGCCCCCCACAAGTATTGACTGTGAATTAAGAGGAAATCACAAACACAGGATGAAATAGGTTTTAGCAAAGAGAGGCCAGTCTAAGTAAACAGATTGAGGATAGAAAAGGGATCTTTGCGGTCAACACAAAAAGCTACAAAAACCACGCAGAGTGTGCAAAAAATACCCCCGCACCGACTCACGGTGTGGTGTGTTGTGAATTCCGTTCTCGGGCTCCCTCCTGTGGTCATGAGCGGTACTGTGAGTTTGTTCTGGGGCTCCCTCTGGTGGCCTTTAGCGATATGGCTGGGCTCAGCTGCTTCATTTCCTGCTATGCTGGGCCTATTTAATTCACCTGGCCCTTCATTTGTTGCCTGCTGTCGGTGTATTCAGTCCTGTTTCTGAGAGCTCCTGAATATTCCTTGTGACCAGTCTCCTGCTGGAGAAGTTAAGTTTGTTTGTTCATTTTGCTCATTATTTCCTTGAAAACGTTTCTCTGTATATGAGGAGTTCAGTCCAGCTTGCTTATATGTGATTTTTTGCTTGCTGGTTAGTTCTGGGGTGCAGAGTGCGCCCCTCACATCGTGAGTCGGTGTGGGGGTTCTTGTATTCTCTGCGTGGTTTATTTTTGATAGCTTTTGTAGTGACCGCACAGACTCCTATCTATTTTCAGTCTATCTAGTGTTAGCGGGCCTCATTTGCTAAACCTATTTCATTTCTACGTTTGTCTTTTCCCCTTAACTCACCGTTATTATTTGTGGGGGGCTGACTAAAACTTTGTGGTTATTTCTCTGAGGCAAGTGAGGTCTTTGCTTTCTCTCTAGGGGTAGTCAGTTTCTCAGGCTGTGAACGTGGCGTCTAGGATTTTAGGAACGCTCCACGGCTGCCTTTAGTGTGTGTGGATAGGATCAGAATTGCGGTCAGTATAGCTTCCACCTCCCCAGAACTTGTCCTATATTCTGGTCATATGTGTCAGGTCAGTTTTGAGATCCTACCACCGGATCATAACAGTGGTGGTGCCACTCTGCACCCCCAGAGCTTCCAGCTAGCCAGGCAGTTTCATGATAGCAAGCTGGACTAGAACTTAGCAAGGAAAACCATATGTAACAAATGAACATGCAGGAACTTAGCTTCTGCTGAAGTAGACAGGTCCTCAGAAAGATCCAGGAGAGATCTGAACCAGTACTAGAACATTGCAGCTGGCATGGAGTAACGATCTGAGTGGAGTTAAATAGAGAATCCAGCCTAGCCCTAAACGAGGGCAGCTGGAGAAGGAATCTCAGAACCAGCAGCTCCACTCACAGCCACCAGAGGGAGTCCACGGACAGAACTCACCGAAGTACCATTCATGACCACAGGAGGGAGTTCGAGAACGGAATTCACAACAATTGCCATATTGCAAAGTTTTATCATGCAGCTTTTTGTGTGCAAAGTTGCAGTGTAGCCATATCCTAAAGAAATCTATATAAATACTATATAATTATTTAAAGAATCCTGTTCATATGACTAGATTGTCCTGGCGTGGATCTGTGTATTTATTGACTGCTCTAAGCATGCTATATAAACATGCGGCAACTCATTCTTTGGCAATCATATTTAAACTACAGTGTAGCTTCCAAAAAGAAAACAAACAAATGCCATAGTCTATTAGGGTACATTCCCATTGGGTGTAAACTCGCTGGATTTTACAGTAATTTACTGTGCTTTACAGTAATTCCACACTCCGTATTTGATCAATATTTTACATCGGTCTTTATAAGCCAAAACCAGGAGTGGGTGATAAATACAGAAGAGGTGGCGTGTTTCTATTATACTTTTTCTCTGACTGTTCCTTTCCTGATTTTGGCTTACAAATACTCATGTAAAATACTGATCAAATACTGAACGTGTGAACATGGCCTAACAATGACATTTTAATAAAGCTCATGGGCCTACTGCAGAGAACCATTAGACTCCATTCAGATGACTTTTCTTGTACGTAAAAACATGGACTATTGTTCATCTGTGATATTTTTTTTTATTCGAGTTTTATTAGTGTTAGTTTTTACTAGGGTTGAGCGAAACGGATCAGACATTTTCAAAAATCGCCGACTTTCGGCAAAGTCGGGTTTCGTGAAACCCGACCCAATCCCAGTGTGGGATCGGCCATGCTGTCGGCGATCTTTGCGTCAAAGTCACGTTTTTTCAGCGCCATTTCTCAGCCAATGAAGGTGGACGCAGAGTGTGGGCAGCGTGATGACATAGGTCTCAGTCCCCAAAATCTTAGAGAAGGGCATGACAGTGATTGGCTAGCTTTCTGCGGCGTCACAGGTGCTATAAAGGGGTGTGCACGCCGACCGCCATCTTACTTCTGCCGATCTGAGCATAGGGAGAGGTTGCTGCAGCTTCGTCAGAAGCAGGGATATTGTTAGGGAGGAAATATTAACCCCCAAACCGCTTGTGCTGTAGCGATTTCCACTGTCCAACACCACCTTTTCTTTGCAGGGACAGTGGAGGCTAGATTTCTGTGCATCAGCTCTGTAGCTTATAAGGCTCCCTGATAGCTGCATTGCTGTTTGTACGCCGCTGTGCAAACCAACTGCTTTTTTTAAAAGCAAAAGTCCTGTTGATCCTTTCTGCGCAGTTCTATTGTTTATTTGTCCACATATTTGTGTGCAGCAGTCCTTTTTATTGCTGGCTGCCATACTTGTCCTGAGATCATTGTAGGGAGATTGTTATTGTAGTACAGTCCCTTTTTTATATATATATATATCTGCCACCCACTTTCTGCCACTTATACTGTGTAGTGTAATACAGTGGGCCTGAATTTTGCAGCAGTGTCCCACACATAAAAAGAGAGATTTATATTGCCACTAAGTGCATATGCGTCAGTTCTGTTTGGCATATATCTCCCAGCCACTTTCTGCCACTTATACTGTGTAGTGTAATACAGTGGGCCTGATTTTTATTTGCAGCAGTGTCCCACACATAAAAAGGGAGATTTATATTGCCACTAAGTGCATCTGCGTCAGTTCTGTTTGGCGTATATCTGCCAGCCACTTTCTGCCACTTATACTGTGTACTGTAGTGTAATACAGTGGGCCTGTTTTTTATTTGCAGCAGTCTCCCACACATAAAAAGGGAGATTTATATTGCCACTAAGTGCATCTGCGTCAGTTCTGTTTGGCGTATATCTGCCAGCCACTTTCTGCCACTTATACTGTGTAGTGTAATACAGAGGGCCTGTTTTTTTTTTTTGCAGCAGTGTCCCACACATAAAAAGGGAGATTAATATTGCCACTAAGTGCATCTGCGTCAGTTCTGTTTGGCGTATATCTGCCAGCCACTTTCTGCCACTTATACTGTGTAGTGTAATACAGTGGGCCTGATTTTTGCAGCAGTGTCCCACACATAAAAAGGGAGATTTATATTGCCACTAAGTGCATCTGCGTCCGTTCTGTTTGGCGTATATCTGCCAGCCACTTTCTGCCACGTACACTGTGTAGTGTAATACAGTGGGCATGATTTTTGCAGCTGTCTCCCACACATATAGAAAGGGAGATTTAAATTCACAAGTTTACATACACCTTCTACCTTGTTTTACAGTACCATATAACGGTTGTTAGTTTGGTTACATTTTCCCAAGAATGAGGAAGTCTGGTGGAAGAGGTCGTGGCCGTGGGCGGTCATTGCCAGCTGGTAATGATGGTGGTGGAGCATCTGGTGGTAGTGGGAAAAGCAAAATAGTACCTAAGGCTCGAGTTGTTGAGCCAGCGTCATCGTCTGGCTACACAAGGCCTCGAACGCTCCCTTTTCTGGGAGTAGGAAAACCACTTTTAAACCTGGAGCAGCAGGAAAAAGTTTTGGCTTTCCTTGCTGACTCAGCCTCTAGCTCTTTCGCCTCCTCTTCGGAAAGTTCAAAATTTAAAAGCAGCGAGTCGTCAGTGGATGCTCCCGGTCAGGAACAAGTCGCTTCCTTGTGTCCTTCACCCAGAACAATAGTGAAGGATGCATCAGGCGACACAACAGGTTACTCCATGGAGCTCTTTACACATACCGTGCCTGGGTTAGAAAAAGAAATTGTTAACAGGCCATTACAAGATGAATCGGACATGGAGTGCACAGATGCACAGCCACAGCTAGATTATTATGCTGTTCCATTGACTCAGATCACAACATTGCCCTCGCAGTGTACTGAGCCAGAACCTGACCCTGATGACTATGGTGCCCCGTCCCGAACGCTAGAGCACCTTACACGGTGACACAGAGGAAGGTGCACAGGACATTGAAGAAGAGGTGATAGATGACCCAGTTGTTGACCCCGATTGGCAGCCATTGGGGGAGCAGGGTGCCGCTGGCAGTAGTTCTGAAGCGGAGGAGTATGAGCCGCAGCAGGCATCAGCATCGCAACAGCTTTCATCTGGCAGGCCCGTATCTGGCCAAAACCGTGTGTCAAAACCAAAAACAGTTTTAGGACAGCGTGGCCATCCGGTGAAAGTAGCACAGCGTGCAATGCCTGAAAAGGTATTCGATAGTAGGAAGAGTGCAGTCTGGCAATTTTTTAACCAAGATCCGAATGATCAGTACAAAGTTATCTGTAAGAAATGCTCAAGGACCTTTAGCAGAGGGCAGAATGTCAAAAATTTAAATACAACGTGCATGCGTAGACATTTAACCAGCATGCACTTGCAAGCCTGGACTAACTACCAAACGTCCCGTAACGTAGGTGCACCCGCTCAGAATGAAGCTAGTCAGCAATGCTACATTGCTTCCCTCACTGTAAGCCCACCGTTTAGGACACCACCTGCAGCAAATGTGGAGGTATCGTCGCAAGGCCAAAGCAGTCAGGGAATCACCAGGTTGTTGGTAGGAAACACTGTATGTAGGCCAACAGCAAGAATACCCTCACCAACCCTCTCTCAATCTGCCATGTCCACCACCACCCCCGCTAGTTCCACCATATGCAGCTCTCCAGTCCAGCTCACCCTACAAGAGACTCTCGTTAGGAAAAGGAAATACTCATCCTCTCATCCGCGTACACAGGGTTTGAACGCCCACATTGCTAGACTAATCTCGTTAGAGATGATGCCCTACCGGAAGGTTGAAAGCGAAGCTTTCAAAGCCCTGATGGCCTACGCAGTACCACGCTATGACCTACCCAGTCGACACTTCTTTGCGAGAAAAGCCATCCCAGCCCTCCACCAGCATGTCAAAGACCGCATTGTCCATGCACTCAGGCAATCAGTCAGTAGAAAGGTGCACCTCACAACAGATGCATGGACCAGTAGGCATGGCCAGGGACGTTATGTGTCCATCACGGCACACTGGGTTAATGTGGTGGATGCAGGGTCCACAGGGGACAGCCATAGTGGGACAGTTCTGCCTAGCCCACGGTCTAGGAAACAGTTAGCTGTAGGCGTTCGCCACCCCTCCTCCTCCAGCAGAAGTGAAAGCTCGTCCACAGAGCGCAGTCGTATGACCACTCCATCCGCAGCTGCCAGTGTTGCACACGAGGTGTCCCATTATGGAACAGCTAGTGGTAAGCGTCAGCAGGCTGTGTTGGATATGAAGTGTTTGGGCGACAACAGACACACCGCGGAAGTTCTGGCTGAGTTCTTGCAGCAAGAAACTCATTCATGGCTGGGCAGTGTACATCTTGAGGCAGGCAAGGTAGTCAGTGATAACGGAAGGAATTTTATGGCTGCCATAGCCCTTTCGGAACTGAAACACATACCTTGCCTGGCACACACCTTGAACCTGGTGGTGCAGTGCTTCCTGAAAAGTTATCTGGGGTTACCAGCCCTGCTCCTGAAGGTGCAAAAACTTTGCTCGCACATCTGCCGGTCGCCCGTACACTCCAGCCGTATGCAGAACCATCAGCGATCGTTGAAGCTTCCCCAGCACCGCCTAATAATCGACGTTGCAGCAAGGTGGAACTCCACACTGCACATGCTTCAGAGGCTGTGCGAACAGAGGCGTGCTGTAATGTATTTGTGGGAGGATACACATACATGGGCAGGCAGTTGGATGGCAGACATGGAGTTGTCAGGTGTGCAGTGGTCGAAGCTACAAGACCTCTGTCAAGTCCTTCAGTGTTTTGAGGAATGCACACGGCTGGTAAGTGCAGACGACGCCATCATAAGCATGAGCATCCCACTAATGCGTCTGCTGATGCAAAGTTTGACGCCCATTAAGGAGCAGGTGTCTGCAGCCAAGGATGAGGGAAGCCTTCATGACAGTCAGCCATTGTCTGCTCGGGGAACTCTCCTGGACGAGGTGGCGGACGAAGAGGAGTAGGAGGATGATGGGGATGAATATTTATGGGAGGAGGAAGCTTCTCAGGGGGCAATAGAAACTGGTGTTGTTGCAAGGTCAGGTACAGGGTTTTTGCGGGAGACAAGTGATGTTGATTTGCCAGAAAGTGCTCCTCAACCCAGCACAAGCAGTGATTTAACACCTGGAACATTGGCCCACATGGCTGATTATGTTTTGCGTATCCTAAAAAGGGACCCCCGCATTATCAAAATGATGACCGATGACGATTACTGGTTGGCCTGCCTCCTGGATTCACGCTATAAAGGGAAATTGCAAAATATCATGCCACATGAGAACCTTGAGCAAATATTGGCTACCAAACAAGCAACTCTTGTAGACCGTTTGGTTCAGGCATTCCCAGCACACAGCGGCGGTGATGGTTCTCACACGAGCTGCAGGAGGCAACATGGCAGAGGTGTTAGAGGTGCACAAATCAGAAGTGGCATTGGACAGAGGGGTTTTATGACCAGGTTGTGGAGTGATTTTGCAATGGCCGCAGACACGACAGGTACTGCTGCATCAATTCAAAGTGACAGGAGGAAACATTTGTCCAGTATGGTTACGAACTACTTTTCCTCCCTTATCGATGTTCTCCCTCACACGTCATTCCCCTTTGATTACTGGGCATCTAAAATAGACACCTGGCCTGAATTGGCAGAATATGCATTACAGGAGTTCACTTGCCCAGCTGCTAGTGTGCTATCAGGAAGAGTATTCAGTGCTGCTGGTTCAATACTGACCGAAAAAAGGACTTGTCTGGCTACCCAAAATGTTGATGATCTAACCTTCATTAAAATGAACCAATCATGGATTTCTAAATATTTTGCCCCACCTTCCACTGCTGACACGTAGCTTTCCTGTAAAAAGGCCTTGCTTTTGGCCTCCTCTTACTGACTGCTCCAATTCCTCCATTTGCAGCTGCTGAATGTCCACCATAGGCCATTTTTACACCTCCCTAAATGGGCTGACTCCCCCCACGGGGCCGTGGTCACCACTTGGCGCAAGCACCCGTGCGAGTGCCGTTTGCCTGGACAGGTGGGTGTGCCCACTTTTGGCCGATGGCAGTGGCACAGGGTCCCTCATAGTACAATGAAGTGTCTCTGGCGGTGGTGGTGCACACCCAACGTCAGACACACCGTCGTAATATGAGGGGCCCTGGGCCAGTACCGCCACCCATGAGAGAGTGTTCCCCCCCAGCTCAAACAGTGCTCTACCACTTGCAAAACTTACCTCTCACTGCTCCACCACTGTTTAGTCTGTGCTGTTAAATCCTTCAATGGCACTGCCAATATAAATTTGTTGAAATGATAGATGATAGTAAAAATATACCTGCCCTCCATTTAGACCTGTGAATACTGTGCGCGAACTACCACTGTCTGCTACTCAGCAGAGGAACCCACCCCTGTACCTAACTTTGCCACCGGTTTATTTAGGAACATTTTTTTTGCAGACATTTAGGCCACTTTACTATTTTGGCCAACTTACTGTGTCAGCCACTTCTTCCAGTTGTCCTCCACCGAACAAACAAGAGCCGCCAGTTTACTCCTGTTACCAGTATAGAACTGGATTGAGCCTACTTTTTTATTTTAGGCCTACTAAGTCTGTCTGCACAACTCCTTGCAATCGTCCTCCGCTGACCAAACCAATGCTGCCTGTGTACCCCTGTAACCTATTTTAAACTGCATAGAGCCTACTTTTTTATTTTAGGCCTAGTAAGTCTCCTCCACTCCTTGCAATTGTCCTCCGCTGACCTAACCAATGCTGCCTGTGTACCCCTGTAACCTATTTTAAACTGCATAGAGCCTACTTTTTTATTTTAGGCCTAGTAAGTCTGCACCACTCCTTGCAATCGTCCTCCGCTGACCAAACCAATGCTGCCTGTGTACCCCTGTAACCTATTTTAAACTGCATAGAGCCTACTTTTTATTTTAGGCCTAGTAAGTCTGCTCCACTCCTTGCAATCGTCCTCCGCTGACCTAACCAATGATGCCTGTGTACCCCTGTAACCTATTTTAAACTGCATAGAGCCTACTTTTTTATTTTAGGCCTAGTAAGTCTGCGCCACTCCTTGCAATCGTCCTCCGCTGACCAAACCAATGCTGCCTGTGTACCCCTGTAACCTATTTTAAACTGCATTGAGCCTACTTTTTAATTTTAGGCCTACTACATGTGTCTGTCTGCGCCACTCAATACAGCTGTCCTCCACTGAACAAAGCTGAGCTTCAATCTTCAGGCTTTCGGCCTATATTTACAATATGAAACTGCATTTGGCCTACTAGTTTGGTTGGGCCCTACTAACGGTGTCTGCCGTTCCTTGCTTTTCTCCTTCACTGAACAAAGCTGAGCTTCAATCTTCAGGCTTTCGGCCTATATTTACAATATGAAACTGCATTTGGCCTACTAGTTTGGTTGGGCCCTACTAACGGTGTCTGCCGCTCCTTGCTTTTCTCCTCCACTGAACAAAGCTGAGCTTCAATCTTCAGGCATTCGGCCTATATTTACAATATGAAACTGCATTTGGCCTACTTGTTTGGTTGGACCTACTAACGGTGTCTGCTGCTCCTTGCTTTTCTCCTCCACTGAACAAAGCTGAGCTTCAATTTTCAGGCTTTCAGCCTATATCAGATATTTAACTGCATTTGGCCTACTTGTTTGGTTGGGCCTACTAACGGTGTCTGCCGCTGCTTGTGGTTCTCCTCCACTGAAAAAGGTGACCCGCAATTTTCATCCTGTTTCGAATATTAAACTGCATTTGGCCTACTTGTTTGGTTGGGCCTACTAACGGTGTCTGCCGCTGCTTGTTGTTCTCCTCCACTGAACAAAGCAGTGCCACCTGTTTACTCCTGTTACCAATTTTGAACTGCATTTGGCCCATTTTATTATTTGGCCCTACTAACTGTGCCTGCCACTCATTACAGTTGTCTTCCACTGAACAAAGCAATGCCGCCTGTTTAGTCCTGTTACCACATTTGAACTGCATTTAGCCTACTTTATTATTTGGGCCTACTGTGTTTCCTTCTCATCCTGCCTATTGCCCAGCCACTGCTAGATGAGTCTGCTGGTACATTGACCCAGACCACTACATTCCCCTTGTACTCTACACAGCCAGAATCTGACCCTGCTGAAAGTCAGGTTCCCCTTCCCGCATACTATACCACCTTACACGGGGACAAAGAGGAAGGTGCAGATGAAAGTGCAGGTTCCTTCATCAGGTGGGGGGGCATACTCGTTGGGGACGTCACTGGCACAGGGCCCCTCATAGTACGCAAAAGTGTCTCTGCCGGTGGGAGGCACCCCCGCCATCCAACACACCGCCGTACTTTGAGGGGCCCTGTGCCAGTGCCAATGCGAACGAGTGTGCCCCCTGCTTGCTCAGGATCACAGCACTTGCAAAGTTGAAATACTTACCTCTCCCTGCTCCACCGCCGTGATGTAGTCCGCATTTCCTGGGCCCATGGAAAACTTGAGCCAGCCCTACCCCCCCCACAATTTTAGCCAAATGACCCCCAATTTTCAATGCCTAACTATTATTTTAAGGCAAATTATGATTGACAAGCTTAAGTAACAAGAATTGATGTTTTTGGCATTAAAATGGGCACTGTAGGTGTTTTCCTGTCCTCCACTCACTGCCGACTTTGCTTCCCCATTGACTTGCATTGGGTTTCGTGTTTCAGTCGGATCCCCGACTTTTCGCAATAATCGGCCGATTTCACCCGACCCAACTTTTGACAAAGTTGGGTTTCGCGAAACCCGACTCGATCCTAAAAAAGTAAAAATCGCTCAACTCTAGTTTTTACCATTGATGATTAAAAAAAAAAAAGTCTCTTAACCATCACAGCGTAAAAAAACGGGTAGCATATGGATTGCACATTGATTTTGTCCATGATTTTCATATAACCATAGACTTGTATCAGTAATCTGGATCCATGACTCATGCTCAAAATGGACTGGTCTCTGTGATTTTTTTTTTTTTTTTTTTTTAAAGGTAGCCAAAAATACATAGACATGCGAATAGTACCGCAGTCTTTAATGGGGATGTTTTATCCATGAAAATCACAGATATTCAGTGGTCCATAATTCACATATGTGTTTGAGGCCTAAGTTTACATTCTTCGGACTGATGGTATCAATGTTATCACCCTTGAAAACATGCAAATATGACGTGCACAGCAAAAAAAAGTGTATCTACCTATGGATTTCACTGCAGGAAGTCCACATAAAAAAATGTTTGCACTGCGGGAAGAAACCTTTACACTCGTGGATTGTGTCAAACAATCGATGCTCAAATTGAAGGGTTAAAGGGGTTTTCCCATGAACAAAAGCTAATTTTAATCAATAGATCTTGGAATAATATCTGCAATTGGATGTGTGTAAATAAAATGTTCCTGTGCTGAGATAAACTTATAACTGTGCCCCTGCTGTGTACGGTGTAATGGCTGTGTCTGACAGTACAGGGGCATGGTCTGATCATACCACAGCTCCTGGGCAGGGATGGACGTAAGAGAGGATCCAGGCAGGACAGCAGGGATCACAGCTGATTCTTTTTGTTTACAATCAGGCAGGGAAATGTTTTACCTCACAAACAGAATCCGCTGTGATCCCGTGATGTCTGTATTCTCTCTTTTGCTTCCTCCCCTGCCCAGGAGCTGTGGTATGATCAGACCATGTTCCTGTACGGTCAGACACAGCCATTACACAGTACACAGCAGGGGCACATTTATAAGATTATCTCAGCACAGGAACATTTTATTTAAACACCTCCAATTGTGGAACTTATTATTCCAAGATGTATTGATTTAAATGAACTTTTGTTCATGGGACAACCCCTTTAAGGAGATTTATCTGCAATTTTTAATAACTCTACATTCTTCTCTAATGTATCAGTTTTTGAATCTCTGAATATATTCAGGTACATATAGTGCCATAGAAACTTCTCTAACTATATAATGGAAGGTTGCCAATTGTTAGAATCCTGTGGTGACTTTTCTCATCCTAATTCTTGCGTTCATGTTGGAGGTATTTCTTTTATTCCATTCTTCCATCTGCAAGCAATGCTTTTCTGGTTCACTTCAGGTCTACACTGCCGTCATGGTATAAAACAGTGTGTGCCATAAAAATAAGGCTGATCAGCTAGCGATAATTAAAGACTTGACCAATTTGTCTATAATTACCAGTCTGGACAATGTGTAATTATGTTGTGATATTTATAGGTAGATTTTAAATTGAAGCCTTCAATGAAAAAGAAAAAAAAAATTGACATTAAGGTAACAAAAGCGCGTTTCCTTTTTGTGCCAGCACAGAGATGTAGTTTTTGGCCGTACATTTTTGTTGTTGTATAGTAAGTGACAATAACATGACTATGTGAAATTTGTGTCAGTGGTTACTGTGCGTCCATGTTTTTTCGATGTTCCCATGTCCCCCCAACTTCACATATGTGGCATCTGCCAATGCATACGTTTTGCATGTGGACTAAATGGACCTGTAAACTGTATGGCTCTCTGCAAATGGAGTTACCGCAGACATGAGCCCTAAAGGTGCATTCGTTATAATAATCTTTATTTTTATATAGTGCTAACATATTCCGCAGCGCTTTACAGTTTGCACACATTATCATCGCTGTCCCAGATGGGGCTCACAATCTAAATTCCCTATCACTGTCTTTGGAGTGTAGGAGGAAACCGGATTGCCCGGAGGAAACCCACACAAGCACGGGGAGAACATACTAACTCCTTGCAGATGTTGTCCTTGGTGGGATTTGAACCCAGGACCCCAGCGCTGCAAGGGCTGCAGTGCTAACCACTGAGCCACCGTGCTGCCCGTTATGCATGAACATAGCAAAATGAAGCGGTTCTAGGAAATGTTCGTAGAATAACTAATGAATATGTGAATTACTGTGATTTTTCCATAGTGTGTGCTATAAGGTTTGCTTACATGACTTGTCTTTTAATGTAGATACACAATTGACAGCTAGGAAATGCCACCGGGGAGGGCTCTGACTTCTAGAAAGAACATGTTTAGCGCTGGATGTCATGGTGGGAGCAGTTTTGCATACTTTTTAGCTGCATTGAGAAAATGCATGCTGTTCACTGTGTGCCAGCCATCTGCTGTCCAGAGATTGTGACTAGCGGATGCCAGCTGCAACTCTACATTTAAAGTGAGTGTAGATGTAGCATACTAAAGGGGCCTGCCTATTAAGTAACATGTATTCTGCTTCCTAAAGCACTGATATGCCAAGTTCTAAATATGCTTAGTTGGTCAATGTGACCTTTAATTTTTTATTTTATTCACTAAATACAAGAAAGATAAATATAATTTGTTGTTCAATTCTCCTGAGTAAACCGATACCCAATATGTGGGGGAATACTACTGTTTGGGCGTACGACAGGGCTTGGAAAGGAAGGAGCACCATTTGACTTTTTAAATGCAAAATTTGATGGAATAATTAGCGGTCGCCATGTTGCCTTTGAAGAGCCCCTGATGTGCCTAAATAGTAGAAACCCCACACAAATGACACCATTTTGGAAACTAGACCCTTTTGGGATCTTATCTAATATATGTATTGAGCATCCTGAGCCCCCAGGTGCTTCAGAGAAGACTATAATGTTAAGCCGTGAAAATAAAAAAAATAAAAAATAAAATTTCTCCCCACAAAAATCTTTTTTTAGCTATAAATTTAGTATTTTCACAAGGGCAAAAGTAGAAAATGGACATTTAGATTTGGGAGCGGAGAATTTGCTGAATTTCTTTTGGGGAGAGAGTAGCCATTTTGCTTTTCCAGAGCCTTTGTACTACTACCTGTAATGTGGATGCCCCCTATATTTCCGTTAACAGATGACAGATCCGAGTTGCAGCTTTAATTGGGAACATTTTACATAACATTTGGGATCACATCTGGTGCTCTACGCTGAGCACTTACTTTGGGGTTTCCATCTAAATCTCCGAGTGATGTGACCGATGAAACCCCCGAGGGTTCCATTCACTATATTGAGGCACCAGAGTTACTCTGGAATCAGTCTGTCCTTTTCAGAAGTGCACAAAACTGGCCGACTGCACTTTTATGCAATCCTAAAAAGACGGACACCGCCGGATCACAGGTCCTATGGTGTCCACAGTGCCTCATCTGCCTCATTATAGGGAATTTACACCCAAGTATAAGCGCTCAGCACAGGATAAATGTGCGCCAAGCCTTACGGCGATCTTTGGGAGGCAGAATGAAAAAAAAAAAAAAATCAACAGCATGTGAAGATTTGGTTTTATTTATTTTTTTTACGCCGTTCCTCGTCCGGTATAAGTGATTAGGTGACTTTATTCTTCGGGTCGGTGCGATTACAGATTTATATTTGGTTTTTATGTTTAGCTGCTGTCACACACTGAAAGACACTTTTTATTGCGAAAACTAGTTTTTGCATCAGCACATTTTGAGAGCTATAATTTTTTCATATTTCAGCCCACAGTCATGTGAGGGCCTGTTTTTTGCTGGACGAGCTGACGTTTTTATTTGTACCATTTTCGGGCACATTACATTTTTTGATCGCTGTCTATTCTGATTTTTGGAGACAGAATGACCAAAAACCAGTAATTCGGGAATTGCTTTTTGTTTTTATTTTTTACCGTTCCGCATGTGGTAAAATTGGTAAGACCACTTTATTCTTCAGGTCAGTACGATTACAGAGATACCTCATTTATATTTTTATGTTTTGGCGCTTTTACACAAAAACTATTTTATAGAAAAAAATCATTTTTGCATCACTTTTTGTGCTGATAGAGCTGTAGCGGATGTCGTTTTCAGCGGTACCATTTTTATTTACATCCGTCTTTTTGATCGCATTTTATTGCGCTTTTTGTTTGGCAGTATGATGATAAAGTATTGTTTTTTGCCTCGTTCTTACTTTTTTTTTTTTTTTACAGTGTTCACTAAAGGGGTTAACTAGAGGGACAGTTTATAGAGCCGGTCGTTACGGACGCGGCAATACCAAATTTACGTACTTTTTTTTATTTATTTACATAAATGTATTTATTGGAAAAAATATTTATTTCGGGAGTTTTTTTTTAATATTTGAATTTTGCAAGCTACTGAAGAATGTAACCAATAAAGAGACAACATTAATTGGCTGTCAGACCCACTTGGTATCAGATATTGTAATCTCAGAAAATCCCCTATAAAGGGTTTATCTACAACTAGGACAACGTATTCATGTTATGTTTTATTTGTCCGAAGGCAGGGATAGTGAAGCTAGCGCAGATTTGGTCTCAGGGCTCACGTGACAGAACCTCATGTGTGTAAGTGCCGACACCACTGGAATGGCGCTCGCACAGGAAGCGGGTGTATGTTTTTATTTTAGCAGGTCTAAACATGGCGAATGAGAAGGGATTGTGTTTGTAGAGGACAATCCCTTTAATGAAGAGGGGTGTTCTCTAGGTGACCTGTACCAATCTTTTAGACATTGCCTTAGACTGTGTACCATTTTGTTTTCCCGGTGTGCACTTTCAGTACACTAAATTTATAGGTATTGTTACCATAGCCATTTTTGGCCCTAAGCACACATGGTTAACATATTGCTGATGGGGTATAAAACAATACTCTCTAGGTGGTATTGCATCCTGAGTCACCTGCACTCTTTACGGAGGCAAGTCCTTCGTGTTGGAGATGAGGAGGAGGGTGATTTAGTATACATTTTTTGGTCCTGGGGGCATCTCTCTTTCATGGAGAAATGTGGTATGTGAAATCACAAATCTCATTTCAGACCTGGATTTGGCTCTCTTACTTCTCAATCGCCAACATTCCCTTAAAAATCTACAAGTATTAAATATTAAGATATTAGGTATGTGTGGACCCGTGGAACTTCGGGTTCAACTGAACTTTAGTTCAAACTTCTGTTCAGGTACCAAATGTGTACCTGATGTAGACATCAATGGGGACCCAAACTTGGAAAATCTCTCACCTCTATCAGACATCTTCTAATAGTGACTGCAAGAGTGAGCATTTCCCTTCTGTGGAAGACAGACACTATTCCAACAATTTCTTTCTGGTTTAGCAAAGTAAATGAGGTGATGTTAATGGAAGAACTCACTTCCATGATTAATAACTCTTCTGATAGTTTCTACCAAACCTGGTTTTATTGTATGGAATTCAGACCATAGGATAACTATTTTGGCATTTATGGGGGAGAACTGAACTGTATCTTTTGGGTCTCATCCGGGAACACTTTCGTGCTACCCGTACCTTCCTTACAAACCAAGTCCCCTTCTTCTCTTTGTACTGTTCTTTGCTGCTTTTTATCTGCTTTGCTTACATTTATTTCTGGACTGTTACAATTGCCTTTAGCAAATTTGGCTATGTATTTCTTTAACCTGGGTTTTTTCTTTTAATGCTCGATTGGTGCTTTTTGTGTCATGTATAACCCTCACGACTTGAGTAATCAGTACATTATGATTGATATTTCTAAACAATAGTTTGTTTCTCTGGATATTTCTGGGCATGGTTAGTGCCTTATGATTGCATGCTGTTTTTCTTTTTTTTTTTTTTTTAACTTTATTGAATATATATATATATATATATATATATATATATATATATATATATATATATATAAAAAATCGCTGATGGAAAATATGCAAATTGCATTTAAAAGTTTTTGACCAAATATTTGTAATGCAACCAGTGGCATAGCTGACATATCTTAAACGCACATTTTGAAGCTGTGGAATTTCCATTTTTCTTTACTCATGACCACACAATCTTGCCAGCTGAAACCCAAAAGGACAAGTATAGAAAAGGAGAATTAGAAAGTACTAGCTCGAAATAGGGTGGCCATAAGATATATTTACAATTCAGAAAAGACTTTAATCTTGGTAAAGCAGTAAAAAAAAGAAACGAGAGAACGTTGCCTTAAATAGTTTATTTTGAATATCATTTACATAAATGTATATATTTGGCTTTCTCTTATACTCTGAGGTTTACAATTTTTTAAAAATAAAATAGTTCTTTTTCCCTGAAATAAATCAGAAAACTATTTTACTTTGGTTCTTGTATGACAAGAAAGCACCACGTGTATGTGGTTTATAAGTGCTGGTAAAACTCTTACTACGGTAGGGACCAGCAGCACCTTACAGTAGCAAAAGGGTTAGTAGCAAAACAGCGTTTTCCAAAATGTTCAAAACCCATCAAGATGTCTGACAAAACCTTCATTATTGTGCAGTAAACAAATTAGTAGGAGGCAGATGTGGATGGTAGGCAGCTGATAGCAAAGGTTATATGCAGTCCACTTGTTACAAAATAATTAACGTAACAAAATACATAGAGAATAGCACATACATAGTGATTAAAACATTTGTCATAATAGCAACAAAAGGATTGTGCAAAGAAATAGACAGTAAAGCTCAACATTACCATTTAGACGAGTGGTCCTCAGTGACCTTGCAATAAAACCATCATCCTACCTAATGCCAACACAATGTGGTCAGAAATATTACATTCTGTTGGTTTTCTCTGAATAATGGTGAGCTGTTCTGTGGTCTTCCAACAAGTACCACTGTAAAGCCATGGCTTTGAGTGTTTAGTTTTTGGTACTAAAGACATGCAGCATATGTGCATGATTATAAATAGAGTTGAGCAAATTTCTTCGGGTCCCCGCTTATTCGGCAAGCTATAGCGCTCACCGAATAGGCTGCAGAGGGAACCTGGATACATGGAGCGTGCCGGCTGATCGGCGCCGCAGCTGCATGTGTCAAGGCACATGCATGGACAGCCTGTGTGTTGGGCTCCCTATGCATTTGCTGTGACAGTGACACAGCCATGACACATGCAGCTGCTGCACCGATCAGCCGGTGTGCTCCATGTATCCGGGTTCCCTCTGCAGCTTATTTGGTAAGCACCAGAGCTTGCCGAATAAGCGGGGACCCGAAGAAATTCACTCAACTCTCATTATAAAGCATTAATAGAAGAGATGATTGAGATCTGTAGTTCTACATTATACGTCCTCACATGCAGGCTGAAACAATCATAGTCACCTACTTAAATTTAAGAAGGAAAGTTTTGGGAAATTTTTAACCTGTCCGATACTTTTGTTCTTTTTTTTTTTTCTTAAACCAAGTACCTTCTCAAATGGGTTCTGCTTCACCGTGTTTGGAAGTTTTTCTTCTGTGCCCCTCCATTTCACAGGTATGACCCCATTCCAGTAATAATGCTATGAGCATTTTCTTTAACAACTGGCTCGAACTTCTAGGTGGGAGTAAACAAGAAGGCAATCAAACACAGCCAAGCTGACAGAGGTTCTGGGGTACACACCCAGTTGGTTGAAGAGAAACCTTTGATACCAGGTGGCATAACTGTGGAATGGAGGGCCACAGAAGACAAAACATGTTCTAGAAGCAGTGCCAATTGGAGGAGGTACTTGGTTTAAAGTAATAAATCAATTGAAACGTCCTCTTTCAGCACACTGCAATGGCAATAATGTGATAAAAACCCTAAATGTCTTATTTCCCTTTTTTTTTACCTTCACCTAAGAGTCTTTTTCTGATTTCTTTTTCTGGAATAAGTAAACCAGTGTTGCAAATTGTTATGGAAATTTGGCGCAATTTTAGATGCAACTTTTCAATCTACACAATTTCTGCCACAATTGAGCAGAAGGTATTGCCATTAAAAATTAGTTTAACCAGAACACATAGTACGAGGCATGTATGAAGGGGTCATCTTTGTGAATTGTCATGTTGCTAGGTAACTGGCTGCAGGAAATGTACAACGTGAGGGGAGATTTATCAAGACTAGTGAGTGAAATGCAGAGTAGTTGCTATGGCTACCATTGATAGCCCATCATCAGGCTGCTGCTTTATTTTTCAAAGTAACTGATAATGATGAGCTGGAATCTAATTGGTTGCTCGGAGTAACGTTATTTTTTTCATTTTGTCTTCAATTTGCATCCTGCACAAATATTTGTATGAAGAGCTGCCATGTTTTACAATTTAAAACATAAACAAACATACACTGCTCAAAAAAATAAAGGGAACACTTAAACAACACAATGTAACTCCAAATCAATCACCAAATCAAATCAACCTGTCCAATTATGGCGCAACACCGATTGTGCAGCAATTTCTCCTGCTCTTGTGCAAATGGAACAGACAACAGGTAGAAATGATGAGCAATTAGCAAGACAACCTCTATAAAGAAGTAGTTCTGCAGGGGGTGATCATAGACTATTTATCTGTTCCAATCCTTTTTGGGTGTTTTGGTCACTTTTGCATTTTGTCATTGCTCTCACACTTAGATGTACAGTAGCATGAAGTAGTACCTACAACCCACAGAAGTTGCTCAGGTAGTGCAGCTCATCCAGGATGGCACAACAATTCAAGCTGTGGCAAGAAGGGTAGCTGTGTCTGACAGCACAATGTCCAGAGCATGATGCTGATACCAGGAGATGTGGAAGGGGCCCTAGGAGGGCAACAACCCAGCAGGACTGCTACCGCCTCCTGTGTGCAAGGAGGAACAGGAGGAGCATTGCCAGAACCCCGCAAAATGACCTCCAGCAGGCGACCACTATCCATGTGTCTGCTCAAACTATCTGAAACAGACTCCATGAGGGAGATATGTGGGCCTGACGTCCACAAGTGGATGTAGCGTTTACAGCCCAACATAGTGTAGGGCGATTGCCAATCTTGGTGTTCTATGGGAAATGCCAGATTTGACACTGGCGCCCTGTGCTCTTCACGGATGAGAGCAGGTTGAAACTGAGCACATGTGACCGACGTGAAAGCCTGGAGGAGTTCTGCTGCTTACATCATCCTCCAGCATGACCGGTTTGGCAGTAGGTCAGTAATGGTGTGGGGAGGTGTTTCTTTGGAGAGCCGCACAGCCCTCCATGTGCTAGCCAGAGGTACCAGGATGAGATCATCAGACACATTGTGAGACCATATACAGGTGCAGTGAGCCCTGGGTTTCTTCTGATGCATGACAATGCTAGGCCTCATGTGGCTGAAATGTGTCAGCAGTTCCTGCAAGATAAAGGCTTTCATGCTATGGACTGGCCTGCCCATTCCCCAGACCTAAATCCAAATTGAGCACATCTGGGACATCATGTCTTGTTCCATCCATCAACACCACGTTGCACCACAGACTGTCCAGGAGTTGACTGATGATTTAATCCATGTCTGGGAGAAAATCTCACAGGAGAACATCCGCGGGCCTCATCCGGAGAATGCTCAGGCATTGTAGGGAGATCATACAGGTACATGGAGGCCACACACTACTGAGCATTCTTTCATTGTATTTAGGCATTTCCACTGAAGTTGGATCAGCCTGTAATTTGATTTTCCACTTTGATTTTGAGTATCATACCAAATCATATCTCCATTGGATATTAACTTTCATTTACATTGATAATTTTTTAGGTTTTATTTTCAACACATTCCACTATGTAATGAATAAAGATTTGCAACTGATAATTCATTCAGTGATATCTAGGATGTGGGATTTTAGAGTTCCCTTTATTTTATTTTTTTTAGCAGTGTATAAGGCAGGATATCTGTACAAATATATGCATTTGTTTTTCTATACTGGCTGGGCATGCAAAAGTTTACAGCAACATCCTGCAAATTGCAGCAATTTGTATTTATACATGTGCCACAGCACTACAACTTGTGGATTTACAAATTTTAGCTCCATATTGCACTTGCAGAATGGTGCTTGGGGCTCATCAAGATTCTTATTATATTCAATATCTGAGCACAAGGTAACTGCAATGGGAACAAAGTGAAGAGACAGGTTAGATTAATGTTCACTGAGCTCATCTACTGCAGCGAGACCAGCCAACTATATCCTAACAGATGATGACAGAGGAAATAAGGATTTAGGCATGTCAAATGAACTTCGTTTGAACAGTCAATAAGTGCTGATAAAGTATAGGCGCTCTGTGCTCAAAGGCATGGCCAAACATTCAAGTGCACCTTAGCACCTGCGTTACCTTCCATCTCCTCAACCCATGTTTGATTGAGAGCTCTGGCTTCATACAGTCAGGGAAGGGTTGAGATAGATGGAAAACAAGCAGGTGGGAAGATGCACTTGAATGGCCATGCCTTTGTGCACCGAGCACCCTTACTTAGCTTGCTGGCAGAGTTTCTTTTAATTTCTATGTCTGATCCTTTTGGTCCCAAGAAACATTAGCTGCTCCTAGAGGTGTCTCCCTATTCAAAACACACGCAGCCTGCAGGTGTAGAGCTGGGTTGGAAGAGAAGGCCTGAATGCTTTTTTGCTCATGGGCGTTACACTACAATGGAAATTGCCTCAGAAAACCCAGCTCCAGAACTAAAGCCCCCGTCTCACTAAGCGAGATCGCTAGCGAGATCGCTGCTGAGTCACAAATTTTGTGACGCAACAGCGACCTCAGTAGCGATCTCGCTATGTGTGACACGTAGCAGCAACCAGGCCCCTGCTGTGAGATCGCTGGTCGTGTCGGAATGGCCTGGACCTTTTTTTGATCGTTGAGGTCCCGCTGGGTAGCACACATCGCTGTGTTTGACACCTTACCAACGACCTCGTTGACGACTCAGACACTGAATCGTCATAATAGCTCCCATGTGACATCGTTGTACAGGTCGCTACAGGTCGCTGGTGAGATGTCAAACAGTGAGATCGCAGCAGCGATCGTTGGAAGATCTCACTGTTTGACATCTCACCAGCGACCACATAGCGACGCAGCAACGATCCCTGACAGGTCGTATCTTTGTCGGGATCGCTTTAGCGTCGCTAAGGGAGACGGGGCCTTAACTGATGTTTAGCCAGAGGGTGATTTCATGTAGCTCAGCAAGTTAAAGGCCCCGTCTCACATAGCGAGATCGCTAGCGAGATCGCTGCTGAGTCACAAGTTTTGTGACGCAACAGCGACCTCCATAGCGATCTCGCTATGTGTGACACGTACCAGCGATCAGGCCCCTGCTGCGAGATCGCTGGTCGTGTCAGAATGGCCTGGACCTTTTTTTGGTCGTTGAGGCCCCGCTGACATCGCTGAATCGGTGTGTGTGACACCGATCCAGCGATGTCTTCACTGGTAACCAGGGTAAACATCGGGTTACTAAGCGCAGGGCCGCGCTTAGTAATCCGATGTTTACCCTGGTTACCAAAAAAAACAAACAGTACATACTCGCCTTTCGGTGTCCCTTGCCGTCTGCTTCCTGCTCTCACTGACTGCCGGCCGTACAGTGAGAAGTGAGAGCACAGCAGTGACGTCACCGCTGCGCTCTGCTCTCAGTGTACGGCGGCTCAGTGAGAGCAGGAAGCAGACGGCAAGGGACACCGAAAGGCGAGTATGTACTGTTTGTTTTTTTTGGTAACCAGGGTAAACATCGGGTTACTAAGCGCGGCCCTGCGCTTAGTAACCCGATGTTTACCCTGGTTACCCGGGTGGTGCAGGGGGACTTCGGCATCGTTGAAGACAGTTTCAACGATGCCGAAGTCGTTCCCCTGATCGTTGGTCGCTGGGGAGAGCGGTCTGTGTGACAGCTCCCCAGCGACCACACAGCGACTTACCAACGATCACGGCCAGGTCGTATCGCTGGTCGTGATCGTTGGTAAATCGCTTAGTGAGACGGGGCCTTAAGATATTCCTATGCCAGGTGTGGAGTCTGAGACTGCAGTGTCAACATTTTATACAGCTCATACACCGGCCAAAGCTTCATACTCACTTCTGCATTAAAATTGGGTGCACATAGCTTGCTTTGGCCCGGTCTTTGCAGTGTAGGTGGATTCTGATGTATTCTAACACATACGGAAATGAACCCCCCATTGCCTGTATTACACGGTTTCAAATCCACTATGATCTAGGTACCTTCACACGAAACGACATCGCTAGCGATCCGTGACGTTGCAGCGTCCTGGCTAGCGATATCGTTTCGTTTGACACGCAGCAGCGATCAGGATCCTGCTGTGATGTCGCTGGTCGCTGAATAAAGTCCAGAACTTTATTTGGTCGTCCGATCGCTGTGTATCGTTGTGTTTGAAAGCAAAAGCAACGATACCAGCGATGTTTTACACTGGTAACCAGGGTAAACATCGGGTTACCAAGCGCAGGGCCGCGCTTAGTAACCCGATGTTTACCCTGGTTACCAGCGTAAAAGTAAAAAAAACAAACAGTACATGCTCACCTGCGCGTCCCCCAGCGTCTGCTTCCTGACACTTACTGAGCGCCGGCCCTAAAGTGAAAGTGAAAGCACAGCGGTGACGTCACCGCTGTGCTGTTAGGGCCGGAGCTCAGTCAGTGTCAGGAAGCAGACGCTGGGGGACGCGCAGGTGAGCATGTACTGTTTGTTTTTTTTACTTTTACGCTGGTAACCAGGGTAAACATCGGGTTACTAAGCGCGGCCCTGCGCTTAGCAACCCGATGTTTACCCTGGTTACCCGGGGACCTCGGCATCGTTGGTCGCTGGAGAGCGGTCTGTGTGACAGCTCTCCAGCGATCAAACAGCGACGCTGCAGCGATCGGCATCGTTGTCGCTATCGCTGCAGCGTCGCTTCGTGTGAAGGTACCTTTAGACTTTGAAAGCCATCATGACTCAAAAGTACAGTGAGCAGCACCAACTATTCACTATTCTTTCCTTGGTTAATTCATCTCTAGCCTTATTTCAATTAAAACAATCTTGTTCTCTGCGGGTATGTGATTTTTAATCACAAAGATTTAACAAAAAATTCATTGTGCATACAGTGAAGGTTGCAGGGGGCGCATACTAAGCAACTGAACTGGTCCCAATGAGTGAAACACCTAATATACTATTCAATATTGTGTACCAAATGCTATTGCAGACCCTATTCCACACCAAGCACGTTCTGAAATTTGTGCAACTACTAAGTTTGGAATTTGGCCATGAACCATCATGTTGGGCACATGACCAACAGTACAACTCCGATGTCTACATGGACGGATATTGGTTTCAAAGGTGGAGACCTCCTTCATTAGATGTAGGAAGTGATCAATGTCGATTTGGTCCTGATGCTGCAATCTTGGTGATCAATTTCTATAGATTTAGGTTTGGGAATGGTCAAAAACAGCCATTTACGTCCACTAAAAGGGTTGTTCCGGATTAGGATAAAAGTTTGCAGTCTGTCACTAACAATTCCCCTGTATTCCTGACGCGAGTAGCCATTCACGCGACTTCATGTCACAGTCAAGTGCCATCAAGACTCATCCATGTGACTTCTCAAATTTCTTCTATTGAGAGAAGATAATAGTGTTGACACTAGACCACAAGTATGCAAATCGCATACATATAACCGCCGTCTCGTGCCGGGAAATTGTAAGTGCACGTGCACTGCATGCTGTCTCGATTCTGTAATTACATAGAGTAACTGCATACTTTAGTCCCAATCCTGGTCAAACCCTTTAAAGCAAAGTTCCTAATGTCTCTCGCAAAAGGCCAACTTCCAGCATCCACTGCCATCTACAACCTCCGTCTGGGAATTGTAGTATAGCAATAGGTGGAATGCCACAGGTTAGAGACCACCAATTTAAAGAATGTATGCATGCAGCTATCCATACAACACCAAAAGAATGGGTACACGATGTCTACAGACATTCATACAGAGCGGTCCAAGGACCAAAATAATAGAGAGTTTATTATGACATGTATTCCGTCTTCTTGACTAGGGCAGGTAGTCCTATTCTATGCCCCAAACAGGGGCAGAAATCTTCATTATCTCATTAAGAGCCCCAATATACTCTCCAGAAAATACACATTTGATATCAATATACTTCAATAATAAATAATACTTTGCTTTACTGAGCAGCGTACTTAATAACGTGTTGCTAATAGCACCAATATGTTGTAACACTGTCATTTTTCCCAACTCCATTTTTCAAGAGCACCCCTATACAGTCAATTTTATTATTGGATTTAGAGACCCCAATCTCTCGATCCAGATCCGTGCCCTGGGCGCACATTATTAAGTAAGCTCTTCCAGACGTTTCACATAGATTCTAATACTGATCACCTTTTCAGGTAATATACAAAAAGTGCAAACCAAAAATAGCTTCTCAATTCCTTCATTAGTTCTAGACACGGCAATTTCATTCCATTGATCTGCACTTTGAAAGAAGAGTATTCACCGCTTACATATTAAAGCTATGGAGAACAAAAAAAAAAAACCTTCAAAGAATAAATATCCATTATCTGTAGAAATCAGCCTGTATGGAGCCTAACGTTTAAATAAAGAATATATGTAAAATATATACATTTATAGAACTTTATATACCTATATACAATTTAGAAAATATATGTACACTAATTTACATGATCATTTTGTGGGAAAAAAAAAATCCTTCAAATAATTAATTACACTTCTATCCTTGCTTCTTTCATAAACTTTTTTTTGGCAAGGTAACAGATATGTTCCTTCCCCACCTTTTCACCTGCCTCAGTGACCATTGGTGGTAAGCTGAAGCAGGGTCAGGTTGGTGCCATTTTGGGCATCGCCTTTACCTTGCCGGGCCTATATTTTCTGCCCATGAGAGGCAGTCACTTCACATATTCACAATCACTTGCACAACCTCCTTCATAGAGTAGAGAAATTGACTCTCGCTTGGCCTTCCAGAAAACTTAAGGTGACGAGCAGTTCTCACAATTTCAGGATAAAGTTGTTGGGTGTGGTCTTCTGTCTTCAAGGACATTTTTTTTTCTTTAAAGAGAAAAGTTCATGCCCAGGAGCTGTTGTTTTCTACTCTTGGTATCGACCTGTAATGAGAGAATTATTGCACTGAGCATATATAGTAATACTATTGTAAAGAGACTAGCCTTAGCAATTACTGACCGCATTAACCAATGAAAAATGGTGCACATTTATATAAAGCTGGCCATATACATTATAGGAAGGTCATTTTAACCCAATTAAGATAAATCTGTTTAGGGCACCCAAACAGTTCCTGGTGGAACATGTCAGGAGGAAAAAAAAAAAGGATGGGGCATATTGGATTTGACATGTTCAATCAATTGTTTTTCTCAATCACTCTCTTCCTAATCTAATAATCATGTACACGCTGCTCAACAGACAGGTTTATGGCTAAAGCGACAGGTGTTGGCAGACCGTTATCTATTGCATATGACCAGCCCAACATTTAGCAAATATGATGACGTTATTGACAAAGGTGGCAGCCATTACGATGCGAGTCAACATTCATAATCTACATTGCTCTATGTACTTTAGACTCTGAATGTTGCTGTGGCATGTCACCTCGTCTCCTATGGGAGTATTAGTCACTTGAAAGGTATCCAAGGTCTAAAGTATCTTGAAAACAGTCAAAGAATTCAGCATAAGACCCACAGTTCCTTCACCAGACTCCACTATAGACACACGAGCGTATGACGTTCTCAATGGTGAGAGAGGGAAGTAAGCCACTGCCAGACTCCACTCACTGCAGATCTTTTGAAGAAACAAAGGATCAGACATGTTGAAATTCAACAGGCCCAATCCTTCTGTACTGCTACATCTGTCAGGTGGTCCTGTGTACATTAAATTTCCAGCCAGTCCTGCCAAAATTTATACCATTTATCTTGTGTATGAGCAGCTGAAGAAAGACCCTAACTTGCACAATTTCACTTATTCCGCACCCCGTTAACCATTTCAGTTAATTTCTTTACCTTCACTTTATTTAATATTATTCACAGCATTATATTATTTATGATTTTTGCTGGTGTTTCTTGCATGTATAGGAAATTATCTGTATATATTAAGAAATGATAGAAAATGTATTTACACTTTTTCTATGGAGTTCCTATATAACCCAAGGAACATATCACATCATATATAAGCAAAATAAAGTCCAGTCTACACAGAAAGGCAAACTGAAGACCTAACTGGCAGAGGTCTTTGTAAACCCCAGCATGAGACCCCCCTCTATGAGGAGGCAATGAGCTGATCAAAGTGAATGCAAGCACATCTTCACAATTAGAGACTTTTAGGTTTCTTTTAGAAGTAATGAGGCAGACACAGCAGGGGGCACTATTGATTGCTTTAGAGCATAGCCTATGAAAGGTACCCAGGTGAGAGAAGATGTGCCCCCTAGGGCGTTAAATCCAGGACAACAACTGAGTGCCAGCAACAGCGTTAAATGGGACATGACAAGCTGGTAGCTTGTGTACACAATAATTAAATATCCACCACTGCTTTTCTGCAGGACACAGATCTATGGTTACAATGTCTTAATAAATCGTTTCCTATAATCTGTGTATAAATATGTATAATCGCCTTCTCTAAGGGTCCGGAAGCGGAAGGAATTCCAGAGTAGACAGGGTCGCTGCAGCTAGTAGAACCCCAGTGACAAAATTCTCTAATTAAGGCTCAATTTATTGCAGCCACATCCTATAGAAATGACTAACAGCTATAAAAATGCCAACATAAAAAAGTATAGACTAGGCCATATGAAGAGAACAGTACACGGCCCAATATATTGTCTGCTAGGTCTATGAATATGTCATAGTGTCCCATATGCCAGGGATGACGGTACCTTATCAGACTTTCCCAGAGGCTGGCGGCATCATGAGTTGACTCACCCTAAATAAAGGACAAACAACAAATGTCACTTTTAAAAGAATGACAAAAGGACAAAACGTGAAATGTCAGGGATTTCAGGATCTAGAAAATACCGGGCCGCCATGAGCATGAAAACTGCCAGCTCAGCTTTATGTGTTCAATTTGTATTTTTTTGAGGACTCATCATATATTAACAGGATGGGCAAGAATGAGGTTCCGGCCAAATAAATGTCCATCAAACATTCCATAAGTAGGGTGCAGAGGTGGTTAAAATGTATTTTTCTGGGGTATGCCTCATTACTGCTGCTATTCATGGATATCCTCTGAAAGTTATTATAGCAGGCGCTAAACTGATAATTGCTTCCCATTAAAATGTTATTTTTCTATTTTTGCCATATAACAAGGTGTGGCTGTAACAATGCCTTTCTCTACACACATATTTTGGCATTCCCGTCATTATATGCACATGAAGACCTTTCATTCTGAGCTACATATTACAGGGCTCTGACTGGTAGGCAGCCGCCTAAATGTAAGAAGCCTAAATTAATAATGGAGTTTCTGTCAAATTACATTTTAATCACCGTAGCCAAATGCAACATTAATGTCATGAACCCGACTGGATAATATTCCCTTGCGCTAGCTGATCGTGTACCATGATTCACAGACATTTCACTGTGTGGGTTATGTACCGTGCTGGCATAATTGTCACAGTTCTGCTTATACTTGAAAGTGGAAGAAATCTGGATGTCAGGAACAGAGAGCAAAATAGGGTGATACCCTATGGGGGGGTAGTGGCTAAAGAGATTGTCCGGTCTAAAACGACAAGTCTGCAGTCACTCTATGCGTCACTATGTGTCTATCCCCTCACATAGCGGACTGTTAGGGTTCTCCTGTGTCAGCGCTGGGAATGGCAGTCATGTGACCCCCAGTAAACCCTATGTATACTGCCGGCCATCTTGAAATCCAAATAGACCGTTTCTGGCCATGCGTAATACATTTGCATTGAGCATGCCAGAAACAGTCTACTCAGATTCTGTCCGGGAGTATTTATATCACATACTTAGGTCACGTGATTGCCGTATCCAGCGCCGACACCGGAGAATCCCAACAGTGTGCATTCCATGCTATGTTAAGGTTCACAAGTCTACAAAGAGTGACTGCAGACTTGTCGTTTCAGATTGGAAAAGCCCTTTAAGTGCTTGACTAACGCTCACCTGGTGGAGTTATAACAGGCACAACTCGTATGTAGGCATGAAGAAAAAACAGCTGCTGTTGCCCCGTGGCAGGTGGATAACTCCTCCAGCTTGGTGTGGCGGGTGGATAAATCCTCCAGGAAGTATTGGATCCAGTTTTTTTTTTATTCACATGTTTCAATGTTATATTGGCACCTTTATCAAGTAAAAAATGCCTTTTTTTACTTGATAAAGACACCAGCACGGCGTAGAAATGTGTTGTGAAAAAAAAAATCTTATTGTTGAAGAATCCGTTTACTCCAGCAGCACATCTAGTGTGTTTTAGCCAACTGGATCAAGTACTTGGAAGCTGGTAATTTAGGAAACTCTTCAAAGTGCCTGTATTTTATACAACCTTGTATCCTAGTCATTACTTTATTTGTCCCTATATTTTCTGCTATCAGTGTATAGAGCCTATGAATGGCCTTGGATTAATAAGATTCATTTTAAATTCCAGATTCCAGTTTAAAGCCATCTATCCATCACCTAGAATGTCACGTCCTGTTGTATGGTCGCTCAGTAACAACCCAAATTTACTAACGACTTAATACACCACCTCTAGTACTAACTATAAGAAGCCATGCTTATATCCTAGTAAAGGAATGCAATTCTTGTGATTGGTCCAGATTGCTACCTGCATAAACCAGCATTGTCTGTATATCTCATGTAACATTCAATCAATGTGTATGCAAGAACATACTATAGTCCTTGTGTAGTTCCCCATTTGTTCTTCATCTCCATTGATTGTTGTACCAAGGTTTCACGCATATCCGAGCAATCTAGGTTTATCAGTCAGAAGAGGAAGCCAGAGGCTGCAGCAATTGTTCACAACCCAATTTATCCAAAAAAAGTTGTGTCCCCATGTGTCCACCCCCAGACAGTGCCCATGTCCTAAACCTAGAGAGGGTTCTTTCATGACATTACTGATGTCTCACATTCCTGTGGGAATCAAGCACAAAGAGGGAGAGGAAGGAACAGCGCTCTACCCCCTCATCCTGACAGAGGAAGACACTATTCTCAAACCCATGCTTGGCAAATAAATTGTAAGGAATAGTTTTATTCTATTTTAGAAATTCCTAATCTTTGCTGAGATTTTGTGACGGCGAGAGTGGTTTATTTTAACTTTTCATCCGCCTATTCAATGCGGCCATAAAAATGGAAGTGCTTATTTTTGGATGAAGGGTTCCCTTACAATAAAATTATGTCTGCCAGCCGGAGTTCTGAAAATTACAGTGTATTAGTAGTAAAACCCTCTACTTATCATAAAGATACGGAATTAAATGACTAAGTTCCCTAGCGGTGTCGTGACCGTGTGGGCAAATGAAAAGCCTAAAGGGCCAATCAGGCCAGAAGTGCAGGCTGTGGACATACCGAGGCAGTGTTACCTCATGCAATGGGGATACTCTAGCCACTGCAAGGAACTAGCCTACACCTTGTGTTATGTGCACGTCCAAGATGGATCAGGGCTACACCAGTCACAAATCGACAGCCAATACCACTACATTCTGTCCATGCAGAAAACAGAACATCCTGATGGTACCCAATGGTATAAGAAAACAGTCCAGCAAAGTCAAGTAGATAACTTCTATACAATACAGTATATAGAAAAACCATGGCACTCACCCTTATTGAAGCAATGCTTCTTTATTCGCATACATGACACTTAAAGTGTGGTCTAGGAGAGGGTTACCTTCCTAAGATCGGGCACAATGACTGTTTCATGTCACCCATTTGACACTAGGTGAGACTTGAAATAGTAGCCGGGCCAGATTATGGGAAGGGAGCACACATATGTTAAGTGTCATGTATAAAAAGAAGAATTGCTTATTTTGACTGTCAGCACAAAATGACTGTTTAAACCTAGTACAGGCGCTCGGTGCTCCATGGCAGGCCAAACCGTTACCTACACCTCCCTACCTATGTGTCATCTCTTCATTGATTGACAGCTCTAGCTTGATAGAGGCAGAGAATAGCAGAGATAGATGTAAAATAAGCAGGTGAAAAGGTAGACTTAAATGTTTGGCTCCACAATAATGCACCAAGCGCCTGTACTTTGAACAGTTATTCTGTGCTGAGTGTCGTGGGTTTTCTATACCTTATACAGGTGACATGTTTTATACATGGCCTTCCCAGAAATTAAGAAAACACAAGAGTAAGCGTTTAAAAAAAAAAAAAGTTACGCAAGCTTCTCTCCTATCAAATAGCCTGTGAAAAATCAAACCGCAAACAGATGGGATGCAAGTCCTGCCCAATTTTTTTTCACTGGCCCATTGACTTGCATTGGCAATTTTCATCCGAGAATCAGATCAATATCAAACCTGTCTTGGTGCTTTTGTGCGGACAAATCAGAAATGTAAACTACACCACGGATCATAATATGAAAAAGTGTCATCAGTGAAAAACACAGATCGCACTCGTACGAGAAAAACGGACATCGGAATGAGCCCTTGGACTATGTTCACATGTCAGTTATCTATATTTATGATCTGTTTGGGAAGTACAAAAACAGATATAAAACGCTCAGTTACAGGATTCCATCAAAAACGGAAACTTTGAGCTCAGATTGGTATCAGATTGCATTCAGCTTTTTACATGTCCGTTTTTCATTTTATTTTTAATACTTGATCCATTATAAAGGATCACATTTGGGCATATCTGTAGAGCTATTAAAAAAAGAAAAGCATAACAGATACTGTGCAATAATAATAATATGCATGCTACAAGCGCATGTTATGTCAGCACATCAACTCTAACATCCCTCTGACAAACCTGTAATTCAGGCTGCTCGCTCACCGTAGTAAACCAGCAGCGGTAGAGACCATATCCAGCTCCAGAACAAAGAATCATTGTGTGTGGAAGAAGGGTAGACCAGACAGTCCAGTACTTTTTGCTCTGTACAGGATGTTATGGACCTGCTAACATTACCGAGAACATGGTGCTTGTGTTTCCCACATACTTACTCACAATGATCTGTGCTAAGTGATGTGTGTTTAGATTTTTTTAATTCACCATTGGTTTCTATAATTGAAAACTAGAAGTTAAAAAACATGAGGCGGCAGCCATGGGTCAAATTAACGGACTGATGTTTTATACAATGCAGCAGGCCATACAATACTCAAAGCACCACTCCGGCGTTTTTTCTTTTACTTCACCGCTGGAGTATCATCACTAATACATATTTCGTGCCTATAATAAAATACTTACCAGCCGCCATCTTCTTGTGTTCTTGGCGCCACTCCAGTTGTCTGCTAGGCGAACCGCAAATCACTTCTCAATGTAACTCTTTGAGAACCAGAAAAAGACTCAAGTACTTACATTGAGAGCTTCTAACGGTTACCTCAGACTTCTGATCAGCCAGACGTTGCAGTCACAAGATGGCAGAATGGGACAGAGACGGCGCCTGGGACAGCAGAAGACGGCGGCTGGTAAGTATATTACTAGGGGCAGTGAACATGCATCAGTGACTGGACTCCAGTGATTAAATCAAAAATAATGCCGCAGTGGTGCTTTAAGATAAATCTTAAAAGGTGTATGTGGAAATAGGTAATGAAATTGGTATATATTATGCATTATTTACGGTGTATTCCATTAGGATAACATTAGTAGCGCTGGATCACTATCAATCAACTCTTCTTGTTGGATATGTACTAGGGTTGCCAAGGTGACTTTTCATTTTTTGTCTGGACAGCTTGTTAAAAAATCAAGGACAGACAATATTTTTTACAGACACATTGGAAAACCACAATAAGTAATTAACATTATAAGGGATATTTGTCTACAGCCCATTATACTGATATATAGACATCAGCCGCATCCACTGTGAGCTGTAAATTGATGAGAAGTACAGTAAAAATATTCTGTACAAGTTTATTCAGTCTCAAAAAAAGCACGGACACCTTAAAAAAAAAAAATTATGGACAGGACAAAAAAAGTGACCAGTTTTTAAGGACTGTTATAGAATATCTGGATGGTTGGCAATCCTGAGCTCAAGTTATCATATGCAATTAGTTGCAGTTATTTTCATTTTTTGTCTTGTTGTATTCGCTGATGGAATACTGCACCGAATTCTTGAAAATGGCGCGTACGGTTTGTGATTTTGGTACAAAATCAAAAACGCCACTATTTTTGTCTTTAAAGCACCACTCCAGCGATTTTTTTAGTGCATCACTGGAGTGGTGCTACTAATCCAACTTCTTTGACCCTAATCTTGAGCTTAGTTGCTGTAATCTCCTTCTGTTGCTCCTGTCTGGTCTCCAGCAGTTTGTTACTTGCCGGATCGCTACTGTGTTTGCTGGAAGTCACAACTCAGTGTAAGTCTATGAGAGCCAGAATGAAGACAGAACAAGACTCTCATAGACTTATATTGAGAGCTTGTGACTGTTACCTTTGACTTCCGGACAGTCAGAAGTTGCGATCACAAGATGCGGTATCGTAGCGGCGCTGGAAGAGCTGAAGATAGAAGCTGGGAAGTATAATACTTGGTGTAGAGACCTTAGAGTACTAGCACCACTCCAGCACTAAAATAAAATAAAAACGCTGGAGTGGTGCTTTAAACATTTTTATCCACTACTCAGGATTAAAAAAAAGTCGTAAAACCTTTAAAAAGTGTCATGTTTCTCTAAAAAGTGGTCAAATTGAAAACTCCTCCAGTGACATTTTTGTAAAAGTCGCATTTCTTGTTGAGAAAAATTAGACATTACTAAAAGAAAGACGGCCTATAAAATTACGCAAAATGTAGAGAGAATAAGGTACAAATACTAAAGAAACTGAAAAAAATATAAATAAATTACTCCAGAAAACTAGAGAAACTGATATGATGAATCTGGGCAGTGCAATCAACAGGGCGTACAAATATACCGTAAATCATAACTAAATAACATAGAATTGTGCTTAATAATCAGAACTATCAGACAAGTCTTGCATTGTAAAGATTCCTCTCTCCTTAATCAGCTATTCAGAACTTGGCTTCTCTATGTAATTTCAATGCATGACTTATCCAGATATTAAAGATTAAAGCACTGAAAAATAAATTCTGCACAAATTTATATAATCAATCTAAGTGCTCTGGCTGGGATCAGGACAGTTACTCGTAAAATAATGCAAGAATGTCAAAAGAAAATTAACAAGAAGAGAAAAGAATAATTTCACCAAAGCCTCAAATTAGATCAAACAAAACAGAAAATGGGAATGCTAAAACGAAAGAAAAAAAAATGAGACCAACCTAAAAGCTACAAGATGGAAGCTTCTTCTGAGTCACTACAGCTGCCAACTGATGGATCTGAACACGGCTCACTAGTGGGAAGAAAACGCACTCTTTTTAAACGGAGATAAACTATTTTAAGCAGAGTCACCATCGCACAAACCCTCGCCAGACAAAGAAACATTGAAATCTTTGTCAATGCTTTTGTTTGTCTGCTGTAATGTCATCCGGGCAGAAGCTGGGCACCATAGTGAAACCTCAGGATACAGCTGTCTATGGTCAAAGCATAGTACACCTGGCCTCACACAATACAGCGTTACCTATCCCAGCAACCAGTCCCTTCAGAAGCTTTACAGATGGACAAAGCTTGTGCAAGAAGAGAGCAGACAAAGGTATTAAATATGTTACGTGGAGACAGACATGTGCACTTGTTACTGCGTAAATTACATGGAATATAATGACTTCAAATGTATTCAAAGCTTCAAAAAGTAATAGAAAATTCTGCAGCTTCAACTTGGGACCTGGATTAAAGCAACTCTCCACCATGGGAGCAAAAAGCAGCTATACATATGTCATGGATAGTCTCTATCTGGTGGCCTCTGTTTGCCTCCTAAACCAAAACCAGTGTTCCAGGGCTCCTACATCCAAGTTGGCCGCTTTTGTGAAATGGGCAGCATAGTGGTAAATTTGAACACAGTCTCCCCTGCCCTCCCTTTGCTGTAGAGGTATAACAGACTTACCACTGCTCTGTATGCTACTGCGGTGGCCATAGTGGATGCAGGAAGACTTGTCTCAGGAGAGGACGCCAGATAACGTGACTATACATGACAAATTTATAGTCCCTTTTCAATGTCAGAGTGAACGGTATCTTTCATACCTCTCCCCCACCACCTCTCCAATTGGTTGTCTGAGGAATGTTCTGCCACTCTGAATTCACTCTAGAAGGAAAATCATCAAGATCCTTTGCAATTGCCAACTACTGAAGTCTCAAATATACTCAATGGGAGACAAGACCAGAGACACTGCATGCCGTGTTAGGACATATAAGCCATGCAGGCTGCTTACAGGAGCACAAGGAACATGTTTCACGGTATTGGCATGTTGAAAAATGGCTCCTAGGACAATTTGGATAAGTGGTCATACCACTGGTTTTACCACCAAATGAATGTAACGTCAAGAGGTTATTGTACCTGGAATAAACATTAGAGGGGTCTGGCTACTGTACGTTATGCCACCCCACATCACAATCCTGGGAGTAGGACTGGTGAAACATTCCTCAAACAACCATTAATAACCTCGCTTATATCATGCTAAGGCGTGTAAGTGAGCGTAATTCGGCGCTAACTCAATAATGGGTTAATGGAGAGGTTTTTAAAATTTTGTTTTTATTTATACATTATTTGCATATTATTATTCCAAAATTCCGTGGACTTTTCCATCTTCCTGGGCATTGAAATTGCAATGACGAGAGTATATAAATATATAGACGGCTGTATTATCGATCCGAGTGGGAGCCGAGACAACATCGGATCACACTTGGGCCAATGTTAGTCTATGGGGCCGTGCCATGCAAGTCAATGATTTTTGTGCACTGGCACAATGGAGAAGATGGAGAAATCTTGGTCTCCATCTTTTCCTAACAGTGTGCTCCTACTCACTCACATAACAGAAGATCACCCTATGCGGACACTTTGATCAAACTCTGAGCAGAGTGTTATTTGAATAATCAGCCCGATTCTCTCGGATGTGAGAGCTACTCGCTGTTGGTCTATACTATACATAATGTATTTTTCTGTCCATTAAGTTGAAGTACCGTGGACTATTGGGATATCTATTTCTACTTTGTGTACTAACTGAAATTAGTTATCCTTGCAACAAAGCTTGTTACAGTTACACATCTATACAGTCAATAGTCAAAGATAGCAGATGCTACAGAATATCACAAACTAAAATAATTTCGAAAACCTGCCAGTAGAAACCAGTGTTACCGTAACAGTAAGCATGTATTGTACTATATTGTCAGGGCACTAAAGAAAGGTTGCAGAGATTCTAGAGTCCGGTACAAGAACTTCCTATCTAGAATTTCTGATGGCTAAAGGTGTTTGATATTGTGCACAGTGATTGGGCAATAATTCCACTTTCTGTGGATTGAGAATGACTTGAGTTCAGTCAGTTTTGCCAAGTCTTTTAAGCTGACCATACACAGTAGATTAATGTTGAGCAAAACAGCAAATTTCGGCAGTACCAGATGATTATCCAATATTGGATGCCTCCAGACTTTCCCACAACAAATGTCAGGGTAAAGAATGATTGGACATATTGAATTTCATGGCCCGACTGTGTTCTTCCCAAGAGTGCCCGACAACAGTTGGAGGTCCATACACATAGAATGCTTGTTCTCAGTCATTCAGAAGGAATATTCGTGGGGATCCTCTGCACTGCTGTATTATTGAAAAGATGTTAATCCAAAATAAAGTTTAATAAATAAAATAGTGTTTTTTTAATTTACGCTTTTCGAAGTTACATGAACTTCTTCATGAAAAATGAAGGACCACATGTGAAGAAGAAGTTCATGTAACTTTGAAATGCGCTGAGTAAAAAAACCTTTTTTTTATCAATACAGCAGCGAAGAGAATCCCCACAAATATTCCTTCTGAACCAGATCTCCTATGGTTACATCGTAACCCGTGGACCTGCAGCAGCTGTCAAGAACTATCTAAAAGCGACTTCAACCAGGTTAGCACAATCTAACACATTTATCTTGATTTTTATGTGGCTAGGACCCTATTTGCGCTATTTCTTTCTCCAGTATACTGTATATAATTTTGTGTTCTCGATCATTCGCATTGGTAAGCATGGCACCAAGCAACTCATTAACAAGCAAAATGATTCTCTGATTGACCATGTATGCCAGCATAGATACCACTGTTGTTGGCAGTACATAGTCCTATGTAAACAGTAGACATGCTGATAACTACATGCATGCTGCAAGAGGACAGTACAATTGTACTAACAGTCCTTCTGTCTCCATACAGTTTGGTTGCCCCATGTGCATGGGGACATAAATGAGTAAAGATCAACTTGTATACAGGCAATTGGAGCTCGTTTAGGGACACCTTCAAGACTATTAAGTGATTCACTCACCCTTTAATTAAGGGTTTGCTAATTCTATTAGTCCCTTCCTAACAATGTGACATAGGCAGTTTATAAAACAGTAACAGTTACCATATGTACATATATGAGGTTAGAATGTGTTCAGTGATGCGAACAGAGATTAGTTATAAGCCATGCAGTCAATTAATGACCACAGAAAACAAGTTTGGCTTTTAAAACATTCGTTTTCATTCTATAGTAGTTTCCCAATGTAGTGAATCTAAGTCACATAGCATGTCTGATGCTTGCTTCATTATTGGTGAATTGGCAAGCATTTATAAGAACCCCCAAAATTCACCCCATTAGAGATACATTCTTTCACATTAAAGCGTACCTCCAGCTTCAAAAGAAAAAGTATTATGGTGTAGAACTCTGTAGTATATAGTTTTTCTAAACCATTCTTTCCTGGAGCACAGAATTGTCCGAACTCTGTGCTGCGGCTTGCACTAAATTATGCAGCATCCTGATCCTAGGCTACGGTCTTCAGTGCGGGATCAATAGTTCTAGGATCTCCTTTTCACACTGAAGGCAGCAGCTAAGAATGAAGACCAAGACATTGCCTAGTTTAGTGCAGCTTATAACATCGACTCTGAGTGGTCCATGCTGCTGGTAGACAGCAAAAACCTCTAGAGGGATTTAGAAAACGATTATACTGTAGAGTCGTTCACTATAATCCTTTTTCTTCTGAAGGCTGGAGGTATGCTTTAAGTACTTGGATCACATAACTTTGCATGATTAAGCAAGACCATGACAAACTGTCTTAAGAACACAGATTTGGATTTTACAGTCTGAAATGTGATTGAGCCAACTTGTTTTCATTGGTTCCCGTAAACAACCAATAGATTTACTAGAAATCAGTACAAATTCTACTTACTGTTGCTCAGCTTTGGCTCGATCTTCCAAAAAGTAAAGTGCTGTAGCCAGAAAAAACATTCCACCCAAAACAACCACAAACGGGCAGAGCATTAGTGCATAACCTAGACTCAGGAACTCCCACAGTTGAGACTTATTGGTATTCTCCTGGATCAGGTCTGAGATCTGGGAAGTAAAAACAATAGACATGTAAACAGCCTCCTCCAAACTGATGAAATAGAACAATTTGCCTCTACAACAGAGGAAATCCACTTTAGCCTAGCTGCCTAATGACCTGGGCACTGGGGACTACAGAGGAAAACTAGGTTTAGCTAAACAGCCATTGTGCAATAATGCCTGGAAACAAAGTGCCAGTTTTCATCGTACGAGGGTCATTTGCGAGGTGTGGACATATTTCCAGTAAGGAATGTGAGGCTATAAAAAATAAAAAAAATCAACGGTAAAAAAATAAATAACCTATTAACACGGACATTGTGTATTTTATATCATAATAGGGCGCAGAAAACATTTTGAGGACTTCAGTATACAGAGCAGGATATCCTGGATCATGGGTAGAACGTCACCGATTCCAAGGTCATCCGGTGGTATTTTTGGAGATGTTCCAAATATTAACAATTATATTATTTTTCCTAAATCTATTTCATTATGCGCTGCAAATACAAAATGAATCATATTGAAATAAAACTTCAGTGACCAAGGACCACCGCTGAAGAATTAATGTAACGTGGCTGGGGTTAAATAGGTACATAGGATGTTCTTTACTCTAGAAGTAAAATTCTGTACCTCCACAGAGAGATGTGACAATATGCAAGTAACAAAAGGATATCATTTTGCCAGATGCCATAAGATTCTGAATGGTGAAACCATGGATAGTTGCCAAGGGAATAGCATCCAACATAAAGGTTCAAAGAAAATTATAATTTTTTCTTAATTGGGTGCTATCCACAAGACCTCAACCTACAGGTGCTTCTCACAAAATTTGAATATCATCAAAAAGTTAATGCAGCAAAAGAGAAAAAAAGAGTGGCACTCATCATCCTTAAAATTCACTTTATTTTGGCAGTTTTAAAACATCCAGGTCAGGAGAGTAGTCAGTGGAACAAATAGCTGGACGACGATCGTTTTGCACACAAGCATGGTTGAAGCACCTGTGCGCAAAATGATCGTCATCCAGCTCTTTGTTCCACCAACTACTTTGTTCTACTGCTGAAATAAAGTGACTTTTAGAGTATGTGCACACGTTCAGGATTTCTTGCAGAAATTTCCTGAAGAAAACCGGAAATTTTCTGCAAGAAATCCGCATTTTTTTTTTTGCGGTTTTTTTTTCCGTTTTTTCCGCGTTTTTTTAGCATTCTGCAAGCGTAATTAGCTTGCAGAATGCTAAAGTTTTCCAAGCGATCTGTAGCATCGCTTGGAAAACTGACTGACAGGTTGGTCACACTTGTCAAACATAGCGTTTGACAAGTGTGACCAACTTTTTACTATAGATGCAGCTTATGCAGCATCTATAGTAAAAGATAGAATGTTTAAAAATAATAAAAAAAATAAAAAAATGCTTATACTCACCCAGACATCTCCTCACCGGCGTCCGGCTCCTCTTCCTATAGCTGGTCTGTGCGCACAGGACCTTCCGTGACGTCACGGTCACGTGAGCGGTCACATGACCGCTCACGACCAATCACAGGACAGTGACGTCATCGGCAGGTCTTTCGCCGCACACCAGCTACAGGAACCGAACGGCAGCGTGCAGTGGAGGCGGGAAGACATCGAGGGTGAGTATAGGACTGTTTTTTATTTTAATTCTTATTTTTTGACCACTTATATGGTGCCCAGTGCGTGGAGGAGAGTCTCCTCTCCTCCACCCTGGGTACCAACCGCACATAATCTGCTTACTTCCCGCATGGTGTGCACAGCCCCGTGCGGGAAGTAAGCAGATCAATGGACCCCTAGGTGTGCGGAATCCCCTGCAATTCCGCATTTTAATGAACATGTTGCTTTTTTTTCCGCGATGCGATTTTTTCGCGGAAAAAAAGGCTACATTTGCACAAAAAATGCGGAATACACTTAAAATAATAGGAGGCATATGTAAGCGTTTTTTTCGCGTTTTTATCACGTTTTTATAGCGAAAAAACGCGAAAAAAACGCGAAAAATACTGAACGTGTGCACATGGCCTTAAGGACGGTAAGTGAAACTCTTTTCTCTTTTGCTGCTTGGACATTTGCATTGTTTTTTTCTATGAGTGAGCACCCAGGAGTCTGATTTGGGCAGCCATAAGCACACTGGATATTTAAAAAAAAAAAAAAAAAGCCAAGCACAAAGTGTTGCGGTGGTGTGGATCATTTTTTCTTTGTCTGGAATTTCATCAAAAAGTTAATTTATTTCAGTTCTTCAATCCAAAAAGTGAAAGTCATATTATATAAAGTCATTACAGATTGATCTATTTAAAGTGTTTATTTCTGTCAATGTTGATGGTTATGGCTTACAACCAATGAAACCGCAAAAATCATTATCTCAGTAAATTAGAATACTTTATAACACCAGCTTGAAAAATGATTTTAAAATCCAAAATGTTGGCCTACTGAAATGAATATTCAGTAAATGCATTCAATATTTGGTCGGGGCTCCTTTCGCATCAATTACTGCATCAATGCGGCGTTGGCATGGAGGTGATCAGCCTGTGGCACTCTTGAGGTGTTATGGAAGCCCAGGTTGCTTTGATAGCAGCCTTCAGCTCCTCCGGTCTGGTGTCCCTTCTTCCTCTTGACAATACCTATGGGGTTAAGGAAAGGCGAGTTTGCTGGCCAATCAAGCTCAGTGATATTGATGCTTTTAAACCAATACCAGGTATTGGTACTTTTGGGAGTGCGGACAGGTGTCAAGTCATGCTGGAGAATGAAATTTCCATTTCCAAAAAGCTTGTCGGCAGAGGGAAGCATGAAGTGCTCTTAAATTTACTGGTAGACCGCTGCACTGACTTTGGTCTTGATAAAACATAGTGGACCTACTCCAGCAGATGACATGGCTTCCCAAACCATCACTGATTGTGGAAACTTCACACTACACTTCAAGCAGCTTGGATTGTGGCCTCTCCACTCTTCCCACTCTTCCTTCAGACTCTGGGACCTTGATTTCCAAATGAAATGCAAAATTTACTTTCATCTGAGAATAACACCTTGGACCACTGAGCAACAGTCCAGCTCTTTTTCTCTTTGGCCCAGGTAAGATGCTTCTTGCATTGTCTATTGGTCATGAGTGGCTTGACACAAGGAATGCAACACTTGTAGCCCATGTCCTGAATACGATTGTGTGTGGTGGATCTTGAAGCAATGACTCTAGCAGCAGTCCATTCCTTGTGAATCTCTATCAAATTTTTGAATGCCTTTTCTTAACAATCCTTTCAAGGCTGCGGTTATCCCGGTTGCTTGTGCACCTTTTTCTACCACACTTTTTCATTCCACTCAACTTTCCATTAATATGCTTGGATACAGCACTCTTTGAACAGCCAGATTCTTTAGTAATGACCTTTTGCGGCTTACCTTCCTTGTGGAGTGTGTCATTGACTGCCTTCTGGATATCTGTCAAGTCAGCAGTCTTCCCCATGATTGTGGAGCCTACCGAAACAGACTAAGGGACCTTTTAAAAAGCTTAGGGAGCCTTTGTAGGTGTTTTTGTTAATTATTCTAATTTACTGAGATAATGACTTTTGGGTTTTCATTGGCTGTAAGCCATAATCAACATTAACAGAAATAAACACTTGAAATAGATCACTCTGATTGTAATGACTATATAATATACGAGTTTCACTTCTTGTAGTGCAGAACTGAAATAAATTAACTTTTTGATGATATTCTAATTTTGTGAGAAGCACCTGTATGTGGTCTTGCTTTATGAAGTGTACATCAAATAGTTAAATTATAAGGGTAATCATTGGGTTCCATGATCCTTCTGGGGCTGATCCTCAAAATCCATTACATCTAGGTCCGTTATGTAAAGAGAGCATTGTGTAAATAGTTGTGAAATGGAATTTTCTCTCAAGTTAGTTTACAAATTGCTGATGCTTTCAATAAAGCATTGTATTGCCATAAAACCTTCACACAGAGGGCTGGAAGTAAAGCAATTAGAATAATGTATGAAACTGCAACTGCGAAATGGCCTTGCAGTCCTGAAAACGTGATGTGCATGCTGAGCCAGATGAGCTCTTAGGGAACAGTTCAGCCTCAGCATTGTAGACATTGTAGACTTATTCCAGTTAAAGCTCATCTGCCATCTTCATTTTATGAAGCACCACGGTATGTGCACAGCATTCAGAAATATCCCAACGTGTGGAGCCATTCCACACTTTCCCTATATGTACACACTGGTATCATTAGCCTGATAACTGAAGCACATTTATAACTTCCTCACCAATGACAAGTAGTAAATCGACCCAACTTGTTCACCTACAAATGTCTATATATAAGAATATGAGCCCATGAGCTAGCTGTGGTCCTCAAAAATCAGCCAGTCATTGCCAACTGTCTATATTTACCATCATATGACCACATTCCATTTGATACAGATGATGCCCACCATGTGAGAATTTTAAATGTTATTGTCTTTTGGGCCTCCTCGGTTTTCTGGTTGAGTAAAGATGTTGTCTCGTGAAGACAGCCACTGTCCATGTCCTATTTTTGCATGTTGGCATTATAGAGAGGGCATCTGTATGAGAAACTCCTGTTCTAGTAGACTTGAGACTTTCTTTTATTATTAAGACTACCTATCAACTGAATGACACATAACCTTCCATGTAATATTCATATGCTAGCCTGGATGGGACCGGTCTCCCTCTGCAAAATCAGCTAAAGAGTTCTGATAAGACAACCCCTTTAAAGGGAATCTGTCACCCTAAAAATGACCTATAAACTAAGGCCACCGGCATCAGGGGCTTATCTACAGCATTCTGTAATGCTGTAGATAAGCCCCCGATGTATCCTGAAAGATAAGAACCTTTCCCGGCACCTGCGCACTGCAGTACTTTACTCTGCCCTCAACAGGGCAGACAAAGTATGCCTGTGCAGGAGCCGTGGCAAGAAGACAAGAAGTGAACGCGATCGTATGAAGATGGGAGGTGCCGGACCCAGACCGCGACGCCCATCGGACCGGACCGCAGCGGGACCGCCCCTGGGTGAGTATAATATACTGTATGCTGTAGATAAGCCCCTGATGCAGGTGGCCTTAGTTTATAGGCCATTTTTGGGGTGACAGATTCCCTTTAATGTTTTGTGTTTTATTCTGACATTAAATTTAATGTTATTCTTGTAGAGGTGCATTTTTAAGCAGCTTCAGTTAAATTATTCTCATACCCAGATAGGATTTCACCAAAAAGGTCATTTAAAAAACTGGACTTTGCAACTGTAAGGAAAGTTCAATCTCTGTATGCTAAAACTTAATTGACATCTTTGGTCACTGCGTTTTTAGTTCATCCATGGTTTACCCATCCATTTACTGAAATAGGGTTTTTCCATTATAGAAAGTGTTAGGACTTCATTACAATAAGTCATTTCCATATCATAAGAAGTCCAATTGATTGTCTCCCCTCATGGTGCGAGTGATGTTGTCAGTAAGGTGACCAGAGTTCATCGGCTCTGATCTCCAGTCACCTTACTCATATCTGCGCTTGGCATTGAAGCTACGTTCTCACCCTCAGCTCAGTGTCTCCTGTATGCATGGCTAAGAGGTTGCATTTTAAGTCATTGCTAAGCCATGCATCCAGATGTAGAGGAGTTGGGCTCGCCGCAGGACATATGGATGATCGGCAGACAGGTGAGGATTTCTTGTTTTTATTTTTTTTTCTCTGGATATTAATAAATTGGTTAAAGAAGGTTGGGGAGTATTTTGTTCAAATTAAAGCCTTTGCTTTGTGTGTGTGTTTTTTTACTTAAACTGACAGGGTTAGTAATGGAGGTGTCTTATAGATGCCTCACCATTGCTTACCCCTGGGCTTGATGTCAGCTGACATTACAAAGCCGACATCAACCCCAATACTATTACCCCCCTTGCCTACAGCACCAGGTCAAGTGGGAAGAGCCGAGGTTACGCATCTAAATCTAATGGATGCTCCATTTCTGGAGTGGCTGAGGGCTGATGTTATTAGTCTGGAAGGGGGTCGGTCAATATCTATGGCCCCTTCTCTGGCTACTAATATCAACCCATAGCTGTTTGTCTAGCCTTTGCTGGTTATTAAAAATAGGAGGGACTCTAAGCCATTTTTTTCTTTTATTCTATCTATAAACAGTGGGTAAGGAAAGTATTCAGACTTCTTTAAATTTTTCACTCTGTTTCATTGCAGGCATTTGGTCAATTCCAAAAAGTTCATTTTTTTCTCATTAATGTACACTCTGCACCTCATCTTGACTGAAAAAAAAAACAAATATAGAAATTTTTGCATATTTACTAAAAAAGAAAAACTGAAATATCACATGGTCATAAGTATTCAGACCCGTTGCTCAGTATTTAGTAGAATCACCTTTTTGAGCTAGTAGAGCCATGAGTCTTCTTGGGAATGATGCAACAAGTTTTTCACACCTGGATTTGGGGATCCTCTGACATTCTTCCTTGCAGATCCTCTCCAGTTCCGTCAGGTTGGATGGTGAACGTTGGTGGACAGCCATTTTCAGGTCTCTCCAGAGATGCTCAATTGGGTCTAAGCCGGGGCTCTGGCTGGGCTAGTCAAGAATGGTCATAGAGTTGTTCTGAAGCCACTCCTTTGTTATTTTAGCAGTGTGCTTAGGGTCATTGTCTTGTTGGAAGGTGAACTTTCGGACAAGTCTGAGGTCCAGAGCACTCTGGAAGAGGGTTTCATCCAGGGTATCTCTGTACTTGGCCGCATTCATGTTTTTCCTTCAATGGCAACCAGTCGTCCTGTCCCTGCAGCTGTAAAACACCCCCTTAGCAGGATGCTGCCACCACGTTCCACTCTTGGGATTGTATTGGGCAGGCGATGAGCAGTTCCTGGTTCTCTCCACACATACTGCATTGAATTATCACCAAAAATGTCTATCTTCGTCTCATCAGACCAGAGACTCTTATTTATCATAGTCTTGGAGTCCTTCACTTGTTTTTTAGCAAACTCTATGCGGGCTTTCATATGTCTTGCACTGAGGAGAGGCTTCAGTCGGGCAACTCTGCCATAAAGGCCCAACTGGTGGAGGGCTGCAGTGATAGTTAACTTTGTGGAACTTTCTCACATCTCCCTACTGCATCTCTGGAGCTCAGCCACGGTGATCTTGGGGGTTCTTCTTTACCTCTCTCACCAAGGCTCTTCTCCCATGATTGCTCAGTTTGGCTGGATGGCCATTTAAGGATAATGGAGGCCACTGTGCTCTTCGGAACCTTGAGTACTGCAGAAATTCTTTTGTAACCTTGGCCAGATATGTGCCTTGCCACAATTCTGACTCTGAGCTCCTTGGCCAGTTCCTTTTGACCTCATGATTCTTATTTGGTCTGACATGCACTGTGAGCTGTGAGGTCTTAGGGTACCGTCTCACAGTGGCACTTTTGTCGCTACGACGGTACGATCCGTGACGTTTCAGCGATATCCATACGATATCGCTGTGTCTGACACGCAGCAGCGATCAGGGACCGTGCTGAGAATCGTATGTCGTAGCAGATCGTTTGGAACTTTATTTCGTCGCTGGATCTCCCGCTGTCATCGCTGGATCGGTGTGTGTGACACCGATCCAGCGATGCGTTCGCTTGTAACCAGGGTAAACATCGGGTTACAAACACCTGTCTATATAAGGGTACCATTACACAAAACGATTTACCAACGATCACGACCAGCGATACGACCTGGCCGTGATCGTTGGTAAGTCGTTGTGTGGTCGCTGGGGAGCTGTCGCACAGACAGCTCTCCAGCGACCAACGATAACGAAGTCCCCGGGTAACCAGGGTAAACATCGGGTTACTAAGCGCAGGGTCGCGCTTAGTAACCCGATGTTTACCCTGGTTACCATCGTAAATGTAAAAAAAAAAAAACCGTACATACTCACATTCCGGTGTCCGTCAGGTCCCTAGCCGTCTGCTTCCCGCACTGACTGACTGCCGGCCGGAAAGTAAAAGCACAGCACAGCGGTGACGTCACCGCTGTGCTCTGCTTTCACTTTACGGCCGGCACTCAGTCAGTGCGGGAAGCAGACGGCGAGGGACCTGACGGACACCGGAATGTGAGTATGTACGGTTTTTTTTTTTTACATTTACGATGGTAAACAGGGTAAACATCGGGTTACTAAGCGCGGCCCTGCGCTTAGTAACCCGATGTTTACCCTGGTTACCCGGGGACTTCGGCATCGTTGGTCGCTGGAGAGCTGTCTGTGTGACAGCTCCCCAGCGACCACACAACGACTTACCAACGATCACGGCCAGGTCGTATCGCTGGTCGTGATCGTTGGTAAATCGTTTTGTGTAACGGTACCCTTATATAGACAGGTGTTTGCCTTTGCAAATCAAGTCCTATCAGTTTAACTAAACACAGCTGGACTCCAATGAAGGAGTAGAACCATCTCAAGGAGGATCGCAATGAAATGGACAGCATGTGACTTAAATATGAGTGTCTGAGCAAAGGGTCTGAATACTTATGACCATGTGATATTTCAGTTTTTCTTTTTTAATAAATATGCAAAAATTTCTACATCATTTTTTTCTCATTAATGTACACTCTGCACCCCATCTTGACTGAAAAAAAAACAGAACTTTTTTGAATTTACCAAATGGCTGCAATGAAATAAAGAGAAAAATTTAAAGGCGTCTGAATACTTTCTGTACCCACTGTATCTATTCTATTCTGACGGCTCACGCGGTAAATTTTCTGTACTCAGTTGATAAAATGTCGGGTTTCCGGTGCATACAAATCTAATTGTGCAATTTTTTCTTGCACCCATTGACTTTCATTGGCGAGTCTCAGCCGTTTTACGCAGCCATACGCAGCATGCTGCAAATTTTTTCCCATGCCAACTCTAGAAAAACTCGCAGATGAGCACTGTCTATTAGAATAACATTATGGCGAGTGCAATCCGAGTTTTTCTAACATTGCACTTGTCGGGTTTATACTCAGATGTAAGCGGACCCTTACAATGTAAATTCTTGCACTCATGATATACTCCATGATCCTACACAGCTTATAAGATACATTAAGAGTATTAACAATTTTCTTTTTCATTAAAGGGAGTTTCAATTAAGCACTAAGTGAAGCAGATGATTGAGTTGGCTTGTGACCACAACTATGGAAATCGCATACTTGCAGCCCCCTAACTGCCCATTCAAATTGGAATTACAGAGGCATTTTGATAGCGTGCACATTGCACACTGTCATGATTCGGCAACGTAAAGTCACAGACTGACTACAGAAATTTGTCTTGAGCCAAGAAAACCTCACTAATAGGATTCAAAGATGAGCTAGTCATCACATCATTAAGTCGCAGGTTTTAATAAACTGGAGGAATATTTTATATAAAGTCTCAATTTTGCTACATATAAACTGAACAACTGTAGTTCAACACAAGTATGCAAAACTATACGGCTATAAATTTTTTAACATACTACTACATTCACACTGATCTGATCACAATCATCTACTTACAAAACCAATAAGGTATGGACTCCCAGCGTCTCCAAGAAGATGTGATGTGAAGCTCTGCAAAGCTACGGCTGTGGCACGGCGGGTTGGAATAACCACATACTGTACAAAATAAGACAAACAAGAGTAAGACCCCCTACAAAGAATATAAATACACTGCATAAAGCGCTTCCATTCAGAGATGTGGGTACTATGTAATGAAAGAATACACGGTTTTCAAAGAATATTTTCTACGGACATTTATTTCTGGTTAGGTATAACAACCATCAGGCACTATATCATGTAACAAAATGAGACCACAAGGTCTATTAATGGAGAATTCAGAATGCAGCTAGCACCATTGTTTTTCTCTTTATTCACGGATAAGGAGGTTTTTGATCCTACAGAGATGGCAGAGCAACAACCGTTTAATGTGAACATTTTATTTATTGATCGGTATGCTCTTTATACTCCATTTTGTTGGAGGAAACAATAGAATGTTGCTGGATGATTGAAGGTATCTTGACATATCAAACAAGAACACAGTATTCAAGAAGCTTCCTGTTTAAAATAAAACTTCCATGGCTGCAGCCTTGTGTTTACTTGAATAGGTTCAATAGGAAATTCCTACAGTAGACGATGGTCAAGATTATTTCATTCCTTTACAAGAACGTAAACATAGAGTAGGACATTCCACTTCGAAAGCTGGGTCATTGAAACAATAGCCCAGGAATCATCTAGATGAGAGCTGTGACTCAACGAGCAAGGAAAATGGAAAACCTATTTTACAAATTGGGGAGCTTTAAGTAACGCTTGTTTAATGAGAGAGGATTTCACATGCATGACAACACATAAGGAGATTATGGGCTCATCTGCCAGGAAATTCTGAGTATGGGTGCCACCATATGCACTACAATGAGCTTTTCTATATGTGATTTCATTCAATGTGTCACACTTCAAGCACCCACACAGTATGATTACAGTTTGGTGGGATGGTATGACTTGTGTACAATGTCCAAGGCATCTAATTACACCAGTACTTATAGTATTAGGATAATGTTAGTGCTTTCTTAAGACGATGATACCATACTTTGCCAAACACAGAGGGATTGTTCCCTTTTTCTTAATGACCACTGCAGATACAGTGGGGAAAATAAGTATTTGATACAATGCCGATTTTGCAAGTTTTCCTACTTACAATGAAGGTAACTTTTATGGTAGGTAATCTTCAACTGTGAGACCGAATCGTAAAAAAAAAAAAAAAAATGTATCCAGAAAAATCATATTGTATGATTTTTACATAATTAATTTGCATCTTATTGCATGAAATAAGTATTTGATACAATAGAAAAGCAGAACCGAATATTTGGCACAGAAACCTTTGTTTGCAATTACTGAGGTCAAATGTTTCATGTAGTTCTTGACCAAGTTTACACATTGCAGCAGGGATTTTGCCCCACTGCTCCATACAGATCTTCTCCAGATCTTTCAGGCTTCAGGGCTGTCGCTGGGTAACATTGAGTTTCAGCTCCCTCCAAAGATTTTCCATTGGGTACAGGTCTGGAGACTGGATAGGCCACTCCAGGACCTTGAAATGCTTCATATGGAGCCATTCCATACTGTAGTTGCCCTGGCTGTGTATTTCAGGTCATTGTCATGATGGAAGACCCAGCCACAACCCATCTTCAATGTTTTTACTGAGGGAATGAGGTTGTTGGCTAAAATCTCGCAATACATGACCACATCCATCCTCCCTTCAACATAGTGCACCCCAAAGTATGATGTTTCCCCACCATGCTTCACGGTTGGGGTTGTACTCCTTCTTCCTCCAAACATGGTGAGTAGAGTGGATACCAAAAAGTTCTATTTTGGTCTCATCTGACCACATGACCTTGTCCCATGCCTCCTATGGATAATCCAGATGGTTATTGGTGAACTTCAGCAAGGCCTGACCACGTGCTCTGGCATGAGGAGAGGGACCTTACGTGCCCTGCAGGATTTGAATCTATGATGACCTAGTGTGTTACTAACGGTAATGTTTAAGACTGTTCCCAGCTCTCTTCAGGTCATTGACCAGGTCCTCCCATGTAGTTCTTGGCCGATTCCTGATATTTCTCAGAATCAACCTTACCCCTTACCCCCCTTACCCTGTATGGAGCACCAGACCAAGGAAGACTGACAGTCATTTTGTGTTTCTTCCATTTTCTAATAATTGTGCCAACAGTTGTTTCCTTTTCACCAAGCTGCTTGCCTATTGTCCTGTCATCTATCTCAGTCTTGTGCGGGTCTACAATTTTGTCCCTGGTGTCCTTAGACAGCTCTTTGGTGTTGTCCGTGGTGGACAGGTTGGAGTGTGATTGATTTGAGTGTGGACAGGTGTCTTTTATACAGGTAACAAGTGCAGAGTAGAGGGCTTCGTAAAGAAAAACTAACAGGTCTGTGAGAGCCGGAATTCTTACTTGTTGGTAGGTGGTCAAATACTTATTTCATGCAGATTTTGTCTCCCACAGTTGAAGTGTACCTACGATAAAAATTACAGCCCTCTCCATTGTTTTTAAGTTGGAAAACTTTAAAAATAGTCAGTGTATCAAATACTTATTTTGCCCACCGTATAATGCATCAGGCAGGGCTCGTATTCTCTCAGGTAGTCTTGCTTAAATACAATATCTAAAATTCTTTGCAATGTGTTTAACATGAGTACAATTAAGGTAAATTAATCACTATGAATGACTATTAAACCATTGAATATTTTACTTTGGAATAAAAATGTATATTGCAAGCAAAAAAAAAAAAAGTAGACAGTTCATGCTTTAGTAATAACACTAATGTTATAATGGATAGAAATTTTAAGGCACAATCGCAATGAAAGCTTTTGAGGTCAAAGAACTTCTCACTAGAACTATTCATCTATTACTATTAGATTATATTTAGAACTTTTTTTTGCATAAAGTATCTCAAGGAATGCATAGTTAATGGACACATTAAAGCACTAGAACCACGTAAAAAGCATTGAAGAACGGAAGTTAAAGTAATATTTTTAGGAGAATCTAATAAGCCATTTATGTCATTCATATATAATCCAGATTCAAAAGTAGTTCAGACTAGGATAGCCATATTTTATTCACAACAGAACATATATCAGAAGGTGAAAGTTATTTTTTTTCACATGAAATGGAAAAAATGTCTAACTTGTGACCAAAATGTGTAGGGTCATCCAGTCTATCAGAGTGTTAGACTCACAGTAAAGAAATTTGTTTCTTACCATAACAATTCAATTTTACACAACTTAATATTAGAAATTATCTCTGCTGCTAATTATATTGCATCATAGAACATATTTTCTAGCTGGCAGAACCACGGAAGAAATAGGTCAGAATCACTGAAGAATATTAAAAATACCAGTATAATTTGTAAGACCAGGTTCTATGTAAATAAATTGATGGCAATTGATATAACAATTGACAGGTAGACAAACCTATTAAAACAAAATCTAGAGATATTTATACTTACCATTAGCATATCAGCAGTGATGGCCCAGTTAGAGAACAGTAAAGTCTCCCCAGCAAATATACAAATCTGTTGAAATGAAATATACTCCATTAATTTAAAGAAATGTGATGCAATTCTGACAATTCTCACAATCACTTCATCTCTAAAAGAATTTTGTATGCTCTGAACGCATGAGAACATAAACACCTGAAAAGAAATTTATGAAATTTGTCATTTACGGTATATTGGCTTGGCCAACATACACATTAGGCTAAAGTCATCCGAAGAAATCGATATTGACAAACTAATTTGTACGGGTGACTCCAGACTCTCACCCGACAGATATTGGAGCAGAGAGACCCGGTCTGCTAACATTTAATGTTCGATCCCTTTGTTCTTCCTGCAGATAATTTGCTACCATGGAAGTCTGGCAGCGGCTCTCTCAGAGGACACAGGAGCAGAGCATTCCCATGTGTGGGGGATTTGGGAGAGATTGCATGATAGCTGTCAGTTAAACGTTCGTTCATGGAAATCTATTTAAAGGAGTATAAAGGCATTCAAGAATGCGGTTTAATATTTCTGTTAGCGTTTATAGAGATACACCAGATGAGGATCTTAACCAGTGGTATCCAAGAGGGCAAACACTTTGTGTCCTCTTGCTGACACTATGATAGATGCAACATAGTGTACGACAATACCCTTGGGGAGAATTTGAGTAGTAGGTACTTGGCTTACAAATATTGAATTACACCAATTAAGAACACAATACTCTTCACTCAATGGTCATATTAAGATTTCTTTTTCCATAGATACAGAGATTAGGGAGTTTTTTTTGTTTTATACCTGTATCTCCTCCCAGACATTGAAATGTTGCACTGTATATAGCCTGTATATCCAGCTATCGTCCCATATCGCTGCTCCCGTTCGCCACAAACTCCTCAAAAGGCATGTCCACACTGTACTTTCCTCCCACCTCTCATCTTACCTACTCCTTTACAACCTTAAATCCCCCTTCCACCCCACTATTCCACCGAAACTGCCCTAACCAAATTTACAAACGACTTACTGCCAAAGCTAACAGACATTTCACTATACACTTCCTTCTAGATCTGTCCTCTGTCCTCAACAATCAACCACTCTCTCTTACCCTTGCCCTCTCCTGGATCTCCTCATACCTAACTGCACATTTAGCGTCTCCCACTCCTATACTACTTCTTCATCCCATCCGCTCTCTCTTACTCTTCTCCATCTATACCTTTGGCCAATGACAACTCAAAGTCTCATGGCTTCAAGTACGATCTATATGCTGATGACCCTGAGATCTACTTCTCTGGCCCAGACATCACCTCTCTGCTGTCCAGAATCCCAGAGTGTATTTTAGCTCTATCCTCCTTCACCCCTCACTTCCTGAAACTCAACATTGACAAAACTGAACTCATCAGCTTTCCTCCAGCTCTCCTATCTTCCCCATCTGATCTGTCTATCACAATAAATGACATCAAGGTTTCCCCAGTACCTAAAGTTCACTGCCTATGTGAAACCCTCGACTCTGCCTTGTCCTTCAAACCATACTTTCAAGTTCTTGCCACGTCTTGCCGCCTCCAACTCAAAAATATTTCCAGAACCTATCCTTTCCTCAACCATCAATCTAGTAAAATAATAGTGTATGTCCTCATCATCTCTTGCCTCGACTACTGCAATATCCTCTTCTGTGGCTTTCCTGCTAATATTCTCACACCTCTAATCTGTCCTTAACTCTGCTGCTCCACTAATCCACCTCTCTCCTCGCTACTCCCCTCTGCAAATCCCTTTATTGGCTCCCATTGACTTACAAAGCTGTCCATAAACTGTCCCCCCATATATCTCTGAACTAATCTCCTACTATGTAATCTCTGGTCCTCCCAAGATATGCTTCTCTCTTCCACACTCATACGTTCCTCACCCAATTGACTGCAAGACGTCTCGAGGGTATAACCCGTCCTCTAGAATTCTGTGTCCCAACAGATCCAAAAATCCCTACATTTGGAACTTTGAAGCAGAACTTGAAAACTCATCTCTTCAGAACAGTTTACAGGCTGCAATAACCCTGTTGCCACCTCATCATTATCAGAGCTGCCGTCTTACCAACACCAGAGGTGCTGAAACCGCCGAACCTACTGTCTCCTTCCCCATTATGCTGTGGAATGTAAGGCCACAAGGGCAGTGTCCTCACGCCTCTAAACCTGTCTGTCACTATTAGTTTGTTCATTGCAATTTCTACTTAGATTTTGAACAGCTGGTATAGGTATTCTTACCTATTAAGATAAGTCTAATGTTAAAGGGAATTGGTCATATTAAAATTGGTGGCAAAATATCTGATGGCAAAATATAGTACAGCAGCAGGAGCTGATCAGATTGATATGCTTTTTTTGTGGCAAAAATGTTCAGTAAACCTTGCAATTTCTGCACTGAGATCCCTGGTTTGTAAGCATGAGTCTAGAGGGCGGACCTACCAGTGATTGACAGTCTTCTCTGTATGACTGTGTATGCAGAGATAACTGTCAATCACTGAATAGGACCGACCTCTGGACTCCTATACATAGAAACACCAGGGACTTCAATAAATAAAATACAGGATCTACTGAATCATTTTTAACGAATCCATATATCAGTTTGCTCTGTTTTGACTTCTCTATAACATGCTTAATGCTGTCCACAGATCGGACAGTATGTACAGCGCAACGTTTTTCCTTCAAGAAAGGAGCTTGGGGTAAATACATAATTTCAGTATCTATTAGTACAACTATATTTTATAAATATATTTGAGGAGTTATATGAAGTCAACTTTGCAAGTAAGAATAGCGATATAACCTTAGATTAGTCCTTTCACCCTGCTGTTGGTGTATTGTGACATTATCGAGGTTTGTAGATTATATGGATACAAGGAAAGAGTGCTTTTGATGTACTATAGTCTCGCATTCACATGGTTAATGAGAATAATACAAAGCCACCCATCCCACCGCCTGTGCATTTAGTAAGACCGTCTTTCCAGTTATTGTTTTGTTCTCCTCACTATTTGTATTCTTGCTCTGGTCCTATTGTGTTTCTAGTCTTTGAAGCGCATTATGGTTGTGTGCTGAATGAGTCTACTCCATTCTGCCTTAGCTGCTCACTGGCTCTTCTACAATAAGCAATGCTAACAGTTATATATTATATTCATTTATTCCTGATTATAGCTTTCTCCAAAACTGGAAATAGGTGCGGTCAAACAAACACCCTTTAAAGGGAGTCTATTAGTATGACAGAACCTACTTTTTTTTCTCTTTTTTAGAGGTATTTAACAGAACTGTCCCACCCAAAGTAAGGATCAGGGAGAGGGAATTAAGCTTGCTGTGTTTGCTAATGACTAGTATATGTGGCAAAATCAGTAAGCCCTACTCTTATAAAGACTAATTTACATGTAAAGGAAAGGCAGCTTAAGAAAGAGGAAAGGGTTCTTTACTGTAAGTGGCGCCAAATTCCAGAGTGCTCTACCAATGTTTGATTAAAGAATTTAATGAGGTCCAGACCTTTAGTTATAACTAATGGTATTGAGGGGGAGAATAAATAAGGAGGTGATTGATGTAGAACTGATGTAGGGAAATATTTGACTGCTATGTGGGACCTAAATTCCACAACTAGCTACATTCAAGGGGTTTTGCTTTGTCTTCCTCTGGACCAAACAGCTCAGCCCAAGGCAGGATGAACTTGATGACCTTTTGCCTTTTCAAGTATAATGGGTATGATAATATGTATCAACAATAGATTTCCAGCATAGGTGTCCATTTCTTTTCTGGGGGCTTGCTGAATTATTACCAGGTTTGTGTTTTATAACTAGCTGGATACCTACATTTCTGCCTTAATCATGAATTCTTGTTCCTCTGAGTAATTCTGCAGTGATTTTATTTTCCTAAACTGACCTGCCGAGCTGTCACAAATCAAAGTTAGTGCTTTTTAAGTGTCCCCCATACAAACATTTTCACGCTTCCCTCCAAAATATAGAGATCTATTGCTAACATAAAATCATTGCTGTCCTCTTTTTCCCTAGAATAACAGCTACGTAAAAATCACGTGTACATGTACAATGCATTTACTGTTCCAATTTTACACTATTACGTTTTCTGGGGAAAATAAACCTGCATTGGCAAGTATGCCGTGGTGTTAAAAGCCTTGTGAATTCCAGCTACATTTTTAGAATACACTAGATGCTGAATGGTGTCTAAAATCACCAGGAACAGGCGGTTTATCATTCGAGCTTGGTTAGAGAGTTCTAACATATAGGTGAAATTATTGTATCATCTTGAAAACCCATATGTAGGTTTCCGTAATGACTATTTAGCGGTCTTTGAGCTTTAGCATATGTCATACATTGTGCGGTAATATATTGCTGTAGTGACTGTTCCACCACATATGTATGGATTACCAAAGTTTAAAGAGTTTGTCAGGTTTGGACAACTTCTCATAATATGGACCCACAAATCAAAAGCAGGTTGAAAAAGTATTGCTGCTTGGAGACAAACCAGGATGTTTTTTATTGAAAATCTATGCCAGTTTTCATTTGCCATGCATTGGCAAAGCAGGGTGCTAACTTAAGTAAAGCCATGGCATTCCAATTATTCAGTAATTGCCCTGTAGTCCTCCTCAGACACAGCAATGATAAAAGCCCCTTTAATACAATCTGTAAAAAAAAAGGTTTCCACTCTAAAATGAACCAATCAGAAGAATTTCACTAATCAAACTAGTGATATGGTAATATAGGTGCCACTCATACACTTTCAGGCTAATTTGCATTTAGCTTCAAAGCTTGAATGAGTTTCATTGTCGTGCTATGACCAATACTGCCATACTACTAGGTTGATTGATTAAAAAAAAAATGTCCTGCCACCCAGTATTGTGGAGTCAAAGTCATGAAGTCGGAGTCTGTCAATTTTGGTTTACTTGGAGTTGGCATAGCATGAACTGACTCAGACTCCTAAAATATATACTACATTGGGTACAGTAGTTCAATGCAGTATGTACTATAATTTTCATAATAATTTGGGAAAGTTATGAAATGTCCTATAAATGTCTGTTCTGTTCCTGATCTCAGGATCTCTGTTTTTAGTTGAGATGAATCTGTGCTGCACTTTATGTTCATGCTCAGTAGTAAAGCTCCTCCTCTACAGATCAAAGGAAAAAGGCACTGGGAAGGAATGCCTGCACTTATCTCAGAACTGATAGAGTGAACAGGAAAACAGGATTAAGGCAAGTTAAATAGCTTGACTATTGTATCAATGATGATGAAAGCCTGATGGTACCTTTTTACTACAGTAAATTTATCACTCTAGCATGAGCCATGTATGAGGGAGCAGAAGTAAGGGAAATTGAGGAGTTGGAGTGGGAAGTTTGGCTTACCGACTCCACAACCCTCCGGCTACTTTAACTTAAAGAATTTGGCCATTAACTAGAGCAGTATAAAAATATAAGCAACTGCTAAATGATAGTAAAATGAATACAAATATAAAATGTATAAATTATAAAAAATGTATAGTGTAGATATGAAAACTATAAAATTTCAAAAAATAATGTATGTCACACAAATGCAGCACTAACATGGCTGCTAGTCAAAATTAAACCTTGTAAATTTAGATAAAAACTTGAATAAAAAAAAAAGAATTAATGCTATTTTATCACACAGTACTCTAGAACTGGAATTCCGAATATCGCATGTAAGAATATAAGAATACACTATCTGCCTCAGGAAGGAGGGGTACGCCAGAAGCAATAGTGACTGAGTGGGTGGCAATAGTTCTTTAACAGGAGTATAACAATTTCAGATCATGTGCAGTCTGGATACCAGCTGAGCGGCACAGAAGGCTTGTTTCAGCCTCACTGGGCAGGAATTATTTAGAACCACAGAAAGGCACAGGAGAAAAGATTTCCTTAGTAAAGTGACTTACATATGCAGCTACGATGCTGCTCTTGGCAGCAACGAAGACTAAGCAAATGAAGATCGCCGATCCCAGCATGCCCACGGCACAGACAAGTGGGTCAGCACGTTGAGTTTTCAACCGACACCATTTAGTAGCTCCCGCCCCTGTTATCACTCCGAGAAAGCCGGTGATGCAGGTGATTGCTCCAAAAATCAAACTGTTAAAAAGAGATAGAAAGGCTTGTTATATGGACAAGTGGTATAGTAGTATCAAAACTATAAGCGTCTCCTAGTTACAGGGCTTCTCTTTTCAACAGTGGGAAGTTTAATATTAAGAAATTCTAAAAAAAGTTATTGAACATCCCTGATCTTAAGGTGTATCCTAGTGGCCAGTAGTCCCTAATAAAAAATTAATCCATGGGAAATAGTCATGTAAAGTAAATCAATATCCATTCATTCATGATGTCCATTGTACTCAAGAGGCACCCTGCAGTCCTCCTGCCAAGTGCCACACTTGTATGCGGCTTTATGCTTTAACATAGGAGGTTTCAGATATTCTATAATAATGAGAGTACTTATTGCAGAGAAAAGAGAAATATTACAGAAGTATTCCAGAAATACGTAAGTGGATAACAGTTGTAAATAAATGCAGAACCTTCGTACTAGAGTTGAGCGAATATGTTCGGGTTCCCTCTTATTCGGCAAGCTATAGCGCTTACCGAATAAGCTGCAGAGGGAACCCGGCTTCCTAGATCGCGCCAGCTGATCAGCTCATTGGTGCCGCAGCTGCATGTGTCAGCTGTGTCAGTGTCACAGCCGTGACACATGCAGCAGCGGCACCGATCAGCTGATCGGCTGTTGCGATCCAGGAAGCCGGGTTCCCTCTGCAGCTTATTCGGTAAGCGCTATAGCTTGCCGAATAAGAGGGAACACGAACATATTCGCTCAACTCTACTTAGTACCTCTAGGTTAAGTTCCCATAATAAGTTTTTGGTGAGATTTTGACACTGTATAAAAAAAACGCAATGTCTGACAGCTCCAGCAAAGTGGATGGGATTTATAAAAATTTTGTGCCCATTGTGCTTCATTATTATGCTGTACAAAGTGAACTGCGGTGTGTTTCAAATTTGCAAAATGTAAATTTTTCTTGCAAATACGCCGCGTGTTATGTGCGGATTTTCTTCATACACTTGCATGTAGAAAATCCAAATGCAAAAAATGCATACTCGTCTTTAGTGCTTTTAGGCTGTGGAAATGCACTTAAGTGTAATACGTGCTATTTAAGTGACATGATATTCCAAGGATTCAAAGATGGCATTAAAAACATGCACTTAAAAACGCGTGGAACATAATTGGTGCAAAAAATTTGCCACATGAAAAACTCACCATGCACTCATCACGGGAATATAGCCTTGAGAAGTGTCCTACAAATTGATAAAATACCTGTCTTTGGTGCTGCAGGGTCCAAAGTTACACGGCTCCACTGTTTTCTGTACGACCTGAGCTCTATACAGATAGAGGGGGATCCACATACCGAGAGCTCCAGTGGCAAATGACACTGTAGATGTTGCCAATGACGAGAAGACATAACTGCGACTGGTAAAATGAATAGAAAATGCACAAATTAAGTGCTTGAAATACAGGCAGGCCAGCAGGCCAGAAGTGACCGAAAATTGGTTTAGCTTCTTTTTCTGTATTTAATGAGGTTTCTGCCAGTTTTTTGGAATTTCATCATATTATATAATAATGTTGTGCGGCCTCTGTGTTCTAGTCTGTGCACAAGAGAACTTGATTTCTCATTGTCATGTCTGTGCAAATGTGATCACTGTCTTGTAAGAAAACATATACCCAATATGTGTAAAGATACGACATACTTGCAAGCAAATTTCAAGGTTTTTATAGGAAAGTAAATCGTGTATTTGTTAACAATAATATCCCATAAAATAAATATTTGTACAATTGTCAGAAATATCGCCCTTATCATGTGCTCTTCCAAAAGAAAGTCTAAGAGTAGAATAACATTCCGCAATCATAGCAAATTGTGTAGACAAAGTCCGCTCACCTGGATGGACGTGAGGAGCTTCTGAGCTTCTATCACCTCGCATAGCATAGACATTTGGAAGAGGAAGAGAAAGATCCAGCGAGGAAGGAGCTTGAAATCTCGAGTATTTATTATGCACTTTAAAAAAAAAAACTCAAGGCCATTGACAGTGGTGCATCCCAAGGTTATAAGACCTACACATTTCAACTCCACGTCTTACTCATGGTCTAAGATGTGGAGTAAAACATGGAGTCGAAATGTGTAGGTCTTATAACCTTGGGATGCACCACTGTCAATGTAATTCAGGTTTTGGTTTTTTTTACGTGCATAATAAATGCTAAGTTTTATACTCAAGATTTCAAGCTCCTTCCTCGCTGGATCTTTCTCTTCCAACTCTGCAATCATGACGCATAAACACACATGTAGTGCACTCAGTCTAGCACACATCATACTAACCGTATCTTGATGCAGAGTACTGTAACTTGACATTTAATGCAAAGTAAATTAATCCGCTTTGTGGTTCTTCTGTAATCACCATGTGAAGTTTTCTGCTAATTAGATTTCGGTCCACAGGGGCCGGCCTATATCCAGGGTCTTCTCCTCACGGTCTGTGATTTCCTGGCCCCTCCGCCTGCCTCTGGTCTGTGAATGATCTGCCTCCTCTGTCTGAAATCTCAGCAGTGACCTGTCATTCACAGACCGGAGGAAGGTAGATGGGCTGGAGAATCAGACAGGGCGGAGAGGACCCAGGGTACAGTCCGGCCCCCGTGCACCAAAATATAATCAGCAGAAAACTTCAAATGGTGATTAGAGAACAACCAAATGGATTTAATCACCAAAGGTATCAATCTAATGAGTATTACAGAACTATAATAACCATGACTTTACATTACAAAATTGTGCTGACAGGTTCTCCTTAAAGCACACACCATTGAACAAGTGAGTTAGTTGCAGATGGATATTCTGTCTTGGGAAAGCATATATACAGTAGTGTTGTACAGATGAAGTGTGGCACTGATCGTGGCATTCATGCAATCTTGGTTTTCCCTTTATGGCAGTTAGATCTTCATGTTACTTACTTCTTGACCAGAGCTTTCATATCTCGGAACCAAGAACTCCGTGCCTTTAGTTGTTCTGTGTGTCCTCTCTTAGCCGCTGGTACGAATATCAGTATTAGCGTTCCAGTTATCATACCAAGCACTGGGGAGACCTGACGACATTAAATATATTAATTAATATATAAATAAACTTCACACTTGATATTAAACTACAACAAAAAAAGACATTCAATGTCATTAGATTAGAGAATTATATTAAATAGGAGACACTGCTGGAAGGTTGTGATCAGAGTCATTAGTATGTGTTCTCTAAGCCTCGGTACTTAGCATTTATTTAATCCTAATGAGCCTCAGTGACGATGCCTCAAGCATCTAGGCTTCAGTCTGCTGCCTTCAGGAGAAATATACTACATCGTGATGTTCTAATAAACCAGTAGTAGAAAAGATTACAAAATCACGTATTTTGGATAAAAAAAAAAAAAAAGAGACTAAGAGAAGAAAATGTGTTCTAATAGTAAAGTTATCTTTACTCTTCTATTCAAACCCTGTGTCCTGCGTCATGCTTGTGATGTCCATCTTTCATGTGACCACTGCAGCCAATCACTGGTCCCATCAGCGGTGATGCTAGCATGAAAGATCACAAATGATGGACTCGATGCCACTGCTGCAGCACAGTCAGAAACCAGCGACATTGAAGTGACAGCTAATCGAATAGTAATGGTTATTTTATTTATCTGAACACATTTCCTGCTCTCAGCATTTCTATTATTACATAAAACTCATTTAAATGGTGTCATCAGGGTATGGTCCATGGTCTGTGCATAGTTCCCCGCCTTTTCAGTGGACTATTCTTACGTGCCTTGAAACATATGACATGTGTAACTATGGATTTGCCTTCTTTTTATACGTTACACTTGTACCATTTAATTAGTAAAAAATGTTCAATGGTATTGCCCTGTGACACACTACAAAAGCATTTGTGTAGAAGTAATTATTGTTGTACACATTTGATATAACAGCCAAATATCTTTTATAATGAAGCTTAGTATATCCAAGCCGCACCTCTTCCTTAATTACCGTATATATAAATTTGTAAAGGAACGCACCCAAAATATTAAACAATAAGAAACTGGAAATAAATGTCCTCTATTTTTGGCTGTTCGGTAAGGACAGAAATATACCTTTATTATAGCTACAATTCCCTAGTTACTGACTGGATATGCCAATGTTTTAGAGCGAGAGAGTCAGAGGTGAAGAAGCAATGCTTCCTGTTTTAAGCCTTAAAACCAGATTTATGATCAAACAAGCAATGCTTGCACTTAGATGAAAAAGAAAGGAAGTGTGAAGTATATGGGGTCAGTGCTAAAGCTATGGAAACCAGCTTTGTTGTTATTTTTTTCCCTTAAAACAGGAAAGAGACTTTGTTATAATCCTAGACTGCAAAACGTGGTGTAAAGTTGGGAATGAATCGTTAAGATACTGCTACTGATTAGGAGCAGATAACTAATAATGCAACTGCATGGATCGGCTTTCTAGCTAAGCACTAAGCTCTCCGGATTTCACTGTGAAGGGCCTGCTTTAATATTCATTGATCAGGATTCTTATCCCTCTTTACAAGTATATTAGGGCATTCAGTTTTGAGAATTTACCCTAGCACAACGAGAGGATTAGATTTGTTCTTGGGTCACACTAATATGATGATTTCTACTCATATTGGAACCATAACAGCTCTGATGTGTACTCAAATACTGAATATTGACTAAAAGTGTGGTCTAATTTCCATCTGTGTTCCATCATTTTTGACAGCAAGAACACTACTGAAGCTATGCTATTGGTGACATAAAAAATATTGGAATTCCTGAAGAGTGAACAAAGCCAAAAGGTAGCCTTACAATTAGTTCAATGTTAACTAAATGCACAGATTTTCACTGTACCAGCTTATTATCTAATGTGTACTGGTCGGTCTCAACTTTCTCGCTATGGCAAAAGTTGGAAGAAAGCAAGATTAGTTATTGTAACAGGGCATCAACAGTGACAGGGCATTCAGTTGTTTTACACTTTTTTGTTAAGTATATAATTCCACATGTGTTAATTCATAGTTTTGATGCCTTCAGTGTGAATGTACAATTTTCATAGTCATGAAAATACAGAAAAATCTTTAAATGAGAAGGTGTGTCCAAACTTTTGGTCTGTACTGTATGTGTCACCAAGGTGGCTGGCCTCAGTGATGTAAATCCCGAGAAGTGTGCAACAGTAACACTAGTTTACGGAGTAGTTGGTTTAAGTGTATTCTGGGTCCAGAATTTAGGAGAGACCAAAAGAGGTAGGGTGGGAAAAGGTTGCTTTCATACTCCACTTTGGGTCTTACAAGCTGAATTAAAGGCAGCTACGAGTGAGTTGTGCTGGAGCTAACCATGGGTATATTTCTTGGTGAAAGTGATTAAAACTAGAGATGAGCGAATTTGATCGGGTCAGGGCTTACTTGGCAAGCTATAGCGCTTAACAAATAAGCTGCAGAGGGAACCCGGCTTCCTGGATCGCACCGGCTGATCTGTTTGGCTCTGCAGCTGCATGTTTCGCGGCTGTGTGACACATGAATGGAGAGCCCAACAAACAGGTTCTCCATGCATGTGTTGTGACTGTCACACAGCCGCGACACATGCAGCTGTGGAGCCGAACAGCTGATCAGCCGGAGCGATCCAGGAAGCCGGGTTCCTTCTGCAGCTTATTTGGTAAGCACTATAGCCTCAGGTCAGTTTTAGCATTTAGTGAACCTAGCAAAAAAGCCAAACAAAAAACAAGTGTGGGATTGCACTTTTTTTGCAATTTCACCACACTTAGAATTTTTTTCCTGTTTTCTAGTACAAGACATGGTAAAACCAATGGTGTCCAGAGCCATTCTGCTCCTCTTCTCAGTTATGTCACCACAATTGTGACCAACCGGCTCAGTATGCCAGAAGTCTTTTACAGTGTAAATCGATGGAGTCTTGTTCTGGCGCTTCATAGGCTTACATTGTAGAAGCCACTTCCAGGTCACAGAGCGCAGCCAGACCCGGAGAGCTTAAGAGCGATGACATCACTGAGAAGAGGAGCAGAACGGCTCTGGACACCAGAGACAGCAGCGGTAGGTGAGTATATTACTACACTCACACTACATTACATGTACATACACAGACACAAGGAATGGAAAAAAAACATAATGGGACTGGTTCTTTAAAGAAAGCAGCAGGTGAATGTGGATGAGCACTGTGTAGTTATTCTGTCAGTCAGACAAAGGATTCTTCAGCATTGTCAGCTTTATATCTACACGTCTGAATTAGATGTTCAGAGCTTGATAGGCAATGATTTGCCTATTATATAACATGTCAGCTTTTATCACTTGCAGTCACTTCTAACAGAGCAACAAACGCTGTTTGGTCTAAACACACAAAGCTAACAAAAAAAAAAAAAAAATGAATATTTTAATTATATTATATATTTATTTTTAAAAAAAAAAATGGAATTGCTTACAAATCTATATTGTTTCTGTCTAGGGAATCTCCCTGCCCCACCATGTAGTATGTACATCTGTTCTACTATTCTGTAGAAGTCTACATAGAAATAGTAGATGGTGCGTTCAGTTTTGATACCGAGGATGTGAAAATAGAAAAAAAAACATAAGGGATAAAATAAAATAAAAAAATAAAATTAGTATTGTCTTCTAGGCTTGAGAAACGCTCACACCTTGGGCTGAAACATCATAGAATCCCCTATGGGCTGTTAAACCACCGTATTATTTCTAAAAAAGTTGTGCTTCATCTTTTTTATATACTATATCGAGGATCGGTCTATGCCTGGAAGGTCTGGCACCTATTTTTCACCTACTGCTTGCTGCTGCTTTTCTATTTTTTTCTTTATATCTAGTATTGGCTTCTAGATATAAAGTTTTTTGGGATTATTCTGTTTTCGTGATAAGGGATGAACACTTAACAATAAAATAGAGAATTTGGGAAATTACTAGACGTTTTTCTGTAGTCAGCCATATTTTTTACTGTACGTGAAAATAGGAGTAAGAATCAAGGAATACAACTAAATATTATGCTAAACTAATTCATCCTTCCCTCCATATACAAGTCTACAAGCCAATTTGTTGGTTTCCTAAGACTGAGAAACGTCCAAAGGCCGCAGTAGAAGATGTCCCACTACTGTTTTGGACAGTAAATGCATATTAATTTATCTTTCATAATTAATACAATATCTGATTGAAACAAACTAATGCTAATACTTTACCCGCAGTGCCCAGCGCCAGTCCCCTGCCACCTGCTTGACACTTGAACCAGTGATGTATCCTAATCCACTGTAGGGAGAAAGGCAGAATTAGAAAATCTACAAAATGAATGTATACCAAGACTTTAAACAATGAAGAACTTAAATGAGTTGTGTAATTTAATCATATTTTAAGGAAAGTGTTAAGGATATTATTTTGTTGCCAATAATATATAACTATTATACGTTCTTCTCCTTTGTTTGTAGCATAGACTTCCTCAAAGACTGTACCAGTTTTCAAAATGGCTGCTAAAGGATGGACATGTGACTAGACCTGCCCAGTAGCCTCCTCCAATTAAAAAAAACATCCTACCATGTGCAGTGTTTTTCTATTGGAGGAGACCGGTCTGGTCACATGACTCTCCACCACCAGCAGCCATTGTATGGTCAGGAGAGCTATGTGGAAGGCTGCACTGACAAGTACAGAAGGAACACCTGTAATTCTTAGTAAGTGCCACAAACGTGTCCTACACATTCAATACAAGAAAAAAAAGTGGGCAACCCTTTAATAATAAATATACAGACTACATGAATATGTGAAGCAGCTTTGTATAGATTTACTATTTTCAGCCTATATAAAAAAAATCCTTGAATTACGGTATTTCTTAATAGTTAACCATTTATGTAAAAAGCCAATATGCATTTTTAGTTTGCAATGCCAGAAAAAACGACTTGAAAACACATTTATTTGGCAGGTATTTATGGTGACAAGTGGTAGACTACTAATGTACTGCGTTATTTGTGAGGAAATTATCTCAGGGTGCCACTTTATTATAGGAAATGGCCAACAGGAACCTAGCTGCCACCCAGTCTGGGGCCAAAGGGTATGTGTCCACGTTCAGGATTGCATCAGGATTTGGTCAGGATTTTTCATCAGTATTTGTAAGCCAAAACCAGGAGTGGAACAAATAGAGGAAAAGTATAATAGAAACATATGCACCACTTCTGCATTTATCACCCACTCCTGGTTTTGTCTTACAAATACTGATGGAAAATCCTGACCAAATCCTGATGCAATCCTGAATGTTGACACATACCCTTAGAGTGCGAAAGTCAGACATCCTGGGGGCCTTCCATGCAAGTCCGGGGCAAGTGATATTCCAGTACACTGTAACCTATGTTAATATATAGATTTTCTACTTGCCTACAATACATGTTTAATAAAGTCCATTTTATTCACCAAAAATGTAGCAAAATCTGTACTCTCTCATTGCTTTCTAATGGTGTAAAAACCCTGCATGTGAACATAGCCTTAAGGGGGATGCCCACTATTCAGAGAAACCCCATGTTTCCCCCTTGTAAAATAATAACCCCTATACTCCCCTCCGGTGCTGGCGCCATTCGAGTGGTGTCGGCACCGACTCTCCCGGGGATCATGTGACATTATGTCACTGGATCCCTGAGGCCAAGCAGCGCTGGCTTCACTCTCCCGGCCTTTGGACGTATCACATACATTCAGAAGTGAGAGAGCAACAGCTAGTGCTGATTGGCCACAGGGATTGAGTGACATAATATCACATCATCCCCAGGAGAGAAAGTGCCGACACCAGCATTGGATAGAAGTGTAGGTGTAATTCTTTTACTGGGGGGAAACATAGGGAGTCAGAAGGGATTGTCAGAGTAGTGGACAACACTTACGATGTGCGAATGATTTTATGGTTAAATTACTTTTATATAACTTTAAACAGCATTTGGGGAAATCTAAACAGAAAAAATGTTTATATTCCAAACTGCTTCTTATACACATATGCTGTATCTTCATGTCACGGTTATATAATCTCATTGTCTTATTGTTACATACACGCCAGGGCCTGTTATTGCTCTACATCAGTACTTCGCTTGGAAGAGTTATTCACAAAAAAAACACAAGTTAATTATTATTTATTTATAAAGCGCCATTAATTCCTGGGTGTTGTACGTGTGAAAAAGGATTACATATATATAACATTAAGCAAACAAATCGACTGATGGGGAGAGGAACTTGTCCTCATGGGCTTACAATCTACACGGCAAAGGGAAAGAAGAAACTAGGTCTTGCTGCTTCCGGGGAGTGTGAGCACTGGGACCCCCAGCAATCCTGAGGTTGGTGCTCTAGATTCCCTAGAATGGGGTTCTTGAATGTTGTAGAGATGGGCATGCTCGAACCTCAGCACCATTCACTGTCTATGGGACTGCCAGAAACTGCTAAGCACTGAACTCAACAGTCCCGTAGGCAATGAATGGAGTGGAGCATGTGCATCTCTAATCCTTTCAGGACGGTGCTGCAGACCCTAGTTCTTGGATTCCAAAGCCCCGATCTATGGATCGCTGGACAGGGAATAACTTTTTTTTTAGAATGACCCTTCAAGTTCAGATGTAAATGTGCACAGCAGTGCACTACACCCCATTTGAAGACACGATTTCGATACAGCGGTCGTGCCTGAGCAGACAACACAGCATCAATGAGTCCAGTAATTACTGCGGCAGTTTTGTGCTGTAAACATGGCATCCCCGCTATAGCTGTGTCACCCAATACCAGGGGCAAAATTACACAAGCAGCGCTGAAGTGGCAGAGGGCAAGTAACACTGATATGGTTATTTTTACACAGGGAAAACCTAAGGACTAAAAAAAAACCAAAAAAAAAAAAAACGGCAAAACGTAGAATTTTTAAAATAATATTTCTGGGCATTCTATATACCATATATCGCTTGTTTTTGGCATCTGGGTTTTTTTTTTTTTACACAAATTTAAAGGGAAGCAAAGTCCAATGTGTTTAGAATTGACTTAACCATTTAATGTTCATTCTTTTCATTCCACTGCTTATTTCACATACTTAAAAAAAACCCAGAACAATAGGTTAATGTGGAAAGAAAACCACCCAGCAGTGACATGTACAATGTGTTCTCCTTATGGAAAGTGGCTGCACCGGAGTGTCATCACTATAAATAGTCGTATCGGTTGTGCTGACTAAGAGCAGTCCCTGGTGAGCGCTCCTCATATACAGCACCGTATGTGCCATGTAGCAGCAATTACCTGCCAAGAGGAATAGCAAAGTAGAAGACAGACAGCATCAGCGTGCGGGTGTTCTTGGTAAACAGATCTCCGATGATGGTGGGAGCGATGGTGGAGTAGCTGGCCTCCCCAATACCTACAAGTCCTCTAGAGAGTACAAGCAGCCAGAAATACTGAAAAAGAAGACATTTAGGCTCAGATTACTATAAAAACACATTGTTTTAGTTTACTACATAACATCGCACATGTCCGTACGGATTCCCTGTGGCCTGGAAAGTGTTAATGCATAAGCAATTTTCTTTGGTTGCCAAAGAAACTGGTAAGGGGGTATGTCATGGGAATACACAAGTATAAAAAAGAAGAAGCAGGGTGGGCATCTCCTGGCGGGGGTCCTATTATCAGCCAGACAATCCCAATAAACAAGGCAAAATCATTACACGGCTTTGTTTGGTCTGTGCTTTTGATCTGCATGGTTCCTCTTACGGTAAATTTGCCTTCACCAGCAGATGCATAGGTACAACGATTAGCCGTAGTTCGTATTAAAGATGAAATGAAAGAAAATGGAGAATTTAGCTACATAGTAATGTAACAAATCCATATAATATGGAGGTTTTTAAACTATCAACATGAGAATTTAGACTATATAAATGAACGGGTACGTGAATTGTTAGCGGTGCTTGGTATAAGCAGTTGGGGACATAAATGCTCTATATATTTATACTAGCTGTACTACCCGGCTTCGCCCGGGTTAATGACTGCTGTTAGCAAAATAGAATGTGTTAACAAAAATTTATTCTGCACACAAAAACCACAAAACAAATAGATAGAAATGTAATTATTAAAAGGCAAAAACTAAGCAAATAGAAGCATTTCACAACATATATTAGCTTTGTTATACTGAGAATGTCTTTGTTGCCTATATTAACCAATCAGAGCTCAGGTTAATTAACTGTAGCAAAATAGAAGCTGAGCTGTGATTGGTTGCTATTGGCAGCCTGATAAATCCCCAGCCAACAGGAAGCCCTCCCCCCTGGCAGTATATATTAGCTCACACATACACATAATAGACAGGTCATGTGACTGACAGCTGCCGTATTTCCTATATGGTACATTTGTTGCTCTTGTAGTTTGCTTATTAATCAGATTTTTATTTTTGAAGGACAATACCAGACTTGTGTGTGTTTTAGGGCGAGTTTTATGTGTCAAGTTGTGTGTGTTGAGTTGCGTGTGGCGACATGCATGTAGCGACTTTTGTGAGATGAGTTTTGTGTGGCGACATGCGTGTAGCAACATTTTGTGTGTTGAGTTGCATGTGACAGGTTAGTGTAGCAAGTTGTGTGCAGCAAGATTTGTGCATGGCGAGTTTTGCGCGTGGCGAGTTTTATGTGTGGTGCATTTTGAGTATGTGCAAGTTTTGTGTGAGGCAACTTTTGCATGTGGTGCAACTTTTGTACATGTGGCAATTTTTCTGTGTGTGCAAGTTTTGCATGAGGTGAGTTTTCCATGAGGTGAGTTTTGCACGTGTGGCGAGTTTTGCGTGAGCCTAGTTTTGCATATGGCGAGTTTTGCATGTAGCGAGTTTTGAGTGGTGACTTTTGTGTTTCGACTTTTATGTGGCGAGGTTGGTGTGTGTGTGTGGTGAAATGTGTGCTGAGGGTGGTATATGTGTTCAAGCACGTGGTAGTGTGTGGCGCATTTTGTGTTTGTGTTCATATCCCCGTGTGTGGTGAGTATCCCATGTCGGGGCCCCACCTTAGCAACTGTACGGTATATACTCTTTGTCGCCATCGCTCTCATTCTTTAAGTCCTCATTGTTCACATCTGGCAGCTGTCAATTTTCCTCCAACACTTTTCCCTTCACTTTTTCCCCATTATGTAGATAGGAGCAAAATTGTTTGGTGAATTGGAACGCGCGGGGTTAAAATTTCACCTCACAACATAGCCTATGACGCTCTCGGGGTCCAGACGTGTGACTGTGCAAAATTTTGTGGCTGTAGCTGCGACGGTACAGATGCCAATCCCGGACATACACACATACATACATACACACATTCAGCTTTATATATTAGATATACCTGTATGTAATCTCCTGTATATAGTATATACCTGTGTGTCATCTCACCTATATATAGTATATATCTGTGTGTCATCTCCTGGATATAGTATATACCTGTATGTCATCTCCTCCTATACATAGCATATACCTGTGTCATCTCCTCCTGTATATACTATATACCTGTAGGTAATCTGCTCCTGTATATAGTATATACCTGTGTGTCATCTCCTCCTGTATATAGTATATACCTGTATGTCATCTCCTCCTGTATGTAGTATGTACCTGTATGTCATCTCCTCCTCTATATAGTATATACCTGTGTGTCATCTCTCCTGTATATAGTATATATCTGTGTGTCATCTCCTCCTGTATATAGTATATACCTGTGTGTCATCTCCCCTGTAAATAGTATATACCTGTGTGTCATCTCCTGTATATAGTATATAGCTGTATGCCATCTCCTCCTGTATTAGCCCTCGTTCACACGTTATTTGGTCAGTATTTTTACCTCAGTATTTGTAAGCTAAAATGGCAGCCTGATAAATCCCCAGCCAACAGTAAGCCCACCCCCTGGCAGTATATATTAGCTCACACATACACATAATAGACTGGTCATGTGACTGACAGCTGCCGGATTCCTATATGGTACATTTGTTGCTCTTGTAGTTTGTCTGCTTATTAATCAGATTTTTATTTTTGAAGGATACCAGACTTGTGTGTGTTTTAGGGCGAGTTTCGTGTGTCAAGTTGTGTGTGTTGAGTTGCGTGTGGCGACATGCATGTAGGGACTTTTGTGAGATGAGTTTTGTGTGGCGACATGCGTGTAGCAACTTTTTGTGTGTCGAGTTGCATGTGACAGGTTAGTGTAGCAAGTTGTGTGCAGCAAGTTTTGCGCATGGCGAGTTTTGCGCGTGGCGAGTTTTATGTGTGGTGCCTTTTGAGTATGTGCAAGTTTTGTGTGAGGCAACTTTTGCATGTGTTGCAACTTTTGTGCATGTGGCAATTTTTCTGCGTGTGGCAATTTTTCTGCGTGTGCAAGTTTTGCGTGTGGCGAGTTTTGCACGTGTGGCGAGTTTTGCATGTGGAGAGTTTTGCGCGTGGCGAGTTTTGAGCGGCGACTTTTGTGTTTCTACTTTTATGTGGCGAGGTTGGTGTATGTGTGGTGAAATGTGCACTGAGGGTGGTATATGTGTTCGAGCACGTGGTAGTGTGTGGCGCATTTTGTGTGTGTGTTCATATCCCCGTGGTGGTGTGATTATCCCATGTTGGGGCCCCACCTTAGCAACTGTACAGTATATACTCTTTGGTGCCATCGCTGTCATTCTTTAAGTCCCCCTTGTTCACATCTGGCAGCTGTTAATTTGCCTCCAACACTTTTCCTTTCATTTTTTCCCCATTATGTAGATAGGGGCAAAATTGTTTGGTGACTTGGAAAGCGCGGGGTTAAAATTTCACCTCACAATATAGCTTTGACGCTCTCAGGGTCCAGACGTGTGACTGTGCAAAATTTTGTGCCTGTAGCTGCGACGCCTCCAACACTTTTCCTTTCACTTTTTCCCCATTATGTAGATAGGGGCAAAATTGTTTGGTGAATTGGAAAGCGCGGGGTTAAAATTTCACCTCACAACATAGCCTATGACGCTCTCGGGGTCCAGACGTGTGACTGTGCAAAATTTTGTGGCTGTAGCTGCTACGGTTCAGATGCCAATCCCGGACATACATACATACATACATACATACACACACACACACATTCAGCTTTATATATTAGATTGTAGGATGATACAAAAGGTAGGTGGCATTTTAAACGTTTTCATTACAGAGAATCTGTCCTCACAATTTTGCATGTTACAGTAGAGGCATGGCCATAATGGTGCTGTTATAGGGATTATACAGATGCCTTTAGTGATCATCAGCATTTGAAGTTTGGGTGTAATATGAGGTACATGAGCCCTCTAATGCACTCATATTTGCTTCCCATATCATATAGAAGCAGGCAGAGATTTTTAGTTTCTGATAGCTCATTAATCTGAGAAACAAAATTGTGGCCTGTTCCATTGAGCTCTATATATACGGAAGTATTTTACTTTTTAAAGGGAACCTGTTAGCCCACTAATGCTGC